>NC_092712.1:132535885-132843092 GCF_047496885.1 Scyliorhinus torazame
AATGGGAAACCCCACTGACCGGCCGGTGTTACGGAGACTCCCGCCGGCCGGTCGGGGCAGAAATGTGGCGGGGCGGGTAGGAGAATTTCGCCCCAGGTGTTTTTCTTGCATCGGTGCAGACATGATGGGCCGAAGGGCCTCTTCTGCACTGTATTGTTTCTGTCACCAGCTGTTAAATTAAGAATGTTGGCCGCGATTAGCTTATAAATAGAACGATGCAGTCTTCCGGCCAGAAGTGGCGGGAGACAGCAGGTCATGCACCCAGCATGCACACTGATGCCACACGTCCTGTGCAACCGTGCTTTTGGTGCAAAATCATGGAGGACAGATTTCCTCCATTTTCTAGCTCCAAGCAAGCAACATAACTGTGAAGAACAGAAGATGGATTCATTTTAAATAAAGAAAAAACTGAAATCCAGAACAAAGCAATGTAAAGATGATTTCTTGAGGTATGGCTTTGTTAATGATGTTAATACAAATCAGGATGCTGAGCCCATGTGTGTTATATGTAGGGACGTACTGGTAAATGAAAGTTTAAAACCCTCAAAGCTTTGTGGCAAGTTCAAGGACAAACCGCTTGATTTGTTTCAAACTCTGTTGAAAGGTACCTGGGTCTCCACCTCCAGTGCTCTAACCTACAGGGTTATGGACCAAGTACAGGAAGGTGGGATTAGAAAGGGAACGTAGGTGTCCTCAGGCTGGCATGGTTAAGATGGTCAAAATGGTTCCTTCTGTGCTGTAACGTTTCTATGATTCGATGATTCTATGTTTCTATGATGCAGCAGGAACTTAAATCATCAGCTGAAGTCATTAGCAGAAAGAAACATTTGAAAGACAAAGCAAGTGAGATAGTGAGGACCAAGCACGCTCACCTGTCTCACTAAAAGTAAGCAAAAATGGTGGGTTCCAAGGTCGGCCGGCGTAGGTCCCAAAGGTCGGCCGGCGTGGGTCCCGAGGGTCAGCTTGCATGGGTCTAGAACGTTGGCCAGCGTGGGTCCAGAAGGTCAGCCAGTTGGTTAAAGTGGGTCCCAGACCTGTTCGAGGCCAGCAACGGGGAGTAAGCTAAGAATAAAAAAACAAGATAGATGAGGAACCAAAGGACTGCGCAACCCGGGAGGGATGTGGGGGGTGGGGGGTGGGGGGGGGGGGGGGAGGAAGGTGGGGAAACCACAAGAGACGAGGATGGGAGTGGGGGGGGGGGGCACCACCCCCCTATTCCCAGAAAATACAAGAAAAACACAGCTGAAGCCAAGGAGGAAGGGAGGGGGGACAGGACGACGGGGAAGTGCGGGGAAACTACAGACCGATCTAGAGGGCAGCAAAATGTACATAGAGTCAGTTAAATGAAGGACAAAATAAACCTCACTGTAAAACAAAGTATATTAGCACGGGCAAGAAAAATGTAATGTATCTACACAACAACTGTTTGTAAATATGAGAAATGTCAATAAAAAGATTTCCAAAAATATATGTGGGTCCCAGAGAAAAACACTGGTTTTGAAGGCTGCAAATACAAGCAGGTTAGAGGCTGGGAATGTGGCAGAGAGTAACTTAACCACCTGACTCCCCAAAGTTTGTCCATCATCTACAAGGCACAAGTAAAATGTGTGATGGAATACTCTCCACTTGCCTGGATGAGTGCAGCCCCAATAACACTCTGTATGCTCAACACCATCCAGGTCAAAGCAGTCCACTTGATTGGGCTGAAGATTGTTTCCTGTGTTTTTTTATTCATTTATAGGATGTGGGCGTCACTGGCTGTGTCAGTATTTATTGCCCATCCCTAATGGGTGGGCGGCATGGTAGCACAGTGGTTAACACTGTTGCTTAACAGCGCCAGGAACTGGTTTCTATTCCTGCTTGCGTCACTGTCTGTGCGGAGTTCACCTGTGCCTGCGTGGGTTTCCTCCAGGTGCTCCGGTTTCCTCCCACAAGTCCCGAAAGACATGCCTGTTCGGTGAATTGGACATTCTGAATTCTTCCTCTTTGTACCTGAACAGGTGCTGGAATATGGTGACTGGGGAATTCTCGCAGTAACTTTATTGCAATGTTAATGTAAGCCTACTGTCATAATATACATCAGTACATTATGGTGCAATCACATACACACACTGATGGACATGCAGTAGGACCAACCAGCATACATAACACCGCAGCCAATCACCAGTGAGAGCACAAGCACCATAAAGACAGGGGACAGGAGAGTACCCGCTCATTCTAGCAGCAACAAGCTCAGAGCACAGAGCTCACAGCCTGCATCACAGACATTCACCATGTGCTGAGTGCCTCACCACAGCTAGTGATTGGAAAGGGTCCACAGTTAAGCTGGTATTGCTTATACCCACGTTTACAGTATGTTAGCACAGTTGAACAGTTAGTAAAATAGCATTACACCACTTCCAGCATTGTTGGCTTGTTTGTGAACCAGAACACCCAACACGACATGGTACAAGGCGTGGCCGCAGTCGAGCACTTGTGAGACCTACCTGCAACTTCTCAGCATTCCGGCATCCAACAGCATGGAGAACATCAACCGCATCGGTGGCAATCTCGGCGTAAATTGGAAGATATTTAAACAGCGCTTCCAGCTCTTCCTCGAGGCCATGGACAGGGAGAATGCATCGGACACCAGCAAGGGCGCCATGAGGCGGAACGGGTCCAAACGACCGAACACCTCCCGGGCCGCAGTCTGGAGGAGGGCGGCCATTTTGCGCGCTTTCCGAGACCTCCCGCGCTTGTAAGCGCCAAACGAGGGGACGGTGACGTGGAGAAACGCGATGCGCAGGCCCGCACCACGCAAGATCGTACCGCGCACTGATGTCACGACGTGCGGCAACTGTGGCTCCGCCCACTTAAAACGGCAATGCCCTGCAAAATCGCGACAGTGCCTACACTGTGGCAGGCTTATCATAGATTATCATGGGATTTACAGTGCAGAAGGAGGCCATTTGGCCCATCGTGTCTGCACCGGCTCTTGGAAAGAGCACCCTACCCAAGGTCAACACCTCCACCTTATCCCCATAACCCAGTAACCCTACCCACACTAAGGGCAATTTTGGACACTAAGGGCAATTTATCATTGCCAATCCACCTAACCTGCACATCTTTGGACTGTGGGAGGAAACCGGAGCACCTGAGGAAACCCACGCACACACGGGGAGGATGTGCAGACTCCGTACAGACAGTGACCCAAGCCGTAATCGAACCTGGGACCCTGGAGCTGTGAAGCAATTGTGCTATCCACAATGCTACCATGCTGCCACTATGCTGCCTGCTGTCGAGCAGCCCAGCCTGCCAACTCGCAACGATTTAACCAGCCTCGCAGGAATGTTCGGGCAATCCAACCCACCTTCATCGAGTCCAATCCTGACTTCATGCAGACCAGTGCCACCGAGGACAAGGAGCCTTTTCGAATCGCTGTCATAACAAAGAACAGCCTGTCCCCTAATCGAAAGCACCAGCCGCTGTTGGTGCACAGCATTGATCCGGACAACAAGTGGTGTGCCACCCTGACGGTCAACCGATCCCAGATCAGATTCCGTCTGGACACTGGTGCTTCCGCCAATCTCCTTGCATAGTCAGCATTTCAAACCCTGGGGGTCAAACCAACAATTCTTCCATCCAATTGCCAACTGGTCGACTATAATGGTCATGTCATCCCCGCCACCGGGTCATGCCAACTCGAGGTGACGCACAACTCGCGAAAAGTCACCCTACCCTTCAAGATTGTGGGCTCTTCAGAGGACTCCCTGCTAGGCGCACAAGCGTGCAAGCTCCTCAACCTCGTGCAGCGCATACATTCCCTCTCTCCAGAGGACACGTCTGACTTCCAAGATGCGGAGTTCAGGGCGCAACTAAGTGCCATCATCACTCAACACCAAGATGTCTTCGAAGGCATGGGCACACTTCCCTCCACATACAAAAACCTGCTCAAACAGGACGCCACGCCTGTGGTTCATGCACCTCGCAGAGTCCCAGCACCCCTCAAGGACCGCCTCAAGCAGTAGCTGTAGGACCTCCAGGACCAAGGAGTGCTTTCCAGAGTGATGGAACCAACCAACTGGGTCAGTTCTATGGTGTGCGTCAAGAAGCCTTCCGGCGAGCTCCGGATCTGTATCGACCCGAAGGATTTACATTGTAACAGCATGCAAGAGCATTACCCTATCCCCAAGCGTGAGGAGATCACGTGCGAGATGGCTCGAGCCAACATATTCACCAAGCTGGATGCATCAAAGGGCTCCTGGCAGATTCAATTGGACAAGTCCAGCAGAAAGCTGTGTACTTTCAACACCCCATTTGGCAGGTACTGCTACAATAGAATGCCATTTGGAATCATATCAGCATCTGAAGTGTTCCACCGCATCATGGAGCAGATGATGGAGGGCATTGAGGGTGTGTGCGTCTATGTGGATGACATCATCATCTGGTCCACCACCCCGCAGGAGCATATCAGTCGCCTCCAACGCGTTTTTAAGCGAATACGGGTCCAAGGCCTGCTCCTCAACAGAGCCAAATGTTCTTTCGGCCAGACCAAACTCAAGGGTGTGCGGCCAGATGCGGACAAGGTGGCAGCCATCACGGCCATGCAGAAGCCGGCGGATAAGAAGGCGGTGCTCCGGTTCTTAGGAATGGTCAACTTCCTAGGAAAGTTCATCCCTTACCTCGCTTCCCACACCACGGCTCTCCGCAACCTAGTTAGGAAGACGACGGACTTCCACTGGCTTCCCGCCCACCAGCGTGAATGGGAGGAGCTCAAGGTCAAGCTGACCACTGCCCCGGTATTGGCGTTTTTCGATCCTGCAAGGGAGACAAAAATATAAACGGACGCTAGCCAATCTGGGATAGGGGCGGTGCTCCTGCAACGAGATGATGCCTCGTCATGGGCCCCTGTTGCCTATGCGTCACAGGCCATGACCCCCACAGAGCAGCACTATGCGCAAATCGAGAAGGAGTGCCTAGGCCTATTGACCGGTGTCGACAAGTTCCATGACTACATGTATGGCCTTCCCCAGTTCACTGTGGAGACCAACCATCGCCTGCTGGTCGGCTTCATCCAAAAAGACCTCAATGACATGACCCCTCGCCTACAACGCATTCTGCTCAAGCTCCGGAGATACAATTTCCAGCTCGTGTACACACCGGGTAAGGACCTGATCATAGCCGACGCTCTGTCCAGGGCAGTCACCACTCCATCCGACCCAGAGGGGTTTGTTTGCCAAGTTGACGCCCATGTGGCCTTCACGGCCGCCAATCTGCCGGCCACGGATGAACACCTGACCCACATTCGCCGTGAGACTGCGGCTGACCCCCTGCTACAACATGTAATGTGCCACATGACTGACGGATGGCTCAAGGGACAATGCCCGCAATCACATACACACACTGATGGACATGCAGTAGGACCAACCAGCATACATAACACCGCAGCCAATCACCAGTGAGAGCACAAGCACTATAAAGACAGGGGACAGGAGAGTTCCCGCTCATTCTAGCAGCAGCCAGCTCAGAGCACAGAGCTCACAGCCTGCATCACAGACATTCACCATGTGCTGAGTGCCTCACCATAGCTAGTGATAGGAAAGGCTCCACAGTTAAGCTGGTATTGCTCATACCCACGTTTACAGTATGTGAGCATAGTTGAACAGTTAATAAAATAGCGTTACACCACTTCCAGCATTGTTGGCTTGTTTGTGAACCAGAACACCCAAAATGACATCTACTTGTGACAATAATAAAGATTATTATTGCCCTTGAGGGGGCAGTTAAGAGTCTACCACATTGCTGTCGGTCTGGAGTCACGTGTGGGCCAGATCAGGTAAGGATGGCAGATTCCCTTGCCTAAAGGACATGAGTGTACCAGATGGGTTTTTACAACAATCGACAATGGTTTCATGGTCATCATTAGACTTTTAATTCCAGATATTTTATTGAGTTTAAATTCCATCACCTGCCATGGTTGGATTCGAACTCGGGTCCTCAGATCATTATCCTGGGTCTCTGGATTACTCGTCCAGTAACAATACCACCGCCTCCCCTACCAGCTGTGTGATGGGGCGGCCTTTAAAAATGGTGCCCGGATCATTAAGTGTCTGATTTGATGGCAGGGCTGGCGAATCAGAGGCCATCTGCCAGCAAAAAGCGATAGAACCCATGACTGCAGTTTTTTTCTAAGTCCTGGAGCCACCATTGCTGCTCAGCAGCCTCAACGCCGCTTTTCCCACCTGTTAGCTAATATCGGAGAAAATATCTTCCAATACGTTCATGATTTTGAAAGTTTGGAACAACTCAGAAATATTGCAGTTACCTTGGAAAACATGTATTTTGCAATAACTGTGGTAAGAGTTGGTCAAAGTTGTTCCCAGTTCCCTCTTGTGGGAACGGAAAAGAATATCTAAGAACGTAGGACTTATGCATCTGAAAATAAAAACTTTTGTTAGAGGAGGCAGTGGGGAAAACTAATTGAAATTTTCAAGTTTTTTAATGGAATTGGTTCCAAAAAGACCTAGAAAATTTCTGTTCTGTGATGAAGACTTAAAATTATCTGGGGACAGAGCAGCACAGTGGCGCAGAGGTTAGCACTGCTGCTTCACGGCGCCAAGGTCCCAAGTTCGATCCCGGCCCTGGGTCACTGTCCGAGTGGAGTTTGCACATTCTCCCCATGTCTGCGAGGGTCTCACCCCCACAACCCAAAAGATGTGCAGGGTAGGTGGATTGGCCACACAAAATTGCCCCTTAATTGGAAAAATTAAAAAAAAGAAGGCAGCTCACTACCACCTTCTCAAGGACAAATAGGATGTTTGAACCCAGGTCCTCAGTGTCACCGCAGTCAGTGACACCTCATTGAATGAATACATTTTTAAAATATGTACATTAATACATCCAGAAATGTGATATAAATGGGCTGAAGAGACAATTTTATAGAATTCAGGTGCAATATTGAGATACATAAAATTATGAAATGACATATGTGATGGCCCGAATGGTTTTTATCTTTCAGACAAAACGCCGCTATATTAGTATTAAAATTGTGTTTAAATTGTTGACTTTAGATCATTTGTTTATTTTCACTTTGACCTGTCAAACTTAAATGGCTTAAAATTGCTTTACTATTGACTAATAACCGATAACTTATTGTTTTGATTTTATTTGTTCATGGTCTCACAGCATGATCACTTCTGTTAGGAACAGTTGAATTACCTGCCATGATTATTATGCTAACCAATTAATCTCCGAAATTTACATCCTACTATCCACAATAAGTACAAAACACGATGGGCTTGATTTATCGGCCTCGCATGCCTGACTTAGTGACGCGACGAGGCCATTGATTCTTGCAAGATGTTTCTCGCAAGATTCATGATGCTTAAGAGGTCTCGCGAGACATCACAAGCTGTACTCGCCCTCACTGGGCTTGGTCCTGATCAGCATATTTAATGGCTCATTTAAATATGTCTGCGCGTATTCGCCTGGCGCCCAGGGCCTAACGGCTGCAGCTTGGAGACCTTGCCAGAACTCTGTTCAGCACTGGTTTCCACAAAAGTGGGCCAGGCATAACAGCACCTCTCAGGCCATTGCAGAAGCTCGGTGGTCATACATTGGGCAGGGAGGCACCCGGGTAACTTAGCACTGCCACCCAGCACCCTAGCAGTATCAGGTTGCCAGGGGCAGGCCTGGAGTGTGTTGTCCATAAGAGGTGGGGTGTGGAGGGGCTAGAGGTGTGGGGCTGAAGGGGGTTGGAGGACCCCGGAAGAGGTAGGTTGAGTGCAGTAGGGGGAGGAGGGGGGTTTGGAGGACACGGTGGGGTCTCTGGAGGGGGCCGAATGATAGAGGCTCCCTTAAAAATTGGGGTCCCCCAAACTAGAGGTACCCCCACCCCTGAGCCATTCTAACTAGAGGCTCTTACCCCCCAAGGACTGCCCCTAACTACAGGGACCATCTCCCAAAGACTCCCTAACTAGAGGGACCCTCCCCCAGAGCCCCCTAACTAGAGGGACCCCCCCAGAGGTCCCTTAACTACAAGACACCACCAGAGGCCCCTTAAGTAGAGGGACCTCCCACCAGAGCCCCCCTAATGAGAGACCACCCTAGGGGTCCCCTAATTAAAGGAGCCTCGCCCACAGGGACCCCCTAACTGGAGGGACCCCCCTTAACTTGCGGGACCCTCCCTGAGATCCACTAACTAGATGGACTCCCAGAGAACCCCTAACAAGTTAGTTAATCGCCTAACTAAAGGGACCCCCAAGACAATAATCTTTACAAACATCAACCACATCAAAGAGGCCTCTCTTCACTGCTGAACAATGGAGGCTGGATCATTGAAAATATTTTAGGTTGAGTTAGAATTTTGGTCTACAACGAAGGGGACACAGTGATTAGCACTCTTGCTTCACAGCTCCAGGGTCCCAGGTTCGAATCCCGGCTTGGGTCACTGTCTGTGGGGAGTCTGTACGTTTTCCCCGTGTCTATGTGGGCTCCTTCTGGCTGCTCCAGTTTCCTCCCACAGTCCAAAGATGTGCAGGTTAGGTGGATTGGCCATGCTAAATTGCCCTTAGTGTTCAAAAAGGTTAGGTAGGATTACTGGGTTACGGAGATAGGGTGGAGGTGTGGGCTTAGGTTGGGTACTCTTTCCAAGGTCTGGTGCAGACTTGATGGGCCGAATGGCCTCCTTCTGAACTCTAAATTCTATGATGCGATGAAGTCACAGACTATGAGTAAAGTAAAAAGGCCAGAATCGGAATGGCCTACTCCTCTTATAAGTCCTTCTCAGGTATGAGAATTTTCACAAATTATCTTTGAATTTTCAACATATAGAACTCTGCAAACATCACTAAAATACTCTGCAAACTTCCACAAAGCATCAATAGTAGATAGACCGTTCCAGTTAGAAATATTAACATCTTTGCTTGAAACTCCATAGACCAGTCAGCAATGTTAATGTTGTACAGTTAAGCAGGGGCATAAAGATCCACATGAAAAGATCATGTCCATTTATGGTCTGCCATTTACTTCTCCTAAAAAAAGAAAATAAATGATGTGGATGTTTAAAAATGACCTTTATTTGTTTTAGAGCTAAATCAATGTTTCATTCAGTTGACTGACAAATCAATGAAATGAATGGAGTGCCAGGATTTTCCAGGTCAGATCACTTATTTTAAGAATGGATTGCTTTATTGTTTACGAAAGTATTGAAATTATGAATAATGGAAGCCAACAGAATAATGGGCAATGTCATAATATAGAACATTGAAAATAGGATGATAATCCTCAAATCATTCCAGTCTATAAGAAAGTACTATGTTGGCATCTTACCATTGTTCTGCCATTTTTCATGAATGAATGCAATGCTTTATTGAGGGCATATTCAATATTTCTTTTTGACACAACATATTGGCGGTGCTGTCGGCCAGAAACAAATACATAGCAATTTTGAAAGGGGTAGGTTTGTTTTTATTTCCTCCCTGGAAGGCCACTGTGCATGAAATAGATCAACAAAGTGCTACTTGTAGCCATCATTGATATGCAATGGTTCAAGTGTCTGTTTTCCCACCGGTCCACAGAATGGCTCAAGAACTGAGGCTGACATCAATTATGGAAAAGAGTGAGGTCACAATGTTCTAAAGAAGTAGCTTGCATTTGTAGAAGATTATTTTACTTGTTTGTATGCTCTGGAACTGAACACAGTTCAGAGAGCTGGGATTCAGGTTAACTGAAGACCAAGAGCCGTGGTCACGAACTGAGGCACATGCAATTCAGCAAGTTGGGGTTTGGAGTCATCAGTAAGAAAGCAGCCCAGGCTCAAAGATGTCAGGAAAAGTCAGGAACTATGAGATTCACAGATTAAAAACATGAGGGGAGGGATGTATTGGAAAAAGATATTTTAATACCATCCAACCTTTTTTTTTCTGGAAAAAGCATGTTCTCAATTAGAATGCTTCCTACTTTTACGTATGCTGTGCAAGTTTTTAAAAATTTCTCTCGCATTGAAGACGAACCCCAAATTTTAATTCATTCTTTCTACAATTTCTGTGATCTAGGATTTCAGAATCCGTATGAATCAGAATTGCTTTTGTTCCTGGACAGCGAAGCAAAACTGTCAGTCATCTTGAAATTCAGTGCAAACCAAGACCACTATTCAACAATTATAGAATTTTCAAATAACTGATGGTTCCAGCTTGGTATGAGAAATGAGAAGGATATCAATCCTTGTTGCTTCAATAAGATCACCGACTGACTAAGCCTGTGGCTGATGTCAGCTGAGCAGCTCACAGATGACTTCCTGACCTGAAATGTTATATCTCCACAAGGGTGTTGGCAAGCAATTAAAATGAGGATATATCAGATATATATGAAATAATTAAAGTGATGAATTTTGTGGACTGAACATACTTCCTTCAACCAGCATTTCAGTATTTACAAGTACTGCTTCAAATTGCCGAACAAGGCATATTTCATGATAAAGGATACAAATAATTATAAATAATAAACACTCTGTATCTGGCTAAATTTTGGCAGGCTGCTCCACTTGATGGAAGTGTGGGTCAAAAACGCAGATATGGAGATGAGTGAATTGGGCACATTAACCAGCTTGCCCAACCTCCAGTCTTTGCTTTCATTCAGCAAGGCTCCCAGGAGTGATTTGACATACCTATCCATTGATAGAAACATGATGTGTGGTATTTTACATCATGTCATGGCAGGGCGGGGTCATAAACTACTTCACTCTCCAACTTGATAAAAAAACTCACTCATCCCCAAGGGGTCTCATACAGCCAGATTGGCAATGCTTCCCTTCTCATTACACAGTACCCAGTCTAAGATGGCCTGCTCTCCAGTTGGCTCCTCCACATATTGGTCAAGAAAACCATCCCGTATACACTCCAGGAATTCTTCCTCTACGGCATTGTGGCGAATTTGATTTGCCCAATCTATGTGAAGATTAAAATCACCCATGATCACCGATATTCCCTTATTACATACATCTCTAATTTCGTGTTTAATGCCATTCCCAACCTACCACTACAGTTTGGGAGTCTATATATGACACCCACTAATGTTTTTTGCCCCATGGTATTTCTCAGCTCTACTCACACAGATTCCACATTGTCAGAGCTAATATCCTTTCTCACTGCTGTGTTAATTTCCTCTTTAACCAGCAATGCCACACCACCACCTTTTCTTTTATGCCTGTCCATCCTAAATACTGAAAACCCTGGGACATTCAGTTCCCATCCCTGGTCACTCTGCAGCCGTAATCCCAATTATATCATACCCATTTATATATATCTGCGCGATTAGTTCATCCATTTTATTGCAAATGCTCTGTGCATTAAGGCACAGAGCCTTTAAGTTTGTCTTTTTCACATCGTTTGTCTTGCACCCAGTATTTTTCTCTATTGCCCTGTTTGAATTTTGCCCTTGGTTTCTCAACCTATCACTTTTCTTATTCACTTTTCTACCTTTTGTTTTGTCCTTCCTCCCCCTTTCCCTGACTCCTTGCATAGGTTCCCATCCCCCTGGCATATTAGTCTCAACCCTTCCCAACTGCTCTAGCAAATAGCCCCCCCAGGACATCAGTTCCAGTCCTGCCCAGGTGTAACCCGTCCAGTTTGTACAGGTCCCACTTCACCAGAACCGGTCCCAATGCCCCAGGAATCTGAAACCCTCCCCCTGACACCATCTCTTCAGCCACGTATTCATCCTGTATATCCTGTCATTTCTACTCTGACTACCATGTTTGTCAGTATCTCTTCTTTCACATTTAATTGTCACTTAAACCCATTTATCCTCTCACTTCAACAGCCTCCACTGGCATCACTCTATCACACATTGGTGAACAAGTTTCAATTGCATGGGATAATTTTATAAATCAGTTATCTTCAGCTAAATAATCCCCAAATCACCTGTTTTTCAAAAATAAAAGCTTAACTTGAGTTTTGCTCATAACTTAAAATTACTGATGCCCTGAATAATCTTCTTCATTGCCTCTGTAACCTCTCAAAAATAATAATATTCTTCTTTTCATTAGACTACCAGAACTTCATACAGTAATCTGACATGGAACAGGGTTTTGATCAATGCATTAGGGAGAAATATTAGTTTCCCATTTCCTTTATTTTGACGGTAGGATTTGCTAACTGACCCAACTTGACTTATTGAATTCATATGCCCTTAGCAACTTTTCATTGGACATTTATCTAATTGTTTTCTCACATTTGATTTACACATTCCCAAAGGAACGGTGCAGAAAAATCTATCTGCACAGTGGCATAACCTCGTACTATATTTGCTTGAACAAATATACAAACATATGGGGCGGGATTCTCCGAACCCCCGCCGGGTCGGAGAATCGCCGGGGGGGGTGGAGTGAATCCTGTCCCGCTGCTCCGACGCTGGCTGCCGAATTCTCCAGCGCCGTTTTTTTGGCGATGGCGGGGATCGCGCTGTGCCGGTTGGGGGCCGTTGGCAGTGGCTCCCCTGCCGATTCTCTGGTCCCCGATGGACCGAGCGGCCGCCCGTTTTCGGCCAGTCCTGCCGGCGTGGATTAGATCAGGTCCGTACCAGCGGGACCTGGCTCTGAGGGCAACCTGCAGAGTCATCGGGGGGATCCGGCCCCGGGGGGGGGGGGGGGGGGGGGGGGGGGGCACGGTGGCCTGGCCTGTGATCGGGACCCACCAATCTGCGGGCGGGCCTGTGCCATGGGGCACCCTTTCCCTCCGCGCTGGCCTGTGTATAGCTTCGCCATGGCCGGCGCGGAGAAGAAACCTCCTGCGCACGCGCAGGAATCAGGGCAGCGGTTCTGGGAACACGCTGGCACTACTGCGCATGCGCCAACTCGCGCTGGCCGGCAGAGGCCTTTCGGCACGCCAACCACTCCAGCGCCAGCCGAGCCCCCGAAGGTGCGGAAGCGGCCAACGCTGGAGTGGTTCACGCCACTCTTTGGCACCGGTACAGCCCGCCCCACCGGATACCGGAGAATCCCGGCCTTGAAATCCTTTGTGTCTAATCTACCATTAAATAATATCATGGCTGATCCGTTTCTGTTTCAAATTCCACATTCCCATCTATCTCCGATAACCTTTGGTTCCCTTGCCTAATCTATGATACTTAAATGAATCAATTCCCACCCACCCCCCTCTCCACGCATCACCACCACACTGTCTGAAACACAAGTTCCAAAGTTGCACAACCCTCTTGAGTGAAAAAATTCTATTCTCTTAATCTCTTTCCTAAAAGTGCAATCATTAATTTGAAAATAATTAATTTAATTCTGGATATCCTTTCCCCATCAACCTTGGCAATACCATCCAGGATATTGTATGCTTTAATCAAGCTATTCCTTAATCTTCTAAACTCCAGTGGGGACAAATCCAGTCTGCCTAACCTCTCCTCAGAAGACAATAATGCACTCATCCCAGTTATCAATCCAGTGAATCTCCTCTGAACTGCCTCCAAAGAATTTCCATCCTTTCTTAAATGAGACGAAAACTGCACACAGTAATCAAGTGCATTTTAAGCACTAAGTGCTTTCCAATCACTTAAGTGTATAATTTCACTGCACTTGCCTCTATTTGATGTAGTCAATATTTACCAACATTAGGTTTCACCACTTAGGTCACTGAACTGTGAAGGGAGATGAATGAGTCAAAGCTGCAGATGCTTTGTAGAAGCTGTCAATCACAGACCACAACTTGAAAGCTATGAATGGCTTGCAGCTAACGGATCTTTGGGAACCAGACGTAGGTCACCGCTGCTCTCCGGCAAGGAATGGACACATGGAGCTGCAAGGTTACAGCTGTAATTCCTCTCACTGCCCCTGTCTGGACTGCCCAGACTGAGGTCTCTTTTCCAGAGAGGGTGGGGGGGGGGGGGCGCAGTGGGATCGGTGTGTTTGTGGGAAGATCTGCAGGGGGGGGGGGTCCCTTTAGGCAGGGGATCCCTGTGGGGGGCCCAATACAGGGGTCCCTCTGGTGGGTCCCCCTATCATAGGAGTCCCTGTGGGGCTCTCCATTACAGGGATCCCTACGGTGGGAGAACATAGAGCTAGATTCTTCGGTTGCGCCCGCCTCAAGATCGGCATGCATGGGACGTGGACCGTGTAAAAGCCCATTGACCTTGGGCTTGAATTTTCGTTCATTGGGCCGGTGCAGCCAAAGTCTCCCAAACGGAGAATCCAGCCCACAATGTTTTGGCCTCAACTACTTCCTGAGGTAATAGATTCCCACACATGGGCCCCTGTGGGGGGTATCCCTATTACAAGGGTCCCTGGGGGCAGGGGTGGGTCTGGTCATCCCCATACTTGGGGTTGAGGGGGCGCCCAAGCAATTAGAGGGGCGGGGGGGGGGGGGGGGGCTGTTGTTCGGTCCGGGGAGTGGTTTGGGGTCCATTTGCAGTGCAGTTAGAGGGCTAGGGCCAATTTGCCAATTTGTGTGTGGGAGGTGGGGGCATGCTGCAGGACCTCGCTATTGGGCCCCTGCCCAAGATGGCAGCCGATAGCCGGATTCCCAAAGGATTCATAAAATTAATGCAATTCAGCTGCGGCGGGAGAACATCGGGCTGGATTCTTCACCTGCGCCCACCGCAAGATCGCCACGGACGGGACACGGACCATGTAAAGGTCCATTGACCTTAACCTGGAATTTACAGTTACTGGGTGATGTGGTCAAAGATTCCCGCCCACAGTCTCCCAAACGGAAAATTCAGCCCACAATGTTTTGGCCTCAATTACTTCCTGAGATAGCGAATTCCATCGGCTCACCACTCTCTGGATGAACAAATGTCTCCTCTCTCTCCTGAATGGTCTGTCACGTATTCTCAGACTGTGAGCCCTGGTTCTGTACACACCCACCATCGGGAACATCCTTTCTGCATTAACCCTGTCTAGTCTTGTTAGAATTTTATAGGTTTCTATGAGATCCCCTCCCTTCAAAGCTCCAGGAAATATAATCCTAACTAATTCAATCTCTCCTCTTTTGTCAGTCCTTCCATCCCAGGAATCAATATGGTAAACTTTCACTGAACTCCCTCTAGAGCAAGTACATCTTTCCTCGGATAAGGAGATCAAAACTACACACGCTATTCCAGGTGTGGCCTCACCTGGACCCTGTACAATTGCACCAAGACATCACTGCTTCTGCACTCGAATTCTCTCACAATGAAGGCCAGCATACCATTTGCCTTTCACCACCAGCTGTACCTTCATGCTTACCTTCAGTAACTGGTGTACCAGGACACCCAGGTCTCATTGCACATTCCCCTCCAAATTTATGGCCATTCAGATAAGTCTACCTTCTCATTTTTGCCACCAAAGTGGATAACCTCTCATTTATTCAAATTATACTGCATCTGCCATTCATTTGCCCACTCACTCAACTTGTCCAAATCACACTGAAGGATCTCTGCATCCTCCTCACAGTTCACTCTCGCACCCAAACTGGTATCATCTACTGTTAACTCCCCATTGTCACTCAAGGACCAACATGCACCTTTTTTAATCTTTTCCTTTTTAAATACCTGTCGAAACTTGCTATCCATTTCTACTTCCTCTCATATTCTAATTTCTTTTTCCTGATTAACCTATTAGCCATCCTCTACCGTTCTTTATGTTCTGACCAGCAACTAATCTTTGTGCAGTTATATGCTTTTTCCTTGTTTTATGCTTGCCCTAAATTCTTCACTCAACCATTGATGGAGAGTCTTCCCCTTGGAATGTTTTATGGTGCCATGCTAGTCCATCCATACAAAGAACAGAGAACAATACAGCACAGGAACAGGCACTTCGGTCCTCCAAGCCGGTACCGGTCATGATATCAACCTTTGCCAAAATCCTCAGCACTCCCTTATGCCCTAACCCTCTATACCCATCCTATCCATGTATTTATTAAGATGCCTTTTGAACGCTGTTAATATATCTGCTTCCACAACCTCCCCTGGCAACGTGTTCCAGGCACTCGCCACCCTCTGTGTAAAAGCCTGCTTTGCACATCTCCTCTAAACTTTGTCCCACTGACCTTAAACCTATGCCTCCTGGTAACTGACCCATGCACCCTGGGAAACAGTGCCTGCCCATCCACTCTATCCATGCCCCTCATAATCTTGTAGACCTCTATCGGGCCACCCCTCAACTTCCATCTTTCTAATGAAAACAGTCCGAGTCTATTCAGCCTCTCCACATAGTTAACACCCTCCAGACCAGGCGACATCCTGGTCAACCTCCTCTGAACCCTCTACAAAGCCTCCACATCCTTCTGGTTGTGTGGTGACCAGAATTGTGCGCAATATTCCAAGTGCGGCCTTACCAAGGTTCTGTACAACTGTAGCATGACTTGCCAGTTTTTATATGTGCGCATTGATGTTCTGTGCCACTTATCTGTTTGACTGGACAGGTTGGACCATCTTTATTAGGTTGGAAATTAATGTTTTGTTTTGTTAATTGTTTTTGCTGCAACATTCATGATTTTAATGCCTTTATACACTTAAGTTGTACAGTATCTAATATGCGCTCAGACTCATTGACATTTCAAGGTTAAACAGGCACCTGACAGTGATCAAATGGCCTCATCATGTCCCCCCACGGCGTGCAGGCATCAACAGTCACCTCAGAGACTTGACAGGGCAAGTGAAGAGAGCAATTTTTACTTCTGGGTGCCCAATGAATGATTTCCAACCTTGGTTCAGGAACCAATCTCCCAGTTATACATCACAGAAAATACAGCACAATCTCAACAAGTCTGACAGCATCTGTGAAGAGGGAAGGATCTAACTTTTCATTGACCTCCTTGTCCCTCTCCCTGCCACTGTGAACTCTCCCTCACCCCCTTGCCTAGCCCTCCTTTCACATTTTCCACCTTGTATTTGTAAGATCACTCCCCCCGAGACTCGCCTCGCACTCCACTCCCGGTCAAACTTTGGACCTCTGTTGCAGTGGCAGCATGAGTTCTGCAGTGCAGTCCTGTCTGGATAAATATTGCTGTGTGGCACCAGAGGCAAGGAGACTCCTGTATTCCACAATCCTGGGCAAAGTCCTGATTTGACTCAGCACCACAGGAGGTGCAATGTGTCCAGCAACAAGGTTTTGTCCATGAAGACCAGCTCAGCATGGAGGGCAGGAACTGATCTGTCCTGGCAGAGTGGTTAACAGCGCATCTGGAACAGCACAATGCTGTAGTAGAAAGTTGTTGCACTCACCTCGAAGTTTCAGGTGAACTGAGGACCACCTTGTTCTCGGCACTCTTTAGCAATCGCATTTGATGCCGAGGTAAATACCCATTGGTGTGACGCAATATTTAAAGACCTGGCGGGCTGCAGACAGGCTTCTGTTTTAATCAGCATTCTTGAGATGTAAATGACTGCAAATGGTTGTCCCATCTGCCAGTGAGAGGAGTGACCCGTCATTAAACCACCATTGTGAAATTAGCAGCACGATTTTACGCTGGCAGTTTCTGACTTTTTGACTCCTGCCAGCCCAAAGTGCCTGCCCACCACCAAACCTGCCACAGGTTGGTCAGGAGAATTCCGCCCTCGGTTCAAACATGGGCAAAATAGCTGAATTAAAGGGGTGAGATGAGAATAACTGCCCTTGACATCAAGGTAGCATTTGCCGGAATATGGTTTCAAGGAGCACTCGCAAAACTGGAGTCAATGGGAATCAGGGGGAAAACTCTCCACTGGTTAGAGTCATACCTGACACAAAGCAAGATGGTCATGGTGGTTAGAGGCACTCATCTCCATTCCAGGACATCACAGCAGGAGTTCCTCATTGTAGTGTCCTAGGCCCAACCATCTTCAGTTGATTCATCAATGACCTTCCTTCTAACATAAGGTCAGAAGTGGGATGTTCACAAATGAAAGATTGCACAATATCCAGGCTTGGGCTGAGAAGTGGCAAGTAACATTTGTGCCACACAAGTGCCAGGCAATGAGCATCACCAACAAGGGAGAATCTAACCCTTGCAGAATTCCCACTATCAACATCCTGAGGGTTACCATTGACCAGCTGGACTGGATGAGCCATATAATATTGCAGCTCAAAGAGCAGGTCAGAGGTCAGGAATTC
Organism: Scyliorhinus torazame; assembly: GCF_047496885.1. Classification (NCBI taxonomy): domain Eukaryota; kingdom Metazoa; phylum Chordata; class Chondrichthyes; order Carcharhiniformes; family Scyliorhinidae; genus Scyliorhinus; species Scyliorhinus torazame. The sequence continues at coordinate 132,553,938 of NC_092712.1, forward strand.
AGTGGTGAGTGTCATCCACATGACTGGATGAGTGCAGCTCCAATAACACTCATCGACACCATCTAGGGCAAAGCAGCCCACTTGATTTGTTCCCCATCCACAAATTTCACTCCCTACAACACCAATGTACAATGGCAGCAGTGTATACTATCTACAAGATGCCCTGCAGTAACTCACCAAGGCTCCTTGAAACGCACCTTCTACACCTACGACCACCTAGAAGTTCCCCTCCAAGTCTCTCACCAACCTGACCTGGAAATATAGCACCATTCCTCCTCCGTTGTTGGCTCAAAATCTTGGAACTTCCTCTCTTACCACACTGTGGGTGTACCTACATCGCATGGACTGCAGCAGTTCAAGAAGGCAGCTCACCACCATCTTCTCATGGTCAGCATTGTGGCACAGTGGTTAGTACTGACGCCAGGGACCTGGGCTCAATTCCAGTTTTGGGTGACTGTGTAGAGTCTGCATGTTCTCCTCATGTCTACATGGGTTTTCTCCGGGTGCTCCAGTTTTCTCCCACAGTCCAAACATGTGCAGTTTAGGTGGATTTGCCATTCTAAATTGCCCCTTAGTGTCCAGGGACATGCAGGTAGATGGCGATAAGGCTGGGGAATGGGCCTAGGTAGAGTGTTCAAAGGGTCGGTGCAGACTCAGTGGGCCAAATGGTCTCCTTCTGCACGGTAGGTATTCTATGATTCTCAAGGGCAATTAGGAATGGACAATACATGTTGGGTTAACCAGCAATGCCCACATCCTGTAAATGAATTTTAAAAATCTTAAATGCTCACGATTAATATATTTTTTATTCATTCATGGGGCGTGTGTGTTGCTGGCTGGGCCAGCGTTTATTGCCCATCCCTGATTATCCTTGGATGGAGTGGCTTACTAGTCCATTTCAGAGAGCATTTAAGGGTCAACCACATTGCTGTGGATCTGGCGTCACATGTAGGCCAGACCAGGTAAGAATAGCACATTTCCTTCCTTGTGGGACATTAATAACCAGATGGGTTTTTCCAACAATCAACAATGGTTTCATGGTCATCATTAGATTTTTAATTCCATTTTTTTTTTATGACATCAAATTTTACCATATGCCCAAGTAGGATTCAAACCCATATCCGCAGAGCATTACCCTTGGACTCTGGATTACTAGTCTACTGAAAATACCACTACGCCTCTGCCTCCCCACCCCAAGTATTATTAAAATACCTGAGTGGGTCATTGCATCCAATTTAATTTTGCAATGCTTATATTGACTAATCTATGAGAAATGTGATTGTAAGAATGTTCACATGCATTTACAGTACCTATTATGCTTGTCGGTGGTACCATAAAATGAAAATGAAAATCGCTTATTGTCACAAGTAGGCTTCAAATGAAGTTACTGTGAAAAGCCCCTAGTCGCCACATTCCGGCACCTGTTCGGGGAGGCTGTTACGGGAATCAAACCGTGCTGCTGGCCTGCCTTGGTCTACTTTCAAAGCCAGCGATTTAGCCCTGTGCTAAACAGCCCCCTGAGGCATTAGATCTAAACACATTATCACTTGTTGCATCATAAAGGCAGTGTATAAGGTATGAATGTCTGCACACTCAACCCTTTTGTTTTGTGGCATTGTATGTGACAAATTCACCAAGCAGCAGTGTGAATACTTAAATCTTTACAAGGTGTATTAAGTAATAAATGAGAATTGTTGATAGTATAAAGTTGCCTCCACAGCTGGTACTCCATTTGAGTAACTGCATCGTTTCATCTTATGTGTTAAAAAGGTTTGAAGTGTGTCTCGCCTTGTAATTTTCTGTGGTTTACTCATGCTTTTCACACTTCTTGGTTGAGGGTAGAATGTGGTGGGGGGGAGGGGAATGTATGAATGCGACGAAAGCAGTTTGAAAAATATCCAATGAGGAATTGCGAAGAGCATATGAAGTGAAAAAGTCAAGTGGGGTCAGACAGTAAATCTTAATGATAAAGGACAAGGATATTGTGGGGAAAAAAGGCATGTTGCCAAAACATTTTGCCTTGCAGTCCGCAGGATAAGTGCAGGAATGCAAAATTTCCAATCCTAACAACAATTTATACAACAGGAGAAAAAGATACAATGCCACGTGTGTTGGCCAAACGTCCCAACAATTGGCTGATGGGATCAAATAGCATGTTCCCTCAGTTATTTATAACCGGCAGAGTATAAGTCGCACTCATCAAACTATGCATGCAAAACCTCCACTATCTGCAAATGGGCAGCACTTGCTGAATAATTAGTGTGCCAATAGCTACACTAACAACCAGTGTATGATAACCATTCATGCCCATAATACGGCTCATTTGCACTTCCTGGAAGTGACAGACATTCAGGAACTTATTCTCTGCAAACAAAACAGATATGTAATTTACAATGTTTTCAGCAATATTCAAACTCTGTACTACCAAATGAGCTGGCCACTCCATCTCACGGTACCATCGAATCCCTGGGGTGACGGCGGCGGGGACGGTTGGGAGGGGCGGGGATTGAAGCCCAGGCCACCCACAGGGTCTGCCGATCTCCCCCGCAACATCTGCCCATTCTCTGGCCATTTCTCCCCCCCTCCCACCAGCCAAACTAGACCAACCCACCTCTCACACCCATCGGACAGAACACCGAGTCAGGTTCTAACCATGGTAAAAGGTGTTTAATGTGAACGAATATTTACAGATTTGTGCCCTAGCCCCTATAACTAAACTGTGTCCTGCACCCGTGCCAATTTATCTGGGGTGGGATTCTCCAATCCCACGGCAGAGTGTCCACGCCTTCGTAAATGACGTTGCATTTTACAATGGCGTGAACGGGCCGCTCCCACGACTAATTCTGGCCCATACACGGGGCCAGCACAGCGCTGGAACGGTTCCCGCCGCTCCAGCTGCAGATCCCGGCGTGAACTGTGTGCCGCAGGATCCGCACATGCGAGTTGCGCCGGCGCCAACGAGGACATGCGCGTGGCGCCAACATGCGCATGCACAGTGGCCTCCTTCAACGTGCCGGCCTCGACGCAACATGGCGCAGGGCTACAGGGGCCGGCGCGTAGGAAAGGAGGCCCCCCAGCCACAAAGGTCGGCCCGCCAATCGGTGGGTCCCGATGGCGGGCCAGGCCACATCGGAGGCCCCCCCCGCCCCCGGGTCTGACCCCCCTCACCCCCCCCCACAGGCCACCACCTGACCCTTACACGCCGAGGTCCCGCCAGCCCAGAGCAGATTAGAACGGCGCCGGCGGGACTCGGCTCTTTTCCTACAGTCGCTCGGCCCATCCGGGCCAGAGAATCGGCAGGCCGGCCGCGTAGAGCGGCCCACGATTTGGCGCCGCGCCTACCACCCCAGTGCCAATGGCACCGATTCTCCACACTGCGGAGAATCACATGCCGATGTCGGGGCGGCATGGCCCGTTCGCGTGGATTCCTGGCATTTCGGGCCCTAATACTTTGTATCACATCAGCCAGTAAGAGGCCATCTCCCTCTGGGACTGGGCCACCTCCCTCTGTGTCTGTGCCATGTCGGCCAGCGCCTGGCCAATGCCGCTGACATTCCCAGTCATGGAATTCTATGACTGGGCCACGCTCAAGAGCACCACTGCGATTTCCAGGTGGCTCTGGGACGTGATCGTCTGTGAGGTGGCAACCCTGTCCTGGGCCTCGGCCAGCGCCTACACAGAATGCCCCAGACATTGGACATGCTGATCTATAGCCGAAACAGTCGTCCCAATTCCTCCACCACAGGCGCCACCTATGCGGGGTTGGCCTGGGTGGCACCACCTCCTGCACACGGTTGGACCCCTCCAACTGCGCCTGCAGGTCCTGGATGCTCGCCAAAAAACCCTCATGTAGTCCCTGGCTCTGCGACTGCCTCTCCTCTGTAGATGGGGCTGTCTGTTCCAGAATCCGAAGATCCGTCTGGATGACAGCTAGTTCCTGGGGTCAGCCTGCCCTCTGAACGTTCGCCCCCTCAGGTGTTCATACCTGCTGTACCGGAGCAGCTGTGTGGTGAGCACCAGAAGTTGCCCCAGGAGCCTCTTCACTAAAGTGCCCAACTGAAGTGAGTGTCTCTGGGATGGTGGAGAGTTAGCTGTTACGGAAAATCACTGTCATCCTCCAACCCGAGCTCCAGGGTGTCCTGAGTCTCAGGCGGAGGGCTGGTTTCAGAGCTGCTTTCAGTGTTGATGCCCAGCTCATGGGGGCTGCTCCGGCTGTGGCACTGGCTGGGGGCGGGGAATGCCAGATGGACCCACCCCATCTCCAGAAGGACCTGTAAGACCCAAGACAAGATGCATGATTAGACCGCAGGCCGGGGTGGGGGGGTGGGGGGGGGGTATAGGGTGAGGGGGTGGGAAGGTGTAGGGTGAGGCTGATCTGGGGTTGAGGGTGGTGTTATGGTGAGGGTGATGTGGGGAAGAGGGTGGGTGTGTGGGTGGTGTAAGGTATGGGTGGTGTGAGGGTGAAGGTGGTGAGGGGGTGGTGTTGCGTGGGGGTTGCCACACGTGTCATGGGGAACTGCAACTAAGTGGAGTCTGACTTCCTCGCCCGCGGCCAAACTCCACCTTGATGACCTCCCTTTCCTCTTGGCTGCCGACCACGTCCAGGGCCCCCTGCTCTGCCATGCTGATGGGCTGCAGATCTGGCGGTTCCCCAGATTTTTCCCAATCCCAGCGATTATGGGCGGTCTTCTCCTGGGGGTGGGGGGAAATAGAAAGCGACAGTGTTAGACAGTTCGACTGGGCTGGGCAGCTGGTGGCCTTAGAGGCCAGGGCACCTGGTGATGGCATGGGTGTTGGCATGTGGGGCAAGGCGGGGTTAGACCGCCCTCTGGGTTAGGAGGAGGTAGGGTTACGGGTTAGTGCTGGGGCGCAGTGCTGCATACTCACCCTGGACACCCTGAGGAGGTCATGCAGTTTCTTCCGGCGCCCAGGCACGGCAAATGGTGACAGCTGGCAGCCTCCTTCCCGGGCTGGGGTACAGGATCACCCTCCTCTCCTCCATGGCGTCCAGGAGAGTCTCCAGCTCGATGTCGGTGAAGCGTGGAGCTGCCCTCCTCGCTGCCATCTGGTTGGCTGGGATGATGTGTGGGGAATGAAGTGTGTAGATGCAGCTGCAGCTTGTCAGCCTCCTGAGTGTCAATTATGAAACAGGCGAATCCGGCACCATTTCTCATTGGAATCTGTGTTCCACATGGTGCCGGTGCTAGCCCCTTAACAGAAGCAGTCCAGGTGCGGGGCCAGTTGTTCTGTCGTAGAAATCCACGGATTATACATTGGCGTCAACACTTAGTCTCAGAAACGGAGAATCCCACCGCCTTTCTTTTGGTTTCTCCACTAAGCTAACTAATCAGTGCTGGAAATAATGCTGGTTAATTCCTGCAGTATTCCACTCACATATCTATCTTAACTTTGGCAAAGTGTATTGGAAGCCTCTCTCTAAAATAGCATCAGTTATTCATACCATTTTCCCAGGTTTACATGGCAAGGTTATGGTGTGAAAATTCACCACCATTGGTTATAACATGGTAAAGATGTAAAATTGCATTTTCAGGAAATAGCTAAATGTGCCCCCACAGTTGCATTTTTGGTATTTGAAATGCTGATGTGAATATTTTTTGTCTTAGAACTCTACATATATGAGAATTCTGAACCTTGAGGATTCCCAGATGTATCACTGTCAAGGTGAAGATATTCAATACTATAGCAGATTACAGTTTCCAACATACATGCTAATGCTGACAATATTCTAAAAATTCTTATTGTATGATTTATGATTTTTTATAGTTCAATAAAACATGCCAGCCTTGCTGTTTTAATCCTCACCCTCTGAGTCAAAATTTAAAACATTCCAGCAATGCGATTAAATGTCACCCAAATTTGTTTTCTTCTCGTATGAGATCAGAACTGGGTAAAATATGGACTTTGTGTTTTGCTGAGGTATGTTTGAAGGTATATCTGTGTCACTGATGATCTGCAATCATAGACAGCATTGACAGCACTGCATTCTAAATCACTGCATCTGAAAATAGTACTGTAAAGTTAGAGCTGCTGTCATTTCTCATTGAGAATATGAGTGCAAAAAAGTATATTCCTCCCAAAATCATTGTGATTGATGGAATTGTGTTTAATGTAAGAAGGTTTGCTGTTTACAATCCAGTATTTTCTACCTAGATTACTATAAAAAGTTACTTTCCTTGCCCAGTTGTACCCTCATGATAGGGAATCTAATCATAGAATCCTTACAGTGCAGAAGGGGGCCATTTGGCCCATCGAGTCTGCACCGACACTCTGAAAGAGCGCTTTACCTAAGCCCGAACCCTCACCTATCCCCATTTTGTGAGGGTCACGAAGAATCTAGCACGAGTTTCAAGGATACAAAGTAATAACATTTATTTACAATAACATATATATATAACAGCAGCAGCAACTTCCCTTGCTGCACATTCCTTCCTGCCGGTTCCTAAACTGGCCAGCTTTATTTATACTAGGAGTTTACTAATGGTTTCTCCGCCCCCCTCATTGGGGAAGATCATACTCCCACAGGATTGTGGGATTGTTATTTAGTCCCCAGCCAATGGTAAGTAGGCAGGTTATAACATCCCTCCCCCCCAAAGTCCAAGGAATCCACCGAAGACCCTGGCGAAGGAGGGCGTCGGACTCGTTTTGCCACAGGCCGGACACCATTTGCACGCGGCGCTGGATAAGGTGGCGTGTAACGAGACAGAGACCGGCGCTTCCGTGATGAACGGCGCAATGGTTATACATCCACGGACCGTGGACCCGAGCATTCCCCCTCTGATGCATCCTGTGTCTCCATCTCGGAGTCAGAGTCTGCTGCCTCCGTCATGTCAGCGTCTCTATCTCCATTTGGTTCTGTAACGACCTGCGCAGGTTTCGAGTGAGGCACCAGTGGAAGATTGTGAGGACTACCTTCCCTTGTCTCTGGTCTCTGTGGCTGTAGAAATGAGCTCCGGGGGCGGGGAATCTTTTGAGGGGATAGTCTTCTGGACTGAACGTGGTCTACATGTTTGCGCTGGAGACGACCTGGTAAGATATAGGGCCCGTTTGGCGAAAGATTACACCAGGAACCCACTGGGCACCACCAGCAAAATTCCGAACGAACACTGGGTCACCGGGCGCAAACTGCCGAATCGGCCGATGCCGAGAAAATCCCTGTCCCTGCCGTTCTTGTGTGCGGCGTACTTTTGCGCCAATGTCCGGGAAAACCATACTAAGGCGGGTGCGAAGTCTCCGGCCCATTAGGAGTTCTGCGGGAGCTACCCCAGTCACTGCATGGGGGGTGGCCCTATACGTAAACAAAAAGCGAGCCAGTCTCATGTCCATTGATCCGGAAGACTGCTTCTTTAGGCCTCTTTTGAATGTCTGCACTGCGCGCTCTGCCAACCCATTTCAAGCCAGGTGGTAAGGGGCAGTGCGGATATGGTGTATGCCGTTCATCTTCGTGAACCTCGCAAACTCCTCACTCGTGAATGGAGTGCCGTTATCCGTGACCAGCACCTCGGGGAGGCCATGCGTACTAAACGACAAACGCATCTTTTCAATTGTTGCGCAGGACATTGTCCCCTGCATCTTATGCACCTCTAGCCATTTAGACTGGGCGGCAATTAATAGAAGGAACATGGATCCTTGAAAAGGGCCTGCGAAATCTGCATGCAAGCGTGCCCAAGGCCGCCCTGGCCATTCCCAGTGATGTAGGGGCGCGGCCGGCGGAAGCTTCTGATGCTCCTGGCAAATGGAGCAGTTTTGGGCCACCTTCTCAATGTCGGTGTCGAGGCCTGGCCACCAGACATAACTCCGGGCCAACATTTTCATTTTGGTCACACCTGGATGCCCATTGTGCAAGTCTGTTAGTATCAGCTCCTGGCCTTTTTCCGGGACAATCACACGCGTCCCCCACAAGATGATGCCGTCTTCCACGCTGAATTCTGACAGCTTGGAGGAAAATGCCCGCAATTCGCCTGGGAGCTGTCTATGCTGCCCACCATACAGGACTATGTGCCGAACCTTTGACAGGACTGGCTCCGTCTGGGTCCACTCACGGATTTGTAATGCCGTGACAGGCAAGGTGTCCATAAAATTTAGGGTTGCAATCACCTCACCGGTCGTGGGGGTCGTCATGGGGCCGGTCGATAAAGGCAATCGGCTCAGTGCCTCGGCATTTGCTATCTGCGTACCTGGTTTGTGCTCCAGAGAATACTCGTATGCAGCAAGCAACAAAGCCCAGCGCTGGATCCGTGCGGAAGCAATGGGCGGTATTGGCTTATCCTCTCTGAAAAGTCCCAGCAGAGGCTTATGATCAGTCACGATAGTGAAATGGCGGCCATACACGTACTGGTGGAAGCGTTTCACCGCATAAACCACTCCTTCTCGATCTGCGCGTACTTTATCTCCGCTGCAGTCAATGTGCGGGAGGCGAAAGCTATCGGTCGCTTGGCCCCGTTCTCCATCTTGTGGGACAGGACGGCCCCAATACCATACGGGGATGCATCACATGTGATGAGCAAAGGCTTTCCAGGATCATAGTGGGTTAGTAACCCAGACGACGACAATTGTTGCTTTACCCGCTGGAAAGCGGTTTCTTGCGGCTGACCCCAAACCCAGGTGTGATTTTTCATTCGCAGAAGGTGCAAAGGGGCCAGCGTAGTTGCCAGATTGGGGAGGAACTTCCCGTAATTGTTTACGAGACCGAGAAAAGATGGAAGATGCGAAGTGTCAGTCGGGGCGGGGGCCTGTTGAATTGCACGCACCTTCTCTGCGACGGGGTGCAAACCTACGCGGTCCACCCGATAACCTAGGTAGACTACATCCTTTGCCTGAAATACACACTTTGTGCGACGTAAACGGACTCCAGCCTCCGAAAGGCGTCTAAGGACAGCCTCCAGATTTTCCAAATGTTCCTGCTCCGACGTCCCTGTAATCAAAACGTCATCTAAGTAGACAGCAACACGTGGTAAACCTCTCAAAATGCCCTCCATAACATGTTGAAAAATTGCGCAGGCAGAGGATACTCCAAAGGGCAACCGTGTATATTCATACAGACCCCGGTGTGTATTAATCGTTACATATGGTCGGGAGGCAGGGTCCAGCTCCAACTGCAGGTAGGCGTGACTCATATCTAATTTTGTGAACGAGAGTCCACCTGCAAGCTTCGCGTAGAGATCCTCTATGCGAGGCATTGGATATCGGTCGAGTCGGGAAGCCGTATTCACTGTAAGTTTATAGTCGCCACACAAGCGAACTGTGGCATCTGGCTTCATTACAGGTACAATTGGTGCTGCCCAGTCAGCAAAACAGATGGGCCTGATAATACCCAAACTCTCCAAACGAGTGAGCTCCCCTTCTACCTTCTCGAGCAAGGCGTAAGGCACCGGGCGCGCCCGGAAATAACGCGGCGTGGCTCCTGGTTCGACTTGGATACGGGCTACGGACCCTTTTACTTTCCCCAAATATCTGGGTATCGTCCTAGCACCTCAGTCAACCCTTCAGAAACTGTTTGGAGGGTGTGCTGCCATTGCAACCGCAAATGGTGCAACCAGTCCCGACCCAACAGGCTGGGCCCATGGCCGCGCACCACGATAAGTGGGAAACGCCCCTCCTGGCATCCATAAACAACAGGGGTCACTGTAATTCCTGCAATGTCCAGTGGTTCCCCCGTGTAGGTGGCCAACCTGGCCTGTGAGTCGGTTAATGTAAGAGTCTGTATACCCTGCTTGATGCGGTCGAATGTCGTCTCGGCGATCACAGAGACCGCTGCGCCAGTGTCCAACTCCATCTCAAGTGGGTGGCCATTGACCCGTACTGTCACCTTAATGGGGGCCACACGGGGAGCTGCCACACAATGCAACTGCAGGCAGTCGTCCTCCATCTCCACGTCCTCAGGAGTAGTTGCCGCAGGTTCATCCACATGGAAGGTACGGCCCCTGGGCTGGTCCCAGTTACGGCCCCTGGGCTGGTCCCAGTTTCGGTCGGAACGACGGCGCCTCTGGCACCCACAGGACCGCCGTCCGCGACGGGGTCGGCGCCTACAAGTCTGACACGGACATGGCTCCTCATCCATTGGTTCTGGAGAAGGCTCCCTTCGGGGAGGAATGTCCGACGGCCACTGGCGTCGGTCCGGACGTTGCCTCGCCCAAGGAACCGCAGTAGTGCGGGGGGATGTTTTCGGACGGAAGGGGTTGTGCCCCAAGGCATGCACTTCCATTCCCTGTAGCTCCTGCACTCCTCATTCTGTGCTCTCTCGGGACAATACTATTTGAATGGCCTGTTGAAAAGTCAATGTTGGCTCAACTAACAACTTTCTCTTGGTGGCCGCATTGTTAATACCGCAAACCAAACGGTCGCGTAACATTTCTGACAAGGTCTCACCATAGTCACAGTACTCCGCAATCCTGCGTAGCCTGGATAGAAAATCGGCAAGGGATTCTCCAGGGGTCCTCTCAGCGGTATTAAACCGGTAACGCTGGACTATCGTGGACGGGGTTGGGTTAAAATGTTGCCCCACTATATTCACAAATTTATCAAACGTTTTGGTGTCCGGCACAGCTGGGTACGCAAGGCTCCTAATCACCCCAAACGTATGCGGGCCGCAGGCGGTATGCAATATGACCACCTGGCACTCGTTTTCGGTGATATTGTTTACCCGGAAATAGTAACGCATCCGTTGTGTGTCCTGGTTCCAGCTTTCCAGCGCAGCATCAAAAACATCCAAACGTCCATACAGAAGCATGGTATAATAGAAAACAACTTCCAACCTGTATCCAACAAAAATCCAGGGAGGTGGCTTCAGCAGTGTAGACAGCTATTCACTTTAACCGTCGTCGCCAGTTTTGTGAGGGCCACGAAGAATCCAGCACGAGTTTCAAGGATACAAAGTAATAACACTTATTTACAATAACATATATATATATATATAACAGCAGCAGCAACTTCCCTTGCTGCACACTCCTTCCTGCCGGTTCCTAAACTGGCCAGCTTTATTTATACTAGGAGTTTACTAATGGTTTCTCCGCCCCCCTCATTGGGGAAGATCATACTCCCACCGGATTGTGGGATTGTCATTAGTCCCCAGCCAATGGTAAATAGGCAGTTTATAACACCCCATAATCCCACTTTAGCTACACACACATCTTTGGACATTAGGGACTATTTAGCACAGCTAATCCACATAATCTGCACATCCTTGGACTGTGGAAAGAAACTGAAGCCGCTGGAGGAAGCCCGCGCAGAAATGGGGAGAAAGTGTAAACACCACAGTCACCCAAAGCCGGAATTGAACCTGGGTCCTTGGTGCAATGAGGCAGCAATGCTAACCACTGTGCCGCCCATGAACATGTGGTGGTGATCCATCAGTGAGGGCTCACTCATTGCCCACTTTCAGGAGAGTGGGCACTGGATTGGGGGAAAGGAACATTGTTGTATGTTACTGAACTCGGAATCCAGAAGCCTAGACTAATGCTCTAATATAAGTTCAAAATCTCACCATAGCAATGAGGCGAATTTAAATTCCCGTAATTAATAGATCTGGAATAGAAAAATGCTCGTCGCGAAACTACTGGATGGTTGTTAAAAAACTCAGCTGGTTCAGTCCTGAGATGAACGCAGGAAATTTTTATACATATTGCATTCTGTGTCTGTTGCATTAATTATTAAAAATAACTGAGGTTAAGGTATACAGATGTCTGCTAAAGCTGTGATTAATGGGTTAACAGCTAGGCAGGCTTCGATGTCACTCATGGGAGGAGTTAGGAATGTTTTAGTCTTGTTCTTCAACTCTGCCCTGTGTCTGTTTTTAGTTGCATTTTCAGAGTTCTGCTTTGGGTTTCTGAGGAAAGTAGCTGTGTTACTCAGATTGCCTTCTGAAAGCTTCTCTCCCACTGACTTTATGAATAATCTGTTACCACTGAGTGTTAACTGTATTAGTAAGTGGTATTTGACCTTTGTCTGTGGATTTTGCTTAATTGAACTTTTAGAAGTAGATGGGAAAGTAAGCTCAAAGACCTTGCTTTATTTTTACAACTGTTTAACTGTTAATTGATTTTTTTTTTCCCATGGCTGTTAATGGGATTAATTCTGTGTAAATAATAAAGTTTGTTTTAATATATGAGATCACTAGTTGTCAATGGAATGACTCCTGGAGCAAAGCATCCTTTCCTCACAGTTTACAAATCGAAAAATTGTTGGGGCTTCTCGTCCAGTTTCCTAATATAAATTGGGGTCTGGTCTGGTACTGTAACAGTCCCTCAGAGGAGGAAATCTCTCCTCCTTGCCCAGTGTGGCCTACATGTGACTCCAGAGCCATGTTAATGTGGCTGACCCTTAAATACCCTCTGAAATGGCTCACCACCACCATGGGCAATTATGAATGGGAAATAAATGATGGCTTTCCAGTCAGGCTTCAATCCTAAGAACGCATAATGTAAGAATAGCGATCAAGAGGAAGTCAATTTGTCTTCCCTTTCTCCTCTCTTCCCTCTGGGATGATGAGAGCAGTTACAGCACCTCTGCTGTTGGCCTGATTAAAATGAGTGATTCCACACAGAGCAGACTTCAAATGCGGGACCTTTCTGATCTGTACCTCACCACCCAGGCAAGTATTTATTTCCCATCCATAATTAGGCTTCAGAAGGTGGTGGTGAGCTGCCTTTTTCAACCCCTGCAGTCCATGTGGTGTAGGTATTAGGGCAGGAATTCACAGATTTTGACAGTGACAGTGAAGGAATGGTGATATATTTCCAAGTCAGGATGGTGAGTGACTTGGAGGGGGTATTCCCATGTACCTGATGCCTTTGTCCTTCTAGATAGTAATGATTGTGGGTTTGGAAGCTACTACTGAAGGAGCCTTGATGAGTTTCCGCTGCAGCGTATCTCGTGGATAGTAGACATTGCCGCTACTGTGCCTTGGTGGTGGATGTGTATGTTTAATGTGGTGGATAGGTTGTGTGGTACCCTCAATAATGACGCTTAGAGTGTAAACAGTAAAGAAGGCTTTAATAAACTAAGAACTAGACTAGTGCCGAGACGTGTGCTAACAGCTGCACTGCCCACAAGGTGGTCCCTTATATACGGCTCCCAGATGGGCGGAGCTGGAGACGGAGTCCCCCAGGGTTCCAGGCCCGGTCTTAAAGGGGACATCACCTTACATGATGACAAGGGTACAGTGTTACAGTAACCGTTCATCACAAGTTGCCAATCAAACGGGCTGCTTTGTTCTGGATGTTTTCAAACTTCTTGAATGTTGGGGGGGTTGCGCTCATCCAGGCAAGTGGAGAGTATTCCATTACGCTTCTGACATGTGCCATGTAAATTGTGGACAGGCTTTGGAGAGTCAGGAGGTCAGTTACTCTCTGCACAATTCCCAGCTTCTGACCTGCTCTTGCATTTTCTGATCAATGGTAACCCTTTGAATGTTGATAATGCAGGATTCAGCAATGGTAATGTGATTGAGTATCAAGGGATTCTCTGTTGTTGGAGATGGTCATTGCCTGGCACTTGTGTGGCATCAGGGGAAGTACAATAACTTCATTTCGTTGGACTTAGAATCTCTCATAAATTTATCATTCATCTGCCTCAATGTGATCCAAGGTAATTGCCCACTTTAAGCTAGAATTGCCTGGTTAGGAATTTTCCTGTATTCTGTCACCTAATAAACATCATGGGAAAATGTGTGCGATGAAATGAAATGAAAATCACTTATTGTCACAAGTAGGCTTCAAATGAAGTTACTGTGAAAAGCCCCTAGTCGCCACATTCTGCGCCTGTTCGGGGAGGCTGGTCCGGGAATCGAACCGTGCTGCTGGCCTGCCTTGGTCTGCTTTCAAAGCCAGAGATTTAGCCCTGTGCTAAACAGCCTCCGTCTGCTTATTTACATCACAGGCATCACATTTCATATATGACAATGTGAGAAGACACCTGAAGCATTGAATGCCAGGGTCTGATTAACCAGAGAGTTTTAAATTATTTACCTGGAATCTTCCATACTATTTTCTAATTCCTACCACAAATGTCTACAAATAGTTGTATTGTAGATGATAATGGTGCAATTTAACGACAGTGCTGTGTCCTGCAGAGATCCAAGCTCGTCTGTTAAATTACAGGAGCGGCCAAAATCAGGATCTGCCCTGGGTGTAAATCGGTTCGCGATCTAATCGGCCTGCTTCCGTTGGCAGGTTCCAGATCCTGCCCAGATGTGGCGAGATGTCAATTGAAACCAGTTAAGAGAAATCTCCATCTCATTCATGGAGATGGAAGCCAAATCTACCCGAAACTAACCGGCGCCCCAACGAGAAGTCACACAGGCGCTGTTTAGCATTATCATTTAAAAAGAGAAAGCAATGGCTGCTGTGAGGAACTGAGGAGGTGAGTAGCCATTTCCATTCCCCGGCATGCAGCCCAGGGGCCCAGGAGCTGCTGCCCAGTGCTTGATGATGGGGACACCTCGGGGGAACAGGCCTGGGCAAATACTATGTGTTCTATCAACTGCTCTCTCCACCCGTCCTGCAAAATTCAATGATCTATACACATATACACCCTCTGCTCCTGCGCACCCCTTAAGAATTGTATCCCTTAGTTTATGTTGTCTCTCCATGTTCTTCCAACCAAAATTTCTCTACTTCTCACATTTTCCACATTGACCTTCGTCTACCCACTCCAACAACTTGTCTATGTCCTTTTGAAGTCCTACACTGTCCTCTTCACAGTTCAAATGCTTCCATGGTTCATGTTATCCCTTGAAATTCAAACTTTGAAATTGTCACCAAGCTCTAGATCATTATACATCAGGAAAAGCAAGAGTCCCAGTACCAACCCTTGGGGATCCTTCCTTCAGCCCATAAAATATCCATTGAACGTTACTCTGTTTCCTTCCTATTACTCAGCCAATTTTGTATTGATGTTGCTACTATCTCATTTATTGAATGCCTTTTTGAAAGTCGATGTACACCACATCAACAGCTTTACCATCATCAATCCTTTCTGTTACCTCTTCAAAAAACTCCAGCAAGTTAGTTCAACACAATTTCCTTCTTAAAAATCTATGTTGGGTCATCTTAATAAACCCATAACTTTTTATGTGACTGCTTGTTTTTTCCCCGAATAATTGTTTTTACATTCGCACCTCATTTTCTGTCAGCACCGAGTGACAGAATGTTTGTATATTTCAGGCAGCAGCAATGTTATTGCCTCATTTTTAGCTTGTTGAATGCAAAGTATCTTGTGCGCTGGCTTTGAAAGCAGACCAAGGCAGGCCAGCAGCATGGTTCAATTCCCGTATCAGCCTCCCCGAACAGGCGCCGGAATGTGGCGACTAGGGGCTTTTCACAGTAACTTCATTGAAGCCTACTCGTGACAATAAGCAATTTTCATTTCATTTCATTTCAAAACAATTTTAGAAACTGACTGGGTGCAATATAATTCTCAGTTGTCTCTGTGTATTGTAACTGGGGGTTACTTACTACTTGAGCTGGTGTGGAGTTTGCAGCTTAATGTCTCATATCATTAGGTCAGCTGTGGTTTAGTTGGTATCAGTGGTGGGCCTACATTTTTGGGCCCCTGAAGCCTGAACTGTTATGGGGGCTCCTTCACAACCAGCAACGAGGTCTGGGTAACCACTGTTATCTTCTTCAATGGGGTTGTTCCATAACTGGTCACCACAAATTTTTTAAAAATTTGACCACTACATCTCAGATTTTGATTACAATTGCTGTACTGGATTATCTCACAAGTCAAAGTCACTGGTGTGAATAAAAATGACCTATGCCTTATAGTTTTTGAGTTATGGGGGGATGAAAATGTTGTACACATGCATGATGCATCATAGAATGATGAAATAAAACATAGAAAGGACCACAGTCAATATAATATTTTATTTTAGACACCTATGAGAATACATACTACATGAAGCACATTTTACAAAATACTCTTTTTTCTGTTTCTTCTAGCAACATATTCACGTACAGTTTTGTCATATGAGAGCTTCCTTGCAATGTCATTTTCTAGAGACAATATGCATAAAGAATTTAAGCGCTCTTCAGTCATGGTAGACCGAAATTTGTTCTTTATAAAGGATAGTTTTGAAAAATTCCTTTCTGCTTCACAGCTCGTGATAGGCATTGTCAAGTACAGCTTAAGCGCAGTAGTAATATTGGGGAACACTTCAATTAGGTGTTGCTCACAAATAAGCTGAAGAACTTCTGTGCATTGCATTTTAGATGGCGTGTTTTCTTCTGTGTTCTGAGATTTCCTAAGGTGCAAATATTCTTTGAACTGATAACACTCGTTTACTAATCTGTGGTCAGTATCATCTTTGTAATACAATAGTATAAGTTTAATACTGTCCTCATCAAGTTCAGAATTGTTCACCAATTCTGAGTGGAACTTGAACCTTTTCGCAATCTGCTCATATGGGTCAATCCTCTTGCGTAACTGGATTATCAAGCAGTCATAGAGTTGATATAGAACTTCTATCCTAAATTTGTCAGCTCCTCTCAAAGAAGCAATACCACTTGTTCCATCTGAAAATTTCCTTGGAACAATGCGCTTGGAAGCATCAGAATAACTTGAGGTGATATCTTCACACAGACCTTTTGCTTCTGATTCATAGTGTGCAATCCTATCGGCTGAACTTTCTCTGTGTTCTTTAACAAACGAAAGTAAAGATGATAGCAGAAGATAACCTTCAAATACATCAAAACCAGGGGTTTGGAGTTTCTTGCTTGTTTTGTTGAAACGCTCCAGCACTTCTTCCCAAACGACTGTGAAAATAGCATATTCCAGCATTACCAACTTGTGGTATAAATTCTTTGCATCTCGTTTACATTCAGGCTTCTCTTCTGAGTCTTCAAAAATATGTTTGAGAGTTTGTAAAATACCCATATATCCATTTTTAATTGCCCGGACTGCTTCATAGTGTGCAGACCATCTAGTTACACTTAAGCTCTTTAGAGAAAAATGTAGATTGCACTGTGTATTT
Organism: Scyliorhinus torazame; assembly: GCF_047496885.1. NCBI lineage: Eukaryota > Metazoa > Chordata > Chondrichthyes > Carcharhiniformes > Scyliorhinidae > Scyliorhinus > Scyliorhinus torazame. The sequence goes on from NC_092712.1 coordinate 132,570,925, forward strand.
AAAATCCCCCATCTTCGTGGAGATCCAGAAAAGAAAACATACAGCTCCTGCAAAATGCCAAAATAGTCAACAACTTCAGGTACAGTAGACACTGCCTTTTCTCCAACAAGGTTAAGTGAATTGTAATATAGTATTAGCCTAGGCTATGCGGTCGTAGCCTACCTTCCGTTCACCTCTTCATAAAATAATAGGCTTAGGCTAATCTAACACTATTTCACCTTTATTACCTACCTTACTTTTCTAAATATAACATTTATTTTTGAGTAGGGGTAATTAAAATATTGTATCCCTATGAACACTTTATTGAAAGAAATTCTTGTCTAGATCGCTATCACGAGTGCTGTCACGTTGAAAATTCACGTTAGCATTGTGATTACCTTTTCAATGGCTCCCCTTTTTTGTGACGACACATCATCTACTGTTTGTATTTCTGTCATAAATGTTAATAGTGTTTTAAATTATTTATAATTATTTTATATTAAATATATTTAGAATGAAACATCCTTAATTTGAAGGTTTTTTCGTTTACGGCTAGCCTACATGATACTTTCATAACCTTTTAATTTTTAATTTTAACTGTTATTTTGTATTGAATTACACTATATTAATATTATTATTTTGTAAAAACCCCTTTTCATACAGTAGACCCAAAATTTTTAAGCAATGTGGACTAAAGTCGCTTCTGGGATTAGGGGCCCTGAAGCTTAAGCTTCATTAGTTTCATAGTAGATCCGCCCCTGGTTGGTAGCATTCTTGTCTTTGTGTTAGAAAGTTCCAGGTTCAAATCCCACTCCAGGATTTGACCACAAATCTCAGGTACAGTGAGGTATTGAAGTAGTGCTGCACTGTTGGAGGTAGTCTTTCTGATGAAATATTAAACTGAGGTCCTGCCAGTTCCCTCAGGTGGATGTAGAAGATTCCGCATTGCACTATTTTGAAGAAGAGCAGGGGAGTGACCCAGGTGTCCTGCCAATACGCATCCTCCAATCAACATCACAGAAACTGATTATTTGGTCATTCTCACGTTGCTTTTCTGTGGAAGTTTGCTGTATGCAAATTGACTGCTTTGTTTCTTGTATTACAACTATGACTCCACTATAACAGTAATTAATTGTCTGGAAAATCCTTTGAGTCATCCTGTGGTTGTGAGTTTATTTTCAGTATGTTATTGATATGCTTTCAGGTTCAGGATTATTAATGGTTAATTCTCAAATATCTGCCTCCTTTCTATCACCTTGAGAGGTTGGTATGCTAATGAGCTCACCTAAGAGTAAATGGTCCAGCTATTGAAACTGTTATCCATAATGATCTGAATAACAGATAATCCATTATCCTATTCAGACATTTCCAGCAGGCAGCCATACATCTGATGCTGGAAGAAACTGTGTTCTGCTTACATAACATTGGGCTGCTTGGCTAGAATCAATCAACTTCTATGAGGATAGTAGCTGGTTGTATTGGCAGCTATATTGCTTAACCTACTGGCAGGGAGGGGATATCTAGCAGACACGAATACCAAGAAGTAAAAGTTATGCTTCAGCTATACCAAGCCTGATTCGACCACAAAGTACTGTGACCATTTTTGGGGACCAACCCTTAAAAATTATATATTTGCCTTCAAGGGAGTGCAGCGTATATTTAACAGAATAAAAGCTAGACTCTAAGGTTTAAAATATGAGGAGAGATTACACAAACTAGGGCTGTATTTCCTGGAATTTAGAAGGTAAAGTTGATTTGATAAATATTAAGGGGAACAGATGAGGTAGATAAAGAGAATTATTTCTGTTGGTCAGGGAGGCTTGGACGATGGAGCCAGAATTTTCAATCGCGAAACTCAAACATTGCTCCAAACATAAGGTAGAAGAAGTTTGGAATTCTCTTCCATGAATGACAATTGATAATAGATAGGTTATAAATTTTAAATCTGAGATTGATAGATTTTTATCCAAAGGTATTAAGAGATATAGGGCAAAAGCATTGAATGGAATTAATGCATGGAGTCTTCTCCGGCGTGGTCTTCTGGAATTAATGCATGGATCCAGATATTGTTTCACTACATGGTGGAAAAGACACCATGTCCTGTCCCCATGTGCCCGGACAGGTTAAAAAACATATTTAAGATCAGATGGTAAATATTTGCTGAGAGCGGCAGTTTAGGCATAGAAGACTTTATTTTAGGAAGGGAGCTGACCAGTCCAGGGCAGACCTTGGCCAGATTCAGTGATGAGGTATGAGGAGAGATTACAAATGTTTCTTTCTCTATGGTGAGATAGGGTGGCAAATTTTTATTGTCGGTAGGAGGTGAGAGACAGGCTTCGGTTGCATTGTGCAGAGATGTTCTTTTAACTTTTTCTTAATCTGTTAAATTTTAATTTTTTTTAGCAATTGCCTTCAGGCATATGACCAGAGGCCTTGGCAATAGGTGGAGGGGTTACGGGTGGCTGGTTGGGCAGACAGGCAGAGACAAGGATTGCCCCAGGGATGAGTACACACGATCCAGGGGTTGGCATGGTGGAGCCACGCACGGTTGCCCCCCCCCCAACCACGACCCCACCCCCCATGGCGGCTGGACCACCCCAGCCGAGGATGTCCCCCTACCCCCCGCCAAGCACTGCGGCAACAACCGCAGTGTCCCCAGGATCATTGCCAGTGGACGAAGATGGCTACTCACCTCCTCGGCTCCCCATAGAAGCCCTTATACCAGGTTCACATTTTTAAAAAGGAGCACTAATCAGCACCAGTGTGAGCACTTGATGGGGAGGCCGTGAGGCCAATTACAGGAGGCCATTCGATGTGGGGTGGCTCCCGTTAATTGTACGAAAATAGGGCTTAAATGGTGATTATTGGCTTCTCGCCACGCCACGGTGTGATCCCAATTTGGCCTACGGAGGCATGCTGGTTGCATCGCAAACTGGCGTCTGGTGCAGTTCACGTTTTTGGCCTCTCCCACTATCCATCGGCCTCGTCAGGCTCTCACTTAACTGCAACAAGGCCAGAGAATCGCGCCCAAGGTCACCGAATGGGACAGTCTGAGTTCCAGCCGACGTTCCCACCATTTGACTTCTTCACAGGCGAATCTGCCTGCTTCTGTGAAAGAGTCAAGAGACAGCGTGTAGTCTCATTGAGAATCATCCTGGGTAAGTAGACATAGGGTGAACGCTTCCTCTACTGGGGCAATCCAGAATGAGAGGTCATGCTTTTAGGATAAGAGATAACAGATTCAGAACAGAGGTGAGAAGGAATTACATCTCTCAAAACGTTGTGAATCTGTGGCATTCACTACTCCAGAGTGTGGTGGGCCCGCACATTGAGTAAGTTTAAGGTGTAGATAGACAGATTTATCAGAGATAAACTGAGGGCTGTGGAGAATTAGCGGGAAATTGGAGTTGAGGCTGAAATGAGATCAGCTATGATCATAATAAATAGTGGAGTGGGCTCGTGGGGCTGAACTGCCTACTCCTAGTTCTTACATTATATTCTTATGTAATTTCATGGAGGTAAGCGGACCTTGTCGGCTGTTGGGCTGTACACCACCTTCATGGAGGGGTGCACCATGGATTGGAGTCAGGGAGAGTTTAAATGGTCAGCAAAATTATTTTATTTCCTTTAAATCATTTAATGCTGCAGCATGAACGGTATCTATGTTAGTAAGGTGAGGTATGACAGACTGTGCCACCCGACCTTTACACGCCGAGGTCCTGCCGGCCCAGAGCAGGTTAGAACGGCGCCGGCGGGACTCGGCTCTTTTCTTAGGGCCATCCGGGCCGGAGAATTGGTGGGCCGGCTGCGTAGAGTGGCCCGTGACCGGCACAGCGCTAACCACGCTGGTGCCAATGGCGCTGATTTTCCACTCTGCGGAGAATCGCGTGCCTGCGTTGGGGCAACGTGGCCCGTTCACGGGGATTCTCCGGCCCGGCCCAGGGCTGGGAGAATCCCGCCCCATGTTTCTGTCTCTGCCATGGGGCGAAATTCTCCCCCAACGGCGCGATGTCCGCTGACTGGCGCCAAACACAGCGCCAATCAGACGGGCATCACGCCGGCCCAAAGGTGCGGAATGCTCCGCATCTTTGGTGGCCTAGCCCCAACATTGAGGGGCTAGGCAGACGCCGGAGGGATTTCCGCCACGCTAGCTGGCGGAAATGGCGTTTGTTGCCCCGCCAGCTGGCGCGGAAATGCGGCGCATGCGCGGGAGCGTCAGCGGCCGCTGACAGTTTCCCGGTGCATGCGCGGGAGCATCAGCGGCTGCTGTCAGTTTCCCGCGCATGCGCAGTGGGGAGAGTCTCTTCCGCCTCCGCCATGGTGGAGGCCGTGGCGGAGGCGGAAGGGAAAGAGTGCCCCCGCGGCACAGGCCCGCCCGTGGATCGGTGGGCCCCGATCGCGGGCCAGGCCACCGTGGGGGCACCCCCCGGGGTCAGATCACCCCGCGCCCCCCCCCCCCAGGACCCCGGAGCCCGCCCACGCCGCCTGGTCCCGCCGGTAAATACCAGGTTTGATTTACGCCGGCGGGACAGGGAATTTCTGGGCGGGACTTCGGCCCATCCGGGCCGGAGAATCCAGCGGGGGGTCCCGCCAACCGGCGCAGCCCGATTCCCGCCCCCGCCCAATCTCCGGTACCGGAGACTTCGGCGGGGCGGGGGCGGGATTCACGGCGGCCTACGGCCATTCTCCGACCCGGCGGGGGGTCGGAAAATGACGCCCCTGGTATTTGTCCTTTGGGTGGGAGAATTTCTCCCTTTGATTCTGAATTGCACCTTACTTGGAACATGCTGTTGTTTCACTCTGCAAACTGGTTTGAAATCTGAAAAGCATTTCACATTTTGAAGGCTGTCAGCTTTACAACCTAATTTGAAGTTTTCCTCCAGCTGTTTAATAAGTTAGTTATCATTATGTAATCTTATGTATAATTGAATTTAAATCCAATTTGAATCTAATTTTTACATAACTAATGTATTACTTCAAAGCTGACATTTGTTTTTTTAATCGAAAATGCAGATTTTAATTGCAATTGACAATTGTAAAATGTTTGTAGTTAGCATAATTCATGAATATTACACCTAATGGTATTATCGAACACCTTACAAGCCTCGCAACACCAGAACATGTGGTCCTTTTTGGTTCGAAAATCTATTTTGCATTTTCAAATATTTTGCAATTTGCCATTACTGCAACAAAGAGATGTGCGCAGGTTTATGGCATGTGTTTTGAACTAATGTGACATTGTTGACAAGGTTGATAGCATTGACAGTCTTTACTTTACTCCTGTATTTTGCCCGATTGCACAAAGCAAAATGGCATGTTAACAAATAAGCTGCCATTATTTTAAAGAGGTGTCAACTACAGGCTGTTTTTCAGGTTCGTGTGGACACTAAAATATTGCCTGCAATTACTTCTCCTCTTACATGACTGTATGAGCATGGCCAGGTTTCATCTCTCCACAAATTAAAATGTGATTCTCTGTTTCAGAGCAAACATTTTTTTGAAGTAATTCATTGTCACCTTGAACGAGGAGATCTGTGCAGTAATCTTTTTGTATTAAATTAAAGCTAGCATAATGATGACTGACTTGGTCACATAATACATATTTTTAAAATATTGACATTGTGTAATAACTCAAAGTCTACAAAGGCAAAGTCAACTCAAAAGTGCAAAAGCTGTGTTTAGTTAATTCTATCAGCAAGCCTGTGAACACTTTTAATTAAAATTAAAATTAAAACAAAATCTAATGATATTACCCACTCTTCGAACAAATAGCATTGTAATATTATACATGTAAAATGCCTTTTAATGAGCTGAAGATGTCAAAAAACCAATTACAATATCTCAAAGCTGTACTCATGACATATGTAATTACAATTTTGAGTGAGCAAAGATGTCAGCACTATTATTCAATGGCAAAATACAATTGTGGGAATCATGTAAATGTATTCTTTATCTAATTCTGTTCCTTTTTCATCCCAATTAAGTTACAGATTTCATAAACTAAATATAACAATATATAGCATACCACAATTTGACATACTTTGGAAATTCAGAACCTGGGGCGAGATTCTCTGACCCCCCGCCGGGTCGGAGAATCGGCGGGAGCTGGCGTGAATCCCGCCCCCGCCGGTTGCCGAATTCTCCGGCACCGGATATTCGGCGGGGGCGGGAATCGCGCCGGTTGGCGTGCCTCCCACCGCGATTCTCCGGCCCGGATGGGCCGAAGTCCCGCCGCTAAAATGCCTGTCCCGCCGGCGTAGATTGAACCACCCACCTTACCGGCGAGACAAGGCGGCGTGGGCGGGCTCCGGGTTCCTGGGGGGGGGGGGCGCAGGGCGATCTGGCCCCGGGGGGGTGACCCACGGTGGCCTGGCCCGCGATCGGGGCCCACCGATCCGCGGGCGGACCTGTGCCGTGGGGGCACTCTTTCCCTTCCGCCTTCACCACGGTCAACACCATGGCGGAGGTGGAAGAGACTCCCTCCACTGCACCTGCGCGGGAATGTCGTCAGCGGCCGCTGACGCTCCCGTGCATGCGCCGCCCGGAGATGTCATTTCCGCGCCAGCTGGCGGGGCACCAAAGGCCTTTTCCACCAGCTGGCGGGGCGGACATTCGTCCAGCGCCGTCCTAGCCCCTTAAGGTTGGAGCTCGGCCCCCAAAGATGCGGAGCATTCCGCACCTTTGGGGCGGCGCGATGCGCAACTGATTTGCGCTGTTTTGGGCGCCAGTCGGCGGACATCGCGCCGATACCGGAGAATGTCGCCCCTGTTCAGTGTTAAAATGTAACATAAAAAATAGGGGGCGGGATTCTCCGCTCCCGCGCCGGTTGGGAGAATCGCAAATTTTCCCGCGACGCCGGTCCGACGCCCTCCCGCGATTCTCCGAAGCGGCGAGAACGGCCCCGTCAAGTTCCGCGTGGTGCAGGCCGGAGAATCGCTCGAGACACCCAAAATGGCGATTCTCCGGCCCGGATGGGCCGAGCGGCCAGGACAAAACGGCGGGTTCCCCCCGGCGCCGTCCACACCTGGTCGCTGCCGGCGGGAACAGCACGGGAATGCTGGAGGGGCGGCCTGCGGAGGGGGGGGCTCAAATGGGGTCTGGCCCGCGATCGGTGCCCACCGATCGTCGGGCCGTCCTCTCTGAAGGAGGACCTCCTTCCGCAGCCCCGCAAGATCCGTCTGACATCTTCTTGCGGGGCGGACTCGGAGAGGACGGCAACCACGCATGCGCGGGTGACGCCAGTTATGCGGCGCCAGCCGCGTCATGTATATGGCGCCGCCTTTACATGGCGACAAGGCCTGGCGAGTGTAAATGTCGTGGCCCCGCTCCTAGCCCATTATCGGGCCCTGAATTGGTCGGGATAGGGGCCGTTTCGCGCCGTCGTGAACCTCGTGGCCAGATCGCCCAGGGGGCGGGGTTCTCCCATGCCGCGCCATTTGGGAGAATCGCTGTCCGCGCCGATTGTTCGCACGATGCCGGTCCAACGCCGTCCCGCCATTCTCTCAACCGGCGAGAACGGCGTCATCAAGGTCGGTGCCGTGCCTGCCGGAGAATCGCCCAAGGTGCTAAGCGTGGGAATTCTCTGGGCGCCCCGCGAGTCAGCGGCCCGGATGGGCCAAAGTCCAGATGGCGTGCGCCATTCACCCCTGCTAAATAAATTTGTCAGCCAGTTGTGCTGGCTGACGATGCGGAGTGAGTAGGTGAGCGACCGGCGTTGTCGGAGGCCACACATTGTGGCGTCCACGGCCAGTGCTGGTGGGGGAGGGGTCTTGGGAAAGGGTGCCGCCATGCTTGTGGGGGGGGAAGGGGAGGGGTTTCGTGGAAGGGGGCCGCCATGCTCGGGGGGGGGGGAGGGGGGGAGGGGGAAGGAGGGGGGGGGAAGGATGCCGCCATGCTCGGGGGGAGGGTGAAGGAGGAGGGAGGGAGGAGGGGGAGGAGAGGGGAAGAGGGGGGAGGAGAAGAGGAGGAGGAGGGGGCAGGGGGCAGGGGGGAAGGAGGGGGAGGGGGCAAGGAGGGGAAGGAGGGGAGGGGGCGAGGAGGGGAAGGGGAGGAGCAGGGGAGGAGGAGGGGGAGGGGAGGAGATGGGGGAAGGATGCCGCCATGCACGGTGGGGCGGGGATGAGGGGGGAGGGAGGAAGGAGGAGGGAGGGAGGATGAGGGGGAGCAGGAGGGGGAGGAGGAGTGGAAAGGGGGGAGGGGGAAGAAGGAGGGAGTGGGAAGGAGGAGGGAGTGGGGAGGAGGAGGAGGAGGGGAAGGGGGAGGGAGTGAGGAGGAAGAGGGAGGGAGGAGGGGGAGGGAGGAGGGAGTGGGGAGGAGGAGGGGGGAAAGGGTGCAGTCATGTCCGGGGGAGGGGGGTACGGGGCAGGGGGCCTCCATGTTCCGGGGTGGGGGTGGGGTGGGAAGGGTGAACCTTGGGTGTGCCCAGCATCCCACCCTCCCACACAGGAGCCGCAACACCCAGCCCCCGTGAGGGCATGGCCAGCCCACGGTGGCGCAATGAGGAGGGATGGGGTAAACTGGGCTGTGGACGGAGACTGTGGGCAGCGGTTAGCGGGCTTGCGTGTCTGTAGCGAGACCAGGCAACCGGGGAACACATGTATCCCATGGCACCTGGATGGCGAGGTGTCAGAGCGCCATCGTTAAACATGTTGTATCTCCCCCCCCCCTCCTCCTGCAGATCGACATGTTTGCGCACCTGCCAGCGATGTTTGCCGCTGTGGCGGGAGCCGCTGCCCTGCAGGTGGCCCTTAGGCAGCGTCGACGCAGGCGGCTCAGAGCAGCTGCGGTAGTGGCGGCTGCAGCAGAGGGACTGGCTGCAGAGGGCCCCGTGCCACGTGCTCAGGCTGCAGGCCTGCCCGCCCGACAGGTGCAGGACGAGGTGGAGGGGGACGATGATCACCACATCGTCGGGGATGCAGAGGACAAGGATTCTGATCTTGATGGGGTGCAGGGGGAGGAGGAGCAGGGAGTGGTGCCAAGACACTGAAAGCGCCCCATGAGGCCTCGAGTGTACCGTCACCGCATGTCGTTCGAGGACCTGCTGGACAGGGCATGCAGGAGGAGACTCCGAATGAGTAGGGGGACCGTCGCACATATATACCACCTCATGGCACACCTGGCACCATGTGGAATGGGGGGAAGACATGCTATCCCGGTGACTGTCCGGTATCTCACAGGCATCGGTGCACCGGTGCATCCGAGCAGTAACCGACGCCACGTATGCCATCGCCGACCGGTACATCCAGTTTCCAGAGGACCAAGCACACCAGGGTGCCCGGACAACGGGATTTGCCTCCGTGGCCAGGATACCAATGGTCCAGGGGGTGAGTGATTGGGTGCATGTCGCCATGCGTCCACCATTGGAGAACAGGGACGTGTTCATTAACAGAAAGGGGACCTGCCCCCACCCATTCACATAACTGGTTGGCAGTTCAGTGTCAGTCACCTTAATCTACTTTGATCTAAAAGCAGGGTGGGGGGGGGGGGGTCAACTCAGGCCAATTTAGTAGAGCAACTTGTAACTCACTCCCAGTGAGTTCGCCCAGTGAGCCAGAGAAAACACAGCCAGAGTGAGACACAGCTAAGAGTGAGTTTGGGAATTCGAAGCTTGGGGGGAGGAGGTGCTTTTTATCCCTGGTAAGTGACTGGGAAGTAGTTTTTCCTTTTTTCTTTTACTTTTCATTGGTATATTTATTTATTTTTTCTTTGTTTTTTTTTGAACTGTAGTTGTATAAGTTAACCGAAGGTTTAAGACATGGCAGGAGATCCCAGACCCGTGTCATGCTCCTCGTGTGCGATGTGGGAGCTCAGGGACACGCTCACTGTCCCTGGCTCCTTCACATACAAGAAGTGTGTCCAGTTGCAGCTCCTGTTAGACTGCTTGACGGCTCTGGAGTTGCGGATGGACTCACTTTGGAGCATCCGCAATGCTGAGGACGTTGTGGATAGCACTTTTAGCAAGTTTGTCACACCGCAGGTGAAGGTTACTGAGGGAGATAGAAAATGGGTGACCAAAAGACAGAGCAAGAGTAGGAAGGCAGTGCAGGTGTCCCCTGCGGTCATCTCCCTGCAAAACAGATATACCGCTTTGGATACGGTTGAGGGAGATGGCTCACCAGGGGAAGGCAGCAGCAGCTGGGTTCATGGCACCGTGGCTTGCTCTGCTGCACAGCAGGGCAGGAAGAAGAATGGCAGGGCTATAGTGATAGGGGACTCGATCGTAAGGGGAATAGACAGGCGGTTCTGCGAACGCAATTGAGACTCCAGGATGGTATGTTGCCTCCCTGGATGTCTCGGAGGGGCTGCAGGACATTCTGGGGGGGGAGGGTGAACAGCCAGCTGTTGTAATGCACATAGGCACCAATGGTATAGGTAAAAAACAGGACAAGGTCCTACAAGCTGAATTCAGGGAGTTAGGAGTTAAACTAAAAACTCGGACCTCAAAGAGAGTAATCTCAGGATTGCTACCTGTGCCACGGGCTAGTCAGAGTAAGAATGTCAGGATAGATAGGATGAATGCGTGGCTCAAGAGATGTGCAAGAGGGAGGGATTCAAACTCCTGGGGAATTGGAACCGGTTCAAGGGGAGGTGGGACCAGTACAAAGAGGATGGACTGCACCTGGGCAGGACTGGAACCGATATCCTGGGGGCTGTGGGGGGTGGGGGGGGGGGTGTTTGCTAGAGCTGTTGAGGAGGGTTTAAACTAATGTGGCAGGGGGATTGGAACCAATGCAGGAAGTCGGAAGGTAGTAAAACAGGGACAGAAACAAAACGCAGTAAGGGGGAAAGTGTAAGGCAGTGATGCCATAGTCAAAAGTCAAAAAGGGCGACAGTACAAGGTACAGTGACTGAGGGGAGTTCAGTGAATAGACCCAGTAATACGAAAAGGAATAAAACGGGAAGTAAAAACATAAATGGTAAGCGACACGGCAGGTTGTTACATGAAGATATGGGTTCAACAACAAGGAAAGTTAGGAGAAACGTTAAGAGGAAATATAAATTAGGAGAGGTTACTGATCGAGGTGTTAAGATTCAAAACAGAGGTATAAAAGCCAACATAAGTGTACTTTACCTGAATGCTCCGAGTATTCGGAATAAGGTAAGTGAGTTGATGGCGTAAATAATTGTGAATGACTATGATTTAGTGGCCATTACTGAAACATGTTTAAAGGATGGCCACGACTGGGAGTTAAATATCCGGGTGTATCAAACTATTCGGAAGGACAGAGTGGATGGTAAGGGAGGTGGTGTAGCTCTGCTTTTTATGGATGACATCCGGGCAATAGTAAGGGATGACATCGGTGCTATGGAGGATAAGGTTGAATCCATTTGGGTGGAAATCAGGAATAGTAAGGCGAAAAAGTTACTGATAGGAGTAGTCTATATGCCACCAAATAGTAACATGATGGTGAGGCAGGCAATAAACAAAGAAATAACTGATGCATGTAGAAATGGAGCAGCAGTTATCATGGGGGATTTTAATCTACATGTTGATTGGTTTAACCAGGTCGGTCAAGGCAGCCTTGAGGAGGAGTTCATAGAATGTATCCGCGATAGTTTCCTAGAACAGTATGTAATGGAACCTACGAGGGAACAGGCGGTCCTAGATCTGGTCCTGTGCAATGAGACAGGATTGATTCATGATCTCATAGTTAGGGATCCTCCCGGAAGGAGCGATCACAATATGGTGGAATTTAAAATACAGATGGAGGGTGAGAAGGTAAAATCAAACACTAGTGTTTTGTGCTTAAACAAAGGAGATTACAATGGGATGAGAGAAGACTGGTAGACTGGGAGCAAAGACTTTATGGTGAAAAAGTTGAGGAACAGTGGAGAACCTTTCAAGCGATTTTTCACAGTGCTCAGCAAAGGTTTATACCAACAAAAAGGAAGGACGGTAGAAAGAGGGAAAATCGACCATGGATATCTAAGGAAATAAGGGAGAGTATCAAATTGAAGGAAAAAGCATACAAAGTGGCAAAGATTAGTGGGAGACTAGCGGACTGGGAAATCTTTAGGGGGCAACAGAAAGCTACTAAAAAAGGTATAAAGAAGAGTAAGATAGATTATGAGAGTAAACTTGCTCAGAATGTAAAAACAGATAGTAAACGTTTCAAAAAGGTAAATATTGGTCCTTCAGAGGATGAGAAGGGAGATTTAATAATGGGAGATGAGGAAATGGCTGAGGAACAGAGCAGGTTTTTTGGGTCGGTCTTCACAGTGGAAGACACAAATAACATGCCAGTGACTGATAGAAATGAGGCCATGACAGGTGAGGACCTTGAGATGATTATTCTCACTAAGGAGGTAGTGATGGGCAAGCTAATGGGGCTAAAGGTAGACAAGTCTCCTGGCCCTGATGGAATGCAACCCAGAGTGCTAAAAGAGATGGCTAGGGAAATTGCAAATGCACTAGTGATAATTTACCAAAATTCACTAGACTCTGGGGTGTTCCTGGCGGATTGGAAATTAGCAAACGTGACACCATTGTTTAAAAAAGGAGGTAGGCAGAAAGCGGGTAATTATAGGCCAGTGAGCTTAACTTCGGTAGTAGGGAAGATGCTGGAATCTATCATCAAGGAAGAAATAGCAAGGCATCTGGATGGAAATTGTCCCATTGGGCAGATGCAGCATGGGTTCATAAAGGGCAGGTCGTGCCTAACTAATTTAGTGGAATTTTTTGAGGACATTACCAGAGCGGTAGATAACGGGGAGCCAATGGACGTGGTTATATCTGGATTTCCAGAAAGCCTTTGACAAGGTGTCACACAAAGTTGCTGCATAAAGATGCATGGCATTAAGGGTAAAGTAGTAGCATGGATAGAAGATTGGTTAATTAATAGACAGCAAAGAGTGGGGATTAATGGGTGTTTCTCTGGTTGGCAATCAGTAGCTAATGGTGTCCCTCAGGGATCAGTGTTGGGCCCACGATTGTTCGCAATTTACATAGATGATTTGGAGTTGGGACCAAGGGCAATGTGTCCAAGTTTGTAGACGACACGAAGATGAGTGGTAAAGCAAAAAGTGCAGAGGATACCGGACGTCTGCAGAGGGATTTGGATAGGTTAAGTGAATGGGCTAGGGTCTGGCAGATGGAATACAATGTTGACAAATGTGAGGTTGTCCATTTGGTAGGAATAACAGCAAAAGGGATTATTATTTAAATGATAAAATATTAAAACATGCTACTGTGCAGAGAGACCTGGGTGTCCTAGTGCATGAGTCGCAAAAAGTTGGTTGAGAGGTGCAACAGGTGATTAAGAAGGCGAATGGAATTTTGTCCTTCATTGCTAGAGGGATGGAGTTTAAGACGAGGGAGATTATGTTGCAATTATATAAGGTGTTAGTGAGGCCATACCTGGAGTATTGTGTTCAGTTTTGGTCTCCTTAACCTGCGAAAGAACGTACTGGCGCTGGAGGGTGTGCAGCGGAGATTCACTAGGTTAATCCCAGAGCTGAAGGGGTTGGATTATGAGGAGAGGTTGAGTAGACTGGGATGTACTCGTTGGAATTTAGAAGGATGAGGGGGGATCTTATAGAAACATATAAAATTATGAAGGGAATAGATAAGATAGATGCGGGAAGGTTGTTTCCACTGGCGGGTGATAGCAGAACTAGGGAGCATAGCCTCAAAATAAGGGGAAGTAGATTTAGGACTGAGTTTAGGATGAACTTCTTCACTCAAAGGGTTGTGAATCTATGGAATTCTTTGCCCAGACAAGCAGTTGAGGCTCCTTCATTAAATGTTTTTAAGATAAAGATAGATAGTTTTTTGAAGAATCAAGGGATTAAGGGTTATGCTGTTCGGGCCGTAAAGTGGAGCTGAGTCCACAAAAGATCAGCCATGATCTCATTGAATGGTGGAGCAGGCTCGAGGGGCCAGATGGCCTACTCCTGCTCCTAGTTCTTCTGAACATTCAGATGGTCTGCGACCACCGCATGCAGATCATGCACGTATGTGCCCAGTACCCCGGCAGTGTGCATGATGCCTTTATACTGGCGCAATCGTACACGCCGCCATGTTCGAAAGACACCCCCCCACCCCCCACCCCCGGCTGAGGGGCTGGTTGCTGGGCGACAGGGGATACCCGCTGCAGTCGTCGCTGATGACGCCTGTACGGAGGCTACAGACCAACCCGGAGACCCGCTACAATGAGGCCCATGCAGCAACCAGGGGTGTTGCGGAGAGGGGCTTTGGCCTCTTGAAGATGCGCTTCAGGTGCCTGGACCGCTCTGGAGGGGCCCTCCAGCACCATTCAGAGAGGGTCGGCCGCATAGTTGTTGTCTGCTGCTTGCTGCACAACATAGCCCAGCAGCGGGGCGATGTCCTGGAGGAGGAGGCACAGGGGGAGCCCGATGAGGGCGACGCATCTGCACATGAGGAGGAGGAGGATGGGGAGGGGGGGGGGGAGGGGCACAGAGACAACATGGGGCTGGTTATGGCCGGGAGGCTGCAGAACACCATCGACCTGGCGAGCGAGCACGCGAGGCGTTGATCGGCGCACGTTTCACTAACTGGGGGAGGGCATCGCTGAGCAAGGCACTTGCACCACCGTTCCGCCCAAACGCACCACCCAACATCCCCCACCTCCCGCACCATCCTACAACCCTATCTCCCACACCACCACATGCACAGCACCCTACACCTGCGGCACAACGGGATGGTCTCACACAGTTGCTTGTGTAAGCGGGTGTGATCAGTGCCATGTTGAATGATGACAACCCGCTCTGCGATGAGCTGTGAGCTCCGGATCGTTTGACAATGTCTGACTCATGGCCATCGTACCCCCTCCACCTGGGTGGTCCCTGTATGCGTCACGGACACTCCATCACATGGCCATGTGGGGAGCTGGCGTCGGTGTGCCGAGGACGACGGGGTGTTGGGGGGGGGGGAGTGAACACACCAGGCCTCACCGTTCTACCGAACTTCGACCCCAGCGCCACTCGGTCCCCTTCACGACCCCTCAGGCACTGGGCATAGCACAGAGGCATCTAGGTTTAGTGTAACAGTGACTTTAATGGTGACATTCACATCCAAGTGCCCTAACCTCTATAACTAAGCTGTGCCCTGCACCCGTGCCAACTTACTACGTGTCTAACTTCTTTGCCTTACCGGCTCCACCACTACACCTTGGTGTTTCCCCAGACGGTACAGCAGGAGTGGAGGCGGACTGCTGAAACTCCTGCCCTGCGACATGGCTCCCCGTCGGCGCGCGTTTCCTGGGGCAGGCCGGCTTGGATGGGCCAGGCTGCTCGGCGGGGGTGCTGGATGGCGTGGTGCCACCCTGCTCTGCTCGCTGCCCACCAGATGCACCAGGGACGGAACGGGGGGAGCCCGAGTGTTCCGGGACCTCCCTTGCTGGAGTCACCAGAACCTCCTCCTCCCTCGGGGAGCCAGGTGGCCCCCGAGCCTCACTATAGAACGGTGGTGCGAGCGGAGACAAGCGCCATGGCACCACCGAAACCTGGCGCTGCCAGTCCTGGAGGCCCGCTGTGGCATCGACCAGGGTCTGAACGTTTGCAGTGATGGAGCTCAGGGAGTGTGCCATCCCTGTCAGGGACTGTGCAACCTCCCTCTGGGCTTGTGCGACGCCATCCAGCACGTGCGCAAGGCCACCGATGCTCTCAGTGATGGCCTGCTGGGACTGGGCCATGGCCTGCTGAGACTGGGCCGTGGCCTGCTGAGAGTCGGCCAGAACCCAGAGCATAGCGGCAATGTCCAGCTGGCTCAGGGACATGGCTGCGTGTGAGAGGGTAGCCCTGTCCTGGGCCACGGATGCCGCATGCACATGAAGCCCCACGCCATGCAGAACCTGACCCATGGGACTGGGCCATGGCCTGCTGAGACTGGGCCATGGTCTGCTGGGACTGGGCCATGGTCTGCTGGGACTGGGCCATGGCCTGCTGAGACTGGGCCATGGTCTGCTGGGACTGGGCCATGGCCTGCTGAGACTCGGCCATGGCCTGCTGAGACTCGGCCAGACCCCAGAGCGCGGCGGCAATGCCCAGCTGGCTCTGGGACATGGCTGCGTGTGAGAGGGTAACCCGGTCCGGGGCCACGGATGGCACATGCACATGAAGGCCCACGCCATGCAGAACCTGACCCATGGCCGAAACCGTTGCCCCCATTGCCTCCACCGCGGACGCCACCCGTGCGGTGTCGGCCTGAGTGGCAGCCATGACCGGCACCACTCCCTGCTCCTGGATGCGGATGGACTCTTCCAACTGCATCTGCAGATGCTGGAAGGCGGCCGTCATCCCGTTGTCCACTCCCTGGGTTTCCAAAGGCATTGGGTCTGTGGGTGGGTCTGGTAAGTCCAGGAACCCGGGAAATGTCTGGGGGGCAGCTGGGTGCTGGGCCTGGCCTGCCCTTCGACCATCTAGCCCATCGGCTGCTCCCACCTCCACCTGCTGTACCGGTTTGGCTGTGTGGTGCGCACCAGTCAGTGTCCCAGAAGCCTAATGTGCCCAACCGAGGTGAGTGTATCTGCGATGGTGGAGGGTGTGGGTGACATCAGTGACGCACAGTCCATGTCCTCATTGGACCCCAGGTTTTGGGTCTCCTGGGTCGTGCCTTGGACCGATGGACATTGTCCCCGGCCCATGTGAGGTGCCGTATCCGGTCTGTCCATCATCTGTCTGGCCGTCCTCTGTGCATCACTGTCCTGGCTCTCCGTCTTCTGTCCGTCATGGTCCAGAGTCCCCGTCCTCTGTCCGTCACTGTCCTGGCTCTCCATCCTCTCTTCGTCCGTCTCATGGCCGTCAGTGTCCTGACTGTCCATCCTGTGTTCGTCAGTGTCGTTTCTGTCGGTCCTCTGTGTGTCCGCTTCCTGTGCCCTGGCTTCGGACGAGGGCCCTCCTGTCTGTCTTCCTTCCCCTCCCTGGCGTGCGTCCCTGTAGGCAGATGAACTTAGACCTGGATGGCGGGGGCTTCTCTGCGACGTGCTGGGACAATCGGCTGCTGGCCCTGGAATACACAATAAAGCATGTATCGTTAGACACACGGAGTCGAGGGTGAGGGGGTGGAGGGGGCAGTGTGAGGGGGTGGAGTGTGAGGGGGGGGTTAGGGGGTGGAGGGGGCAGTGTGAGGGGGTGGAGTGTGAGGGGGATTAGAGGGTGGAGGGGGCAGTGTGAGGAGGTGGAGTGTGAGGGGGGTTAGGGGGTGGAGGGGGCAGTGTGAGTGGGTGGAGTGTGAGGGTGTTAGGGGGTGGAGGGGGCAGTGTGAGGGGTGGGGTGTGAGGGGGGTGAGGGGGTGGAGGGGCCAGTTTGAGGGGGTGGAGTGTGAGGGGGGTTAGGGGGTGGAGGGGGCAGTGTGAGGGGGTGGAGTGTGAGGGGGTTAGGGGGTGGAGGGGGCAGTGTGAGTGGGTGGAGTGTGAGGGGGGTTAGGGGGTGGAGGGGGCAGTGTGAGGGGGTGGAGTGTGGGGGAGGGTTAGGGGGTGGAGGGGGCAGTGTGAGGGGGTGGAGTGTGAGGGGGGGTTAGGGGGTGGAGGGGGCAGTGTGAAGGCGTAGTGTGTGAGGGGGGTTAGGGGGGGAGGGGGCAGTGTGAGGGGGTGGAGTGTGAGGGGGGTTAGGGGGTGGAGGGGGCAGTGTGAGGGGGTGGAGTGTGAGGGGGGTTAGGGGGTAGACGGGGCAGTGTGAGGGGGTGGAGTGTGAGGGGGGTTAGGGGGTGGAGGGGCAGTGTGAGGGGGTGGAGTGTGAGGGGGGTTAGGGGGTGGACGGGGTAGTGTGAGGGGGTGGAGTGTGAGGGGGGTTAGGGGGTGGAGGGGGCAGTGTGAGGGGTGCAGTGTGTGGGTGAGGGGGGGGGGAGGTGAGGGGCTGGGAGTGTAGCCAGGCAGGGGAGTCTCACTTGCTGCTGTGCCTCCGATCTGGCATGGCGCTACCTCCCGGTGGCGGCTCCCCCAGCGAGGTCCAGAGCCCTCTGCTCATGGACGGTGAGGGGGTGCAGCACAGGTGACCCCCCTGCGGTTCTTGCACACCCACGATGGTTGTGGGCTGTCTTGTCCTGCGGGGGGGGTGGGGGGGGGGGTGTGGGGGGAAGCATCTGAGTTAGGCGGTCAGCAGCAGGAGGCACAGATGTTGGCAACATTATAACTGGGTGGGGGGGGGGCACTGGGCACCACACCAAGGCAGCTCGCAAGGTGGGGGGTGGTGCGTATGTGGGTTGGGTGCAACGTGGTGCCTTCCACCCTCCTGTGTGGGCGGGGGGTTGCGACACATGGTGGGGGGGGGAGGGAGGGTGGGGTGTGGCCCGGGGGAACTCTCGGGGTACTTACCCTGACAGCTCGTGAGGTCGTGGAGCTTCTTGCCGCACTGGTCTCCGGAGCGGGGGGGTGTGCCCCACAGCGCTGACGGCGATGCCCACTTCACGCCAGCTGCGATTGACTGTGCTGGCCGGGTACCGGTGGCCACGACTTAGACACAGGATCACCCTGCGCTCTTCAACTGCGTCCAGCAATGCCTCCAGGTCATTGTCCCGGAACCTGAGAGCGGCTCGGTGGGACTCTCTCTGTCGGGGCCTGTCCGTGGATCGCGCGCATTAAATGGTGTGGTGCAGCGTCATCAGGGCGTCGCGTGATGATGATGCTGTTCTGGCGCCACGCCCACCGCGTTTCTAGCTTTTCGGGGCCTGAATCGATGCTGCCGGCGGCCCGTTCGCGCCGTCGTGAAAAGCGGCGCAGACACTCTGACTCGCCATCAGAGAATCCCGCCCAGGAGCCGGGATTCTCTGAGCACGCGCCGCCTGGAGAATCGGAGATTAGACGGCCCGCGACACCGGAACACCATTCTCCGGCAATCGGAGAATCGCCACCAGCCGCGCACGCGGTCGATGCGGCGCCGGTCGGGGGCCGGTGAAAGAGGCCCCCGTGGCAATTCTCCGTGGTCGACCGGCTGAGTTCCCGCCGGTGTGGTTCTAACATGGTTCCACCCGGCGGGGACTTGGACCCGCAGCCGCGGTGGCCATCCTGGTGGGGGGCAGGGGGATCAGACTCTGGGAGGGGCCTCCACGACGGTCAGGCCCCCGATCGGGGGCCACCAATTGGCAGGCGCGTGCGATCTGGGGGGGGGGCCTACCTTCTTCCGCACTGGCCTGCTGTGTGGCTCCGCTATGTTGTGCCGCAAGCATGGGTGGACCCGTGGCGAGCAGTGCAGGGCCGCATACAGCAGCTGGAGCAGCGCAGGGCACTCCAACGCAGTGCTGGCCCCCTGTAGGCAACAGAATCGCTGGGCCAAGAGGCCTGTTGACGCCGGTGTGAAACACTCCGGTGTTTAAGCCGGCGTCAACGCTTCGTCATGTCTTGAGAGAATCCCGGCCAGGGTGTTGTGCCCCCCGCGGATCCACCCACAATGGATGAATCACACGTGAGCCCCAAATCGGGACCAACCACAAGTCACCTGTCTCAGTCTACCTGCCGTGATCTGGGCACATCTGCATATTCAAATGAGCCTTATGGCAGATTCAGCCGGTGCCCAGGACTCAACTGTAATGCTTGGGAGACCATACCAGGGCACTATTTAGTACTGCTCCAAACAAATGTGGTCCAAACATAACAGCACCTGCAGGATCTCCCAGGCCATTGGAGGCCTTAAAGTGGACTGGGACAGGGCAGGGTGACACCTTGGCAATCCCCCACTGCTATGGTGGCAGGTTGGCAGTGCCAGGTGCCAGGTTGGCACTTCCAGGGGTACTGCCCGGGAGGAGTCTTTCCAGGTAGATGGGGCATGAGGGGGGTAAGGTGAGGGTCCCTGGGGTCTTCCCCAAGGTTGGATGGGGGAGGGAGGGGTCAAAAGAGCTGGGGTGTGGCTGAAATAGGGGAGGGGGAAGATTAGGGTTGCCGGTGGAAATCCCTTTAAGTGTGGCCTCGGTGGGGAGAAACTCCCCGAGGTAATAAAAAACGGCAAAGTGCCTTTGGATAGCGGGGTGTTTCGTGGCGCTGAAGAGGCAAGAAACACCCCGCTAAATGAGCCATTCAGCAGACTTTAACTGGAGTCCATTGAATCACGTCCAGTTGGTCTTCTGGTGCAATGGGTGGCGTCCCTACCTCTAAGCCAGAAGCTCATGTTCGAGTCCCATTCCAGGACGTTCAATAACCAAGGAAGGTCCATTCATAATGCAGCTAAGTAGGCTGATTATTAACCTGAAAATCCATCCAATAGTCCCATAGCAGGCGGTAAGAGCAGGAGAGGGTCCTGGTCAGCCATGCTTGATGCAGAGTTGCACCCCTCAATCCACAGCTTCTGGATTTCAGCTAGTAACCTGTGCCAGGATGAACAATCTGTGAAAAGTCTGACTTAAGCATTCAATCTTTCTGCCTCATGTGTCTTTAGGCACATACAGCAAGTCTTTTAAGTGTAATACACGAGATGTAATATGGGGCGAAATTCTCCCCCAACGGCGCGATGTCCGCCGACTGGCGTCAGAAACGGCGCCAATCAGACGGGCATCGCGCCGGCCCAAAGGTGCGGAATGCTCCGCACCTTTGGGAGCCGAGCCCCAACATTGAGGGGCTAGGCCGACTCCGGAGGGATTTCCGCCCCGCCAGCTGGCGGAAATGGCGTTTGTTGCCCCGCCAGCTGGCGCGGAAATGCGGCTCATGCACGGGAGCATCAGCGGCCGCTGACAGTTTCCCGGCGCATGCGCGGGAGCGTCAGCGGGCGCCGACAGTTTCCCGCGCGTGCGCAGTGGGGAGAGTCACATCCGCCTCCGCCATGGTGGAGGCCGTGGCGGAGGCGGAAGGGAAAGAGTGCCCCCACGGCACAGGCCCGCCCGCGGATCGGTGGGCCCCAATCGCGGGCCAGGCCACCGTGGGGGCACCCCCCGGGGTCAGATCGCCCCGCGCCCCCCCCCCAGGACCCCGGAGCCCGCCCACGCCGCCTGGTCCCGCCGGTAAATACCAGGTTTAATTTACGGCGGCGGGACAGGCAATTTCTGGGCAGGACTTCGGCCCACCCGGGCCGGAAAATTGAGCGGGGGGTCCCGCCAACCAGCACGGCCCGATTCCCGTCCCCGCCCAATCTCCGGTACCGGAGACTTCGGCGGGGGCGGGGGCGGGATTCACGGCGGCCAACGGCCATTCTCCGACCCGGCGGGGGGTCGGAGAATGACGCCCATGATGTCTGATTTTTTTTTCAGGGAACATGGGCATGACTGGCTAGGCCAGCATTTATTGTTCATCCTTAATTAATGCTGGGAAGGTGATGGTAAGCTGCCTTCTTGTGCAGTCCATGTGGCGTAGATACACCACCAGTGCTGTTCGGGAGTTTCAGGATTTTGACCCAGTGGATGGGATTCTCTGTCCCGCCGCACCTGTTTTCTGTTGTGGCGTGCCCCCGCCGGCAGCGGGATCCTCCACCGGCCAATGGGGTCTCCCATTGTGGGCACACCCACTCAGGCGTGAATGCGCTGCCGGCGAAGCGAAGCATCCCATCGATGGAGAATCCAGCCCAGTGACACTGAAGGAAATGACTATGTAGTGCATCTTTTGCTCTTGCCTTTCTACGTGGTCGAGGGCAGCATGGTAGCACAGTGATTAGCACAGTTGCTTCACAGCTCCAGGGTCCCAGGTTCGATTCCCGGCTGGGTCACTGTCTGTGTGGAGTCTGCATGTTCTCCCTGTGTCTGCGTGGGTTTCCTCCGGGTGCTCCGGTTTCCTCCCACAGTCCAAAGATGTGCGGTTAGGTGGATTGGCCATGCTAAATTGCCCTTAGTATCCAAAAAAAGGTAAGTGGGGGTTACTGGGTTACGGGGATAGGGTAGATACGTGGGCTTGAGTAGGGTGCTCTTTGTAAGGGCCGGTGCAGACTCGATGGGCCGAATAGCCTCCTTCTGCACTGTAAATTCTATGAAATCTATGAAGGTCACAGGTTTGGAAGCTGCTGTCAAAAGATCCTTGGCGGGTTGCTGATGTGCATCTTGTAGATGATACATACTGCAGCCACTGTGTGTCCACGGTGGAGTGAGTGATTGTCGAAACCACATTATTTCAAAACAGGTTGGCAAATGTAAGACATCACACCGATGATTCAGTTTCAGTTAATCACAGACCAATTACTCAAGAACTCTCAACAGTGCTGAACATTTGAACTGCATCTCGTAAAAGAACATTGACAACACAAAGTCATCCACTACAATATATTGTTTGTTCTATGACTGATTTTCAGCTCAGATTAATGATATGATGGAAGTGATAATGGAGTTAGAATTCCAGCAATCCGAGTTGGAACTAAGCTTAAGCTAAAACAAATGGCTGCTGTTTTTAGTCTGCGCTATGTTGTTTCATTGCTAAGTATGATTTCAATCATAGACTCTTAACATAGAAAAACACAGATTGCATTTATTTAGCATCTTTCAGGACCTCAAATTGTCCCAAGCACTTCACAGTAATTGTTGAATTGCCATCACTGTTGTCATCTGGGGGAATTGAGCAGTCAGTTTGAACAGAGCAAGGTTCCACAAATAGCAGAAAAGACAAATAGCAGCTTTTGGTAATGATATTCTGAGTGTTAAACGTCAGTTAAGATACCTGGAGAATTTCTCTGCTGTTTTTTGAATTACGCCGTAGCGTAATTTCAGCTGATAAAGCAGTTGGCACCTTGGTTTGAAAGTACACCTGAAACAAAGGCCTAAATGTTTGCTCCTGTGTGGGCAGAGCAGAGTAGATACAATTCCTGGTTCTGCAAATCTGACCTGGAGAAAAGGTGATCGGAACTTCTGATTTGATCCCGGGGGTTGGGGTATTGTTATAACCTGCCTACTTACGATTGGCTGGGGACTAATGACTATCCCACAATCCTATGGGAGTATGAACTTCCCCAATGAGGGGGGCGGAGAAACTCCTAGTATAAATAAGCTGGTCAGTTCAGGAACCAGCAGGAAGGAGAAGGTAGCAAGGGAAGGTACTGCTACTGTTATGTATATATTGTTATAGTAAATAAACGTTATTATTTTGTATCCTTAAAACTCGTGCTGGATTCTTCGTGGCCCTTACAAAAGGTATATTGGGAGTCATGGTGGGCAACCATGTAAACGGTACAGAGACAGCACAAAGACTGCCTGGTGACAGGTGGGCTGGGCCACCAAGACCAACAGCAAAGATCAGACATGATTGGGGAATGGATAGCAGCTATTTAAACTAGCAGGTAGTTGAGGCTTCAATTCACCCACAGGGAGGTTTAAACAGTTGACCAGAGAAAATTGAGGAAGAAAGAGCTCAGGATGGCAGCCAATGGGCTCAGATAGATGTGCAGAGTGACACGTTCCCCAGGCAGCTGACCACCCATGAGCCACGTTCAAGATCAAACCAGAGGGAATTGTACCCATTCCCTGATCAGTCATCCTGTGGCTTTGAGGATTAATACTGACAATTAAGTGTCAGTTAATGCTAAACTGTGCAGTCTTATGCTCATAAAGTAACACCTGCAACCACGAGATGAAATTGTTGACACTCATTAGGACACTTACAGCTGTGAGAATGGGGAGATGCCTCACAGTCATCTTTCATTTCAGCACTGAAAAACTGAACCATTTTGCTCACTGAAAAACTTTATAGTTTGGTGCCTGCTGGCAGTCCTGAAATTAAACAGAACAAGGAGATAATAATTCCAAATCCTCAAATTCAATTGTGTGCAATTAGCCAGGAGAACTGATGGTTTTATTCGGATAAAATAGCACAAAAAATGTTCAGATTTATATTTACTGAGACAATAGTACTCTGAATCAATATTGCAAAAGCATCATGCTAAAGTAATTAAATGATAAGGTAGCAATCAATTTTGTCATAAAGAGAAATTTGCATTCATGGAAGAAGAGAGTGCAATTCAAATGTGGGAAATCTGTCTGTCCCTGTCAGTAAAGTTAATGATCTGTCACATGTTAAAATCAATAGATGATTACAATGGTACTGGTAATGTTACATGATAGCTCCATCAGTAACGTTGCATGTCAACCAACAAAAGTGGCCCGAGTTTGCAGCAAAATGACAGAATTCGTCGTTATAACCCACCAAAACCAGAATGGAAGTTCAGGATTTAGCGCAAGCGCAGTTGAGCGCTGAAATCCTGAAGTTGCAGTCTGTCACTCACTGCTTTGCCACAGGCTGTGTGGTGCCTCCCACATCCAGCATCCAGCCAAGCCACCTGATCAGGTGAGGACTTTCCCTTTTTCGCTCTGGCATTGTTTTTTGAAACGCCGATAAAAGTTAAATCTTGTTCAGTGAGATGTAACTGGATTGTTACAGAGATCTCAATCGTAATTATTGCTGATCAGTTTTGATCTGGACTTGACATATTTTTGATTTTAAAAAATGTTTTCCAATTAAGGGGCAATTTAGCGTGTTCAATCCACCTACCTTGCACATCTTTGGGTTGTGGGGGCGAAACCCACGCAAACATGGGGAGAATGTGCAAACTCCACAAGGACAGTGACCCAGAGCCGGGATCGAACCTGGGACCTCGGCGCTGTGAGGCAGCAGTGCTAACCACTGCATCACCGTGTTGCCCTCTGGACTCGAAAAATATGTGGAATTTTGTAATATGTCTCCATCATAATTAATAGCTAGATGTTTTTAAATAAGTTTAAATAATCACGCTTTTCATGATATTTCAGCATCTACCTTTTACCCCATGTGTGTGTCCCAGTCTTTTGTTCAGTCTCTTGTGTAAATTATTTTAGAAGTGATTTGGTCATTCCATGGCTGTGAGAATTCTTTAAAATGATCGACTGCTGATACAACTTGATGACATCACTGCAAATCCTCATTAAATGCGACAATCAATTTTATCTCAAGAGTGTGAACCTACTTGTCAGAGACATCACTCAGCGAGGCCTCATTTGAGATCAGCAACAAACACCCTTGCATTGCTGCAAACTGCAAAATCCAGACCAATCGAATGTGGACTACCACGGAGAGAAGTCTGATGTAAGAAAAATGGGGCCAGCAGGATAAAGATGAAAAGTATTGAAGGCTGTAAATCAAGTTCAACATCAGTGCCTGCAAGTCTTCATAAAAATTGAGACCTGCTTATCTGCCGGACCTCAATTTTTTAAATTACAAATAAGCTGCACCTCCTTTAAGTTTCAATGCTACATTTGATTAGCCTACATCTACTTTAAAAATCATTACTTTAATATTTTGAAAATAATATTATGTGTTTTACAGTATCAAACATCAGGATTTCAATTGTGAAATAAATCATGATTTTGCTACTCCTAAGCAATTCAGACTTTTAAGTTGCTGCAAAACAATCTTTCACCTCTCTACTCAGCCACATTTAAAGATGCCAGATTCACCTGACTAAATAAGCATATCAGACAGATTTATTTTTTGAAGAGCAGCCCCAGTGCTAGAAGTGAGTGCAACTTTAAATTATTTGGGTACATTACAGTCACTGGTAAATTGTACATGAAGCTCCTGAAGTTATTTCTGAAAAATGTGCTAAGTATGATAAAATTGTAATTGGATTAGATAATTCTCAGTGGGAGATTAAATGTAAGAATTTCACTCATATCGCACTACTAAGGTGTCAGCAACTAACTTCATTTTGTTCAACACATCTTTATTACATATTCAGCACCGAATCTTGTATTTAAATTCGACCTTCAGCTGAATACAACTTCCCAAGGTATTTCACAGAAGCATTTGACATTTTATCACCGAGCCATCCAACAGGATATTAGGGCAAATGACAAAAACTTGGTAAACTCTTCAAGGAGGACAGTGAGGTATTGTGGCAGAGAGGATTCGAGAGGGAATGGAGACCTAGGAAGCTAAAGACGCAGCCACCAGTGGTGGATTGTGATGAAAATCTGGAAGCTCTAGAGACTGGAACTGGAGGCTTGAAGAGTTCATTGAGATGGGAAGGGGCCAGGCCACAGGAGTTTGAAAACAAGGATGAGAATCTTAAGTTGAATCGTGTTTAACTGGGTGCTGGTGTAGGTCAGCAAGTACAGGGGTGATGGGTGAATGCCATTTGTGATGGTTGGGATGCATGCAGTAGAGTTTTGGATGATCAAGTGTAGATGAGAAAGGATCCAAGGATTGACAA
The DNA here is from genome assembly GCF_047496885.1 of Scyliorhinus torazame. Lineage (NCBI taxonomy): Eukaryota > Metazoa > Chordata > Chondrichthyes > Carcharhiniformes > Scyliorhinidae > Scyliorhinus > Scyliorhinus torazame. The sequence continues at coordinate 132,596,944 of NC_092712.1, forward strand.
AGATTCATCCAGACTTGAAGTATTACCTCCTTTCTCTCTCCACAGATGCTGTCAGCCCTGATAAGATTGTGCAGTACTTTCTGTTTTTGTTTCAGATTCCAGCATCTGCAGTAACTTGCTTTTACCCAAGCGTTAGTGATTTGTGGGCAACAGAGGTAATTGTGTGGGAAGAGGAAGAGAAGCAATAACATGTGATTCTCTGGCTATGATTAGATTTGTAAAAATGGAATCAGGTGAGTGCAGATCCACACAGTTGATAACGTTGGAGGTTGGAGGACAATGGCATGATTAATTTTATCATAGTAGATTCCCAGGGCTTAAGTTTCTTGGCCTGGGCTTGGAGATCGGGAAATAGAGGGGAGCTTTTTCGGGTGGCTCTCTGATGCATTTTTACTGCTGGTGGGCTGGGAGTAGATTTGGCTGCCACTCAACAGACAGCAGCCAATTAATTTTGATAAGGCCCCGGTTAAGGGAAATCTTGAGCCTTTACTCTTATTTTGCCGGTGGTTGAATAACTCCGTGCTATATTCAGAGACTGTCAGCTCAATGGAGGCAACTTCCCTGCGGCAGTCCAGTGAACCATCTGAACCACAGGCTCCATGCCCCAATGATAGTGCCATGGGCAAGAAAGGCTGCGTCTACATCACAAATGATTCTGCATGAGAGATTACCCCTTCGCTGTGAAGGGCCTAATGCATTTGGTCCGGTTAATGTTTTGTTTCCTCCACGCCTCAGATGATCACTCCATTTTGAGGCACATCCATGATTCCCCTCCTGCTTCAACCAGGTAAGACAGCTGAAGACCCAGAGCTGCCAGCTCTCTAGGCCTGCAGCAGTCAGATCCCACTTAGGAGGCTCCGCCCAGAAAATTGTGCCGCCTGTCTCGCTTCCAGCAGTTGGACACTTGGAACCCCCATTTTGTCCCAATGCTATGGTCCCGAAGCCTGTGGTAAAATTCAGGCCCCAGTGTCAGAGAAGCAGTTTGGCAATTTGGTGACAATGGAGTGGTCTGAAAGAAGTCTGTATCTGTGTGGTAAGAGGGAAGATTCAGTCCTGCTGAAACAGCTAAGCCATTTTGTATTAAATTTGTAGAACACTCGCTCACAGATTTAAAGACTCTCTATTTGAGATGTTACTGATGGTAATCCAGCAAAGAGGACTTTGTGTTTCATGCAGAAGAGGCTCACAAAATATATTTTCCACACCCCTGCAAGAGCCAGCTCATTCTCATTACAAAGTGCCTTTTGAATCTGGGATGCATTCCATATGATTATAGTGAATTTCTCGCCTTGCGTCTTAAAGAGGAAATAGCCGACTCCCAATAATCTAAAAATACCACCTCTAAGTTCCAAAGTTTCTGATGCAAATCACCAATCGCCCATCCCTGAGTCTCCGCCATTGTAGATGTGGGCACCGTGGCCTTGAGCAGTAAGAAAACATCCAATTTGTTGTCAATTAGATGTTTTTGTTAATGACCGTGGGGAATGATTTGGGATCAAGTGAAGTAATGCCAATATAATGGAATAGCTTCCCACTGAAAATGAAATAATTTGGCTGAAGTCCAAAACATCCATTACTGGAGATCCAGGATCAAATAGTTATAGGTGAGTCATGTCAGGAGGCATATTGTGGAGTTGGAGGGGTGGTGTTGGGGGGATGGTTGGCAGCAAGGGCAGAGGGTGACTCCCATTTTCTGATGCTGGGTCCATTCATCAAGCAGAGGCCTTGTGCTTTTGAAGTAGGCAACCCCCTGCAGTGGCCACTGATCCTGGGCCGGTAAGGTAAAGTTGCCATAGTCCCTGATGCGCGATCAATTACACTCAAGACGAAGTGATTTCATAACTGAAGGCTTTAATCTACTAGAACTTGTTCCCCAGCAGCTTCGGTACAGAAAGTGAAGGCTGCTGGGACGGCACCGTTTCTTATACTCCACCTGTCAGGGCAGAGCTACGTAACAACAGCCAATGGTAAACTCCTGGGTTTAACCAATGGTCATCAGCCTCTTAGGTACCGCAATACCTGGTACTACCACTGTCCCAGCTGACCATAGGCTGCTTTCCCCTTTGGGGATAGCTGACTGGTAGTGATTTAACCTGAGGATCACCACACCTCAGGTGAGGGGTAAGGTTGAGGTGAGTAACCTCAGCCGGTGCGGGAATTGAACCCACACTGCTGGCTTTGCTCTGCATCACAAACCAGCTGTCTAGGCAAGTGAGTTAAGTGCACAGCTCCAATTGGCTAGCAGCTCTATGAGGTGGGACTTCCTCCTGGAAATGGACCGAAGCCTCATCCCATACTAATTTAAGGGTCATCGCCTTGAATGACCTGTCTGAACCAGGAAAATTTAAAGGTGTAACAGGCTTTAAGCAGGTAAGGGGGTGGTGGAAGAACGAAGATCAAAAGGGAAAATCTGTGATGGGATGGAAGGCAGGAACGATCAAGTGGCAAGAGGGATGATGTTTCAAGGCAAAAACAGATGCTAATGGGACAAGTAAAGATGAAATGGTGGTCTTAAAGGTGTTGTAAATGGCAACAGCAGAATCATTACCAACATCCGCGGTCCACAAAAATAGAATGTCCCGAAGCGTGGTACATTGGCAAGACCATGCAGACACTGCGACAACGAATGAACGGACATTGCGCGACAATCACCAGGCAGGAATGTTCCCTTCCAGTCGGGGAACACTTCAGCAGTCAAGGGCATTCAGCCTCTGATCTCCGGGTAAGCGTTCTCCAAGGCGGCCTTCAGGACGCGCGACAACGCAGAATCGCCGAGCAGAAACTTATAGCCAAGTTCCGCACACATGAGTGCGGCCTCAACCGGGACCTGGGATTCATGTCACATTACATTCATCCCCCATCATCTGGCCTGCAAAATCCTACCAACTGTCCTGGCTTGACACAATTCACACCTCTTTAACCTGGGTTTACCCCATCTCTGGATCTGTAAAGATTTAATCACCTGCTAATGCTCATATTCCAAGCATTGTCTGGCATCTTTGAATCTGTCTATATCTATGTTTCTGGAACATACCTCTTCATTCACCTGATGAAGGAGCAGCGCTCGGAAAGCTAGTGACATCGAAACAAACCTGTTGGACTTTAACCTGGTGTTGTAAGACTTCTTACTGTACAAAAATAGGAGCAGAGGTTAGGATCAGAAATTGTTGAATTTAGAGTTGAGCCCAGTAGGCTGTAAAGTGCCTCATAGAAAGATGAAGTGGTGTTCTTGGAGCTTATATTGAGCTTCATTGGAACAGTGTAGGAAGCCAAGGTCAGTGTGAGAGTGTGGTATTAAAATGACAGATGACTGGAAGCTCAGGGTCATTGTTTTTACTTCCAAACTATAACCTGCTTGTGTTGAGATGTGCCCCATGAGAACTGAATTCAGGATGCCTGATGTCATTATACTTTACAATCATGAAGGTGCAGATGGTAATTGCATCAATCTTGACTAGATTCAAGCCTGGGGTAAAATTACTTGTGACCTAATAGATTATGGACTCAGCAATTCAGGTCCAAACATATTGCCAGCCATACGTGCCAAATAGTGTGATACGTCAATTGACATGTTACAGGTGATGTAATGATTAAAACGCCATAATTCTTTAAAGGTTTACTTAAAAGGATATGTTGTTTGATGTATATTTTTAAAAATTAATGTGACAAATGAAACATTTTTTATCTTGGTTAGGTTATTTATCAGATTCTTTCCTGCTGGTTGTGACACACATAGCAGATTGATAGTGGTTCCTACAAGCCACAGGAATATATAAAATGGTATTGTGGGTCAAATATATTAATTTACATGAGACTGGGTTAGCATCAAACAAAGGAGAACTTATTATGCTAATATTCATGGAATATAGAATTATTAAATTCAATCTGTCTTATCTTCCAGACATAATGGATAATACAAAATAGATTCAAACAAACATCTTGGTTAATTGAAAACATGTGAACTGTTGTTAACCTCACATAATTATGGGAGATATAGCTGTCCAATGTTTTTGTGTCAATATATCTTGTAATTTTGAATGACATATCTATGTCTTACACTGTGCTAATTAGCCACTCATCCAGTCAATGAATATAAATTCAATTTAGGGACTGAACTAGCTCTGACTTTACAATAGCATTTTACCAGGTAACAAGTGAGTGACAATGTGGTTAATTTTAACCTAACCCATCCAGCTGGAATCTGATGATATTGGATTGACCACTGCCCCAATTCAGCCTGTTACATTACTTTCCGTGCAACACGCCTTTCTTTGTGCAACAAGCAGTACAGTAATAAAAGTGAAACAAAACGGTGGCTGACAATGTTAAAACTTCACAATCATCACTGAAGTGGAAAGGTAAGTCTGGATCAAACATGGGTTAATGGAATGACAAGGAGCTGAATCTTTTGGAATTATTATATTGCTTTCATGAAGAAGACCAAAAAATTAGTCACAAATTTCTCCACAGTAATGAAAATCTCCTTTGTAATAGGAAGCAAATGATGATGACAGGGTACAACATGTTTGCTGCAACTCCATTGTTCACAATATTCATAACTGATTTGGTGGGAAGAATAACATTTTCTGTTAATCCAAAGTTATATAACTCGACTTCAACTATAAGGGAGATGAACAGCAGTCACACATATCTGGACCATTAAACAGGCTAATGATGAATTCAACAATGGATTGTAAATAAATGGAAAATAATGCCCATTAAAAGAGGTAACCACTGTGAACAAAATTACAGGGTGTCTTGCAGCCAAAGTGGTAACAGAAAATGATCTGGGCCAGATTATTGATTATTTACTAAAGGTTTCCAGTCAGTTTTTAAAATTCATTTACAGGATGTGGGCGACGCTGGTTAGGCCAGCATTTATTGCCCCTCCCTAGTTGCCCTTCAGAAGGTGATGAGTTGCCTTCTTGAACCACTGCAGTCCTTGAGGTGCAGGTACACCTACTGTGCTGTTAGGGAGGATGTTCCAGGGTGTTGTCCCAGCGACAGTGAAGGAACAGCAATATATTTCCAAGTCAGGGTGGTGAGTGACTTGGAGGGGAACCTTCAGGTAGTAGTGGTCCTTCTCGATGGCAGTGGTCGTGGGCTTGGAAGGCATGCTCTTGTCCTTCTAGATGGTAGTGGTCGTGGGCTTGGAAGGTGTTGTATAAGGAATCTTGGTGAGTTACTGCAGTGCATCTTGTAGATGGTACACATGGCTGCCACTGTTCGTCGGTGGTGGAGGGTTTGAATGTTTGTGGAAGGGGGAGCAATCAAGTGGGCTGCTTTGTCCTGGATGATGTCAAGCTTCCTGAGTGTTGTTGGAGCGGCACTCATCCAGACAAGTGGAGAATATTCCATTACACTCCTGACATGTGCCTTGTAGATAGTGGACAGGCTTTGGGGGGGTCAGGAGAAGAGTTACTCGACGTCGATTCCTAGCCTTTGATCTGCCCTGGTAGCCACAGTATTAATAACAAATAACTGGCTTGTAATGCAGAACAATGCCAGCAGCGCGGGTTCAATTCCCGTAACGCCCCCCCCCCGCCCCGAACAGGCGCCAGAATATGGCGACTAGAGGCTTTTCACAGTAACTTAATTGAAGTCTACTTGTGACAATAAATGATTATGATTATTATTAATACGACTGGTCCAGTTCAGTTTCTCATCAATAATAACCCCAGGGTGTTGATTGTGGTGGATTCAGCGATGGTAATGCCATTGAATGTCAAGGAGCTGTAGTTATGTCCTCTTTTGTAGGAGATGGTCATTGCCTGCAACTTGGCGGGGGGTTGGAGAATCTCGCCCAAGAAGGCTGTCTTACGCTTTCTTGGATTTGTCAACTTTCTAGGAAAATTCATTTCAAATCTATCCACAAGAACACCTGCTCGTCAATTGATCAGAAAGAACACAGAATTCATCTGGACTGACAAACATACTGCAGAATGGACTGATTTGAAACAACAATTGATACAAGCTCCATGCTTATCATTCTTTGATCCTACAAAACCAACCAAAGTTTCAACTGATGCAAGTAAAAATGGCATTGGTGCTATTTTACTGCAACAAGACCGTTTTGATAACTCGGTTACTATTGCCTATGCGTCAAGATCAATGACTGACACTGAGTGTAGGTATGCCCAAATCGAAAAAGAATGTCTAGGGTTAGTCACGGGGATTTCCAAATTCCACAACTACATATATGGTCTACCCAAATTCACAGTGGAAACTGACCATCATCCACTAGTACACAACATAGAACAAAACTTAAATGATATGACTCCCAGACTTCAACGTTTGCTGACGAAATTGAGAAGATACGATTTCACACTGAAGTATACACCAGGTAAAGCATTAGTAATTGCTGATACTTTATCTCGGTCAGTCAACACTGATATTCTCCAAGAATAATCCATCAATGATGTTGATTCACATTTGCAGCTATTCAAAGACTTATTACCTGTTTCAGATGTCAAATTTCAGCAAATTCGCATTGAGACACAGAAAGATACCACGTTGCTGAAAGTTATGAAACGTCTTCAAGAAAGGCAATTGTCCGCAATATCAATCCATTCAGTCAGAGCTGACTATTGTAGATGGTATACTGCTGAGACAAGATCGCATTGTAATTCCACAAAGCATGCATTCTGAAATGCTGTTGAGATTACAAGAGGGAGGGGCAGCACGGTGACGCAGTGGGTTAGCCCTGCAGCCTCATGGCGCCGAGGTCCCAGGTTCGATCCCGGCTCTGGGTCACTGTCCATGTGGAGTTTGCACATTCTCCCATGTCTGCATGGGTTTCACCCCCACAACCCGAAGATGTGCAGGCTAGGTGGATTGGCCACACTAAATTGCCCCTTAATTGGAAAAAATGAATTGGGTACTCTAAATTTATTTTTTAAAAGAACAAAACAAAGAACAATGTATGTAAATGTAGTACAGTCATTTCAACACTAGATGGCTCACAGTCAGATACTATAAGAACTGGTTTCCCGCCTTTTCTAAATCAGATGGTGCACATGATAATGTGATTCAGAACAGTGAACAAGCAAAACATAGAATAGCTAGAGTGAGAGAAGTTAGAACTAGTTTGTTATAATAGTGCACTGTTATATAGTTATCTGTATTGTACTTTAATTCTTTATTATTAGTTTAGTATTGAGTAAAAGGACTCAGTTTCTTATTTTATTACTCATTAAATAGTTCATCTTTCAACAAGAAGACTATTGGTCATTTTATCATCCTGGTGGATTCAAGAGTAATATATATATTTTAGATAAGTCATTATTTAAAATATAACAGTAATGATGTCAGGAGCTGAGTGACCCTGGTCGAATCCATACTGAGTGTCGGTGAGCCGGTTATTGCAGAGTAAGTGCTGCTTGATAGTACTATCAATGACTCCTTCCCACACTTTGCTGATGATGGAAAGTTGACTGATAGGGCGGTACTAGGCTGTGTTGGATTTGTCCTATATTTTTGTGTACAGGACACACCTGGGCAATTTGCCACATTGCCGCGTAGATGCCAGTGTCGAAGCTGTACTGGAATAGTTTGGATAGGTGTGCAGCATGTTCTGGAGCAGGATGAGGCTGTTACGAGCAATGACAATCAAACACACGTATCATTTATAACAGAGATAACTAAAAGTGAAAATAAACTATTCCAATCGTGTACATATTGCTAGTGAAGTGTATTTGTTGGGCACCTTACCTAGAAAAGGAAACATTAAGAAGGATTCGGAAAGAATAACAATGAAGGTTCCTTGACTTAGGAATCCAAGTTATAAAATAGTCTTAAAGAGCTGAATCTACTTTCACAGGAGAAAGGATTGACAGAAGATATGAATAAGATTTTAAAACGTTTAAATAGTGAGAAGTTGGTTATATTTGGAATAAGAATATATATTTAAAATTAAACCTAAATTAGACTAGAGGGATTTTTACCCCTCAGAATTGATAGAGCAATAGAGCAAATACCAGAAAGAGTAATTGAGGCTATGTATCTTAACTCCTTCAAAATGCTGGTAAATATGGCACGGTAGCACAGTGATTAGCACTGCTGCCTGCGGCATTGAGGACCCGGGTTTGATCCCGACCTGGGTTACTGCCTGTGTGGAGTTTACACATTCTCCCCGTGTCTGCATGGGTTTTGCCCCCACAGCCCAAAGATGTGCAGGTTAGGTTGATTGGCCACACTAAATTGCCTCTTAATTGGAAAAACATAAATAATTGGCCACCCTAAACGTAAGAAAAATGTTGGGATATGACTATCTACTTTGGACTAAGAATTAATGTTTTAAGGTGCAGATGATCAAATAAAATTGGGGGCATGATATTTTTCTGTTGCCGGATATTGTGGGGTGCTTATCTCTTTTGGAGGACTGCAGGTCAGTGACTAATAATGCATTTGGTCTGGAGAGTTAAATATGCTGGTATTCATCTTGATTCCCTTTAGAATTGGGGAATTTTATTACAGCACAGAAACAGACCATTCAGCCCATCAGCTATATGTTAATGTTTATGCTCCCCTCTGCACTTCTCTGTCTAACCCAATGAACATATCCTTCTGTACCATTCTCACTTGTGCTTTTCTAACCACAACATAAATGTAGTTATGCAATTTGCCCCTACCACACCTAGTGGTAGTGAGTTCAACATTCTAACAATTCTTTGGGAAACTGTGTTTCTCCTGAATTACCTACTGCATTTATTAGTGACTGTGGCTCTTAGTTGTGGTCTCACCTGCAAGTGGAAACATCTTCTCTACATATACCTTATCTAACTATTTCATGACCTTAAAGAATGCTGCCTAATCTCCCCTCAGTCTTTTCTAGATAAATGAACTCCATCCTGTTCAATCTTTCCTGATTGGTATAATCTTTCAGTTCCGGCATCATCTTTGGAAAATCGTTTTTTGTATCTTCTCCAGTATCTTGATATCCTTCCAACAATATAGAAACTCAGGACTTTTTACAGCACTCCAAATAAAGCTTAACTAAGGCTCGAAATAAATTTAACATAATTTCTCATTTTCAATTTTGTCCATCTAGAAGGAGACCCCAGTATATTGTTTGTTTTATTTCTATGGTCTTGTTAAACTTTTCATGGTATGTATATCTGTTCAACAGATCCCTCTGTCCTTCTACCTATACTCCATTTAGGTACATGCTTTCCAAGGAGCATTTACACTAAAACCTTCTCCAAGGAGGTTTCGCACAAGTAGCAGAATCCAGAATGGTATACATCATACACTATCTGTGACAGGAACAGCTCTGATTCACTTAATTGCCTTTCCTCATTCCATGCTTTCTTGTGTCCTTATGGTGGTTCAAATTAGTTGAGCAGAATAACGGGTAAGAATTGAAATGCAGACAGTTGCTTTTCATGGAGAGCGAAGGAAAAGTGGAAGCCTATCCTGTAAGTGTAATTGTTGGTGCTCTGACACAGAATGCCATATCTCGTCCACTTTTGTAAAATGTCTTCTCTAATTCACAGTATTGATCAAAATGTAACATTCTGAATATGACACAAAAGCCTGCCCAATCAGCCTTGGCATTATTTGGTGCCGATCAGCTAGTATTAATCAATGCCTGTGGAGCAGTTTAAAGTTGGACATCATCAGAGCTGTTAGTGATCTGGTTGTCAGGATAAACAAAACTGGTGGATCATGTTTAAGTTGATGAACCAAGGATGTCACAATGTTCAATGGTAATGAGAAGGGCCGAGTGACAAATGTGATCCTGAGGTCAAAGTGAGTGCTAAATATCAACGCTGAAAGTATTGTCCATTCCAAAGTTTATGAAGATAGTTCAAGAAAACAAATATTGTTAGGTAAGCTTGTGGCATCAGAATGGAATAGGACTCTAGTCTACCAATATTCACGATCAAATTGTCATAATAGTATGTATATTTGGAAATATATATATTTGTGGGGGTTGGGGGGGAGGGGGTTAAATACACCATTTGATCAAGTATGGTATCAAGTGTGATGTTCTCTGTTATGCTAATCAGGATGTCTTGAGTACTAGTGTTGAACAAAGAACATCAAGCTAAGTAAATGAACAAAGCTGATTTATTTACACTACTTAAATAAGATTCAAACAAGTTCCAAGGTAAATTAAACTATATGATATCTCTAACTACAGGTCTCTCAACTATGCAACTAATCTCACTCACACCTAAACACCTTCTCCCAGAATCCCAGGAGTCACATGATGTTTATATGACTGTTCTTTATCCCCATCTGGTGGTGAGAAGTATTAACATAACATTGTTAACCCTTTGTCTTCTTTACAATATACATATTGAAGATGGTTGGATATTACTACAAACATATATACTTGATGAGCAATGCAAAAGAATATTGTTATGTGTTAACAATTTTGTAACTTTTTACAGTTCATAGATTGAGTGAGTCTGTCCGGCTTTCTTTTGATTTGAGTTGACCTTCCCAATCTCGGTTGTTCAGCAGCAGATGTTTCTGTCTTTTCCGTTGTGACTACATCTCGCTTACGTGATGTCGAAGTTGTAGCATTAGATTTGAATAGTTCTGTGTTAAACTCAATATTCAGAAAGATCTGCTGAGTTACTTTCACTTTTAGGAGTGCTCTCCTGTTTCTTCTCAGAATAGAACCTTCATTTGTCATCATGACATATGAATGTGGAGCTGCCTGGCGAATCACACGTGCCATGCAGGAACATCCTGCAATAGGAATTTGTACCCTGATGTGATCACATGGTTCTAGCTTTGCTAGTTCTTTAGCTGTCCTGTCATAATACTGTTATTGCATTTGCTTGTTCTGCTTCATCTTATATTGAATTTGCAGTGCAGAAGGAGGCCATTCGGCCCATCGGGTCTGCACCGGCTCTTGGAAAGAGCACCCTTCCCAACCACACACCTCCACCTATCCCCATAGCCCAGTTACCCCACCCAACACTAAGGGCAATTTTGGACACTAAGGGCAATTTATCATGGTCAATCCACCTAACCTGCACATATTTGGACTGTGGGAGGAAACCAGAGCACCCGGAGGAAACCCATGCACACACGGGGAGGATGTGCAGACTCCGCACAGACAGTGACCCAAGCCGGAATCGAACCTGGGACCCTGGAGCTGTGAAGCAATTGTGCTATCCACAATGCTACCGTGCTGCCACTATGCTGCCTGCTGTCGAGCAGCCCAGCCTGCCAACTCGCAACGATTTAACCAGCCTCGCAGGAATGTTCGGGCAATCCAACCCACCTTCACTGAGTCCGATCCTGACTTCATGCAGACCAGTGACACCGAGGACAAGGAGCCTTTTCGAGGCGCTGTCATAACCAAGAACAGCCTGTCCCCGAATCGAAAGCACCAGCCGCTGTTGGTGCACAGCATTGATCCGGACGACAAGTGGTGTGCCACCCTGACGGTCAACTGATCCCAGATCAGATTCCGTCTGGACACTGGTGCTTCCACCAATTTCCTCGCATGGTCAGCATTTCAAACCCTGGGGGTCAAACCAACAATTCTTCCATCCAATTGCCAACTGGTCGACTATAATGGTAATGTCATCCCCGCCACCGGGTCATGCCAACTCGAGGTGACGCACAACTCGCGAAAAGCCACCCTACCCTTCAAGATCGTGGGCTCATCAAAGGACTCCCTGCTAGTCGCACAGGCATGCAAGCTCCTCAACCCCGTGCAGCGCATACATTCCCTCTCTCCAGAGGACACGTCTGACTTCCAAGATGCGGACTTCAGGGCGCAACTAAGTGCCATCATCACTCAACACCAAGATGTCTTCGAAGGCATGGGCACACTTCCCTCCACATACAAAAGCCTGCTCAAACAGGACGCCACACCTGTGGTTCATGCACCTCGCAGAGTCCCAGCACCCCTCAAGGACCGCTTCAAGCAGCAGCTGCAGGACCTCCAGGACCAAGGAGTGCTTTCCAGCGTGACGGAACCAACCAACTGGGTCAGTTCTATGGTGTGCGTCAAGAAGCCTTCCGGCGAGCTCCGGATCTGTATCGACCCGAAGGAGTTACATCGTAACATCATGCGGGAGCATTACCCTATCCCCAAGCGTGAGGAGATCACGTGCGAGATGGCTCGAGCCAACATATTCACCAAGCTGGATGCATCGAAGGGCTTCTGGCAGATTCAATTGGACAAGTCCAGCAGAAAGCTGTCTACTTTCAACACCCCATTTGGCAGGTACTGCTACAATAGAATGCCATTTGGAATCATATCAGCATCTGAAGTGTTCCACCGCATCATGGAGCAGATGATGGAGGGCATTGAGGGTGTGTGCATCTATGTGGATGACATCATCATCTGGTCAACCACCCCGCAGGAGCATATCAGTCGCCTCCAACGCGTTTTTAAACGAATATGGGACAAAGACCTGCGCCTCAACAGAGCCAAATGTTCTTTCGGCCAGACCGAACTCAAGTTTTTAGGAGACCACATCTCCCGGTTGGGTGTGCGGCCGGATGCGGACAAGGTGGCAGCCATCACGGCCATGCAGAAGCCGACGGATAAGAAGGCGGTGCTCTGGTTCTTGGGAATGGTCAACTTCCTAGAAAAGTTCATCCCTTACCTCGCTTCCCACACCACGGCTCTCCGCAACCGAGTCAGGAAGACAACGGACTTCCAATGGCTTCCCGCCCACCAGTGTGAATGGGCGGAGCTCAAGGTCAAGCTGACCACCGCCCCGGTATTGGCGTTTTTCGATCCTGCAAGGGAGACGAAAATATCAACGGACGCTAGCCAATCTGGGATAGGGGCGGTGCTCCTGCAACAAGATGATGCCTCATCATGGGCCCCTGTTACCTATGCGTCACAGGCCATGACCCCCACAGAGCAGCACTATGCGCAAATCGAGAAGGAGTGCCTAGGCTGTTGACCGGTGTCGACAGGTTCCATGACTACATGTATGGCCTTCCCCAGTTCACTGTGGAGACCGACCATCGCCCGCTGGTCGGCTTCATCGAAAAAGACCTCAATGACATGACCCCTCGCCTACAGCGCATTCTGCTCAAGCTCCGGAGATACGATTTTCAGCTCGTGTACACACCAGGTAAGGACCTGATTATAGCCGACGCTCTGTCCAGGGCAGTCACCACTCCGTCCGACCCAGAGGGGTTTGTTTGCCAATTCCCGTAACAGCCTCCCCGAACAGGCGCCGGAATGTGGCGACCAGGGGCTTTTCACAGTAACTTCATTTCAAGCCTACTTGTGACAATAAGCGATTTTCATTTAATTTCATTTCATTATTTTTCTGTTCAGTCGGAGTCATTGCTCTTGACGCGTAGGCTGTGGGTTGCCATTGCCCGTCAGAAGATTTCTGGAGTAGCAAAGCTCCTATGCCATCCTTACTTTCATCGATGGATATTTTTATCTCACTCATTGGGTCGAAGAATGATAGTACTGGTACAGTTGTGAGTGCTGTCTTCAAATCCGACGACTCTTTTTCATGTTCTTCCATCCATGTGAACAGAATATTCTTTTTTATCAGCTGTCTCAAAGCTGTAGTTCTAGAGGATAAGTTAGGAATAAACTTTCCAAGGAAGTTTACAACGCCCAGCAGTCTGAGAACCGCTTTCTTGTCCTTTGGCAAAGACATCTTGTTAATTGCTGCAGCTTTCTCGTTGTCTGGCTGCGCACCTTGAGCGGAAATCTTGTCACCCAAAAATGTGAGTTTGGATATCCCAAATTGGCATTTGGTCCGATTGAGCTTCAAACCAAACTTGTCTATTCGTTGCATTACTTCCATAGGTGTGCATTATGTTCTTACAAGTTTCTGACCATATAATTATATCGTCAACATAGATTCTGACACCTTCAATTCCCGCAAGCATTTGTTCCATTGCACGATGAAATATCTCCGAGGCTGATATTATGCCAAAAGGCATTCTGTTAAAGCAATATCGACCATAGGGAGTATTGAACATGCATAACCTCCTGCTGGTTTCATCCAGTTTCAGTTGCCAAAACCCTTTAGAGGCATCTGGTTTAGACAAAATATTGGCGTGCGCCATTTCACTTGTGATCTCTTCATGTTTTGGGATAGGATAATGTTCCCTTTTTATATTCAGATTGAGGTCCTTTGGGTCAATGCAGATTCAAAGATCTCCATTTGGTTTTTTGACACATACCATTGAACTAACCCAGTCAGTGGGCTCTATCACTTTTGTGATGATTCCCAACTGCTGCATGCAGTTCCTGTTTCAGGCATTCTCTCAAGGGAGCAGGTACCCTCCTCGGTGGGTGAATAACCGTCTTGTCATTCTCCTTGAGCTGTATTTTGTACTTGAATGGTAACATATCCATTCCTTAAAACACGTTTGGAAATGTTTCAATAATGCTATCTATTTGATCTTGTGCATGGGCTGAGATTTTGTCTGTGCTGTGAATTCTCTTCACCAGCTACAGTAGCTCACATGCCTGCACTTCCAATAGTCATGAACGTTTCTCCGTGTCTTTAACTTGTACAGGGAGATAGCATGTTCTCATTGTATTAATAATGTTGCCACTATAGTCTCACAACTGACAATCATTGTCATGTATCGGAGGCTGGTGGTTTAATTTGGCTAAGTTCAATTTATTAATTAAATTTACATGAGAACCTGTATCCAACTTGAATTGAATGTCCGTACCATTAATGTTCAATGGAATTGTCCAATCATCTCCCGTGGGCTTCCCACAGCCAGCGTGCCTTTCGAGATCTACCCAGGTCTTGTGAGGCGTCGCGAGCAGGATCCTGCGTATAATTGGTGGGAACAAGCCTTGCACGCCAAAGTGGGTTTAAAACATGCTTAGGGATGCTGACCTGGGATCCATTGGATTCTCTGCATCTACCAACCTTGCCAGGAAGTCCCCAGCCGGGCACCGTTCAGTACTGTTCCACACAAATGTGGATGAGGAGGAATGGCACCTGGGGGTCTCCCAGGCCATCGGAGGCGCCTGGGTGGTCAGGGACAGGACGGGTGGCCCTTTCCTTTGAATGATGGTACCTTGGCACTGCCAGGTTGACAGTGCCAGAATGTCCTGGTGCCAGGGTGGTATGACCAATGGTCAGGCCTGAGGGGAGCCATGCCCATGAAAGGAGGGTGCAGGAGGGTATGAAGAGTGAGGGGGAGCAGGGCGAGTATGAAGGGGCGGGCCCAAAACAGGGATGGCCTGAAAAGGGGGCTTGGGTGTCATCCCTTGGGGGGGGGGGGGGTAATGCCCATGTGTGTGGGGGGGGGGGGGGGAAGAGGCGACATTGTCCATAGGGGAGGAAAGCAGGAGCCCTTAAGCCCACTTGGAGATCAGGGCAACCTTTCACAATGGTGACCCAAAATCCGAGGAGACGGTCTGGCCAGTGAGTTCAGCTCCCCAGTGATGAAAACAACTCTAACTGTGGCTTGACGATGGTGAAACTCCTCAGGGCCCAGACATGTGATCAAGTATGGTTAAGTAATGGTGGGGAGCTCGCAAACAAGCCGGGGAGAAACTCCCTGCAATACCTGCGTCAAATGATGTTTAGGCGGCAGGATCTACCGGTTGTGATGTGCCCAAATAGCACATGCACAGCGCAACGTGACCAGTGGATGCTGGGAGATCCCATTTCCGGGATCTACGCTGCTAGTCACACCTCATGTGATCTAATGCAATCACATGAGGCATCACAATGTGAATCCTGCACATTGTGGGCAGGACCCCTTTCTGGCCAATCTGCTAGACTCACTTTAATATGCATTCCTTTTTTTATATAAATTTAGAGTACCCAATTCATTTTTTCCAATTAAGGGGCAATTTCGCATGGTCAACCAACCCAACCTGCACATCTTTGGGTTGTGGGGGCGAAACCCACGCAAACACGGGGAGAATGTGTAAACTTCACACGGACAGTGACCCAGAGCTGGGATCGAACCTGGGACCCCAGCGCCATGAGGCAGCAGAGCTAACCCACTGCACCACTGTGCTGCCCCTAGTATGCAATCCTGAGATCTAACCAAGGTGTGGGGATCTAACTCCCTCTCCTTGGAGACCTTGGGCGAGCACCGTTCAGTACTGGTCTCCACAAATGGGGACGAGACAGAATGGCAATTGTGGGGGTCACCTCGGGGATTGGAGGCCCCGAGGTGCATGCCCTCTGGGCAGGCTGGTACCCTGACACTGCTGGTGCCACCTGGGAGCTGCTCAGTGCAGAAAACGGGGCTAAGTGTGGCCTCGCCGTGGAGTTCCCTGCTGAGGCCCCCGATATACCCGGATGGGCATAGGATGTTTCTCGGTGCTCTGGGCGCCAGGAAAAACCTGGCTAATTCTGCGCACTACGGTCCTCTGTCTCCATTCGGGTAGAATGAACCCAGAAATCTTTCCATTAGATTGCGTCCTATATTGCCATTCCTTGTTTATTGCTGGGTCCAAAATCTGCAACTCCCTTCCGAACAGCACCACAAGGACTGCCATAACTCAAGAGGGGGCGACTCACCATCACCTCCTCTGAGGATAATTAGAGGTAGGCAACAAATGCTGGCCTGCCGAAAAGATAAATTCCTCGAGTTGACAATTTCAAAATAGTTTCAGTGCAAGTCGGGAAGAGGACTCCCAGCTTTGTAATTGCTTTATCACAGCATCACTAAAATTATCAACAGGAGAAATTATTATCATTTTTAACATTATGCTGTATTTCGCACACCCCAGAACTTGCTGTCAGTTTCTGAGGTGTAATGACACATTGGCAGTTTTGCCATCATTAACACGACAAAATTGAGGCCATTAACATCTTGTTTAGCCACAATTATTCTTGTGCACTCGGTCTCAGATGTTGAATATTTCACATTGCGTGAGGAATATGAATCATTAACATTGAAAATGCTTTGTAAAATTAGCACTTATTTATTTAAAGCAAACACCAGCTCTAGTTTGCAAGGTCACTTCACTCAAGCCCGATTCACGGTGCTTCCCTTCTCCAATTTGACGTTTATTACGTTAAGTAGGGATTTGGTTTAGTTAGAATAATAAAAAATAAATGCGTCGGAGAATGATAAATAATGTTTTGGTTCCTCACACAAGCATTCATGTCCACATTAACTCTGACTAACTTTTATAGATGCACCATAGAAAGCATTCTATCTGGCTGCATCACAGCCTGGTATGGCAACTGCTCGGCCCAAGACCACAAGAAACTTCAGAGAGTCGTGAACACAGCCCAGTCCATCACACAAACCTGCCTCCCATTCATTGACTCCATCTACATCTCCCACTGCCTGGGGAAATTGGGCAGCATAATCAAAGACCCCTCCCATCCGCCTTACTCACTCTTCCAACTTCTTCCATCGGATAGGAGATACAAACGTCTGAGAACATGCACAAACAGACTCAAACAGCTTCTTCCCCGCTGTACCAGACTCCTAAACAACCTCTTATGGACTGACCTGATTAACACTACACCCCTGGTCAGCAGCACGGTGGCCTCGTGGTTAGCACAGCTGCCTCACAGCACTGAGGTCCCAGGTTCGATCCCGGTTCTGGGTCACTGTCCATGTGGAGTTTTCACATTCTCCCCGTGTTTGCGTGGGTTTCGCCCCCACAACCCAAAGATGTGCAGGGTAGGTGGATTGGCCATGCTAAATTGCCCCTTAATTGGAAAAAATGAATTGGATACTCAGAATTTTAAACAAAAAAAAACACTACTCCCTGTATGCTTCACCCGATGCCGATGGTATCTAGTTACATTGTGTACCTTGTGTTGCCCTATTATGTATTTTAATTTCTTTTCTTTTCATGTACATAATGATCTGTTAAGCTGCTCGCAGAAAAATACTTTTCACTGTACCCCGGTACACGTGAACAAAATCCAATCCAACATTTCCAATCCTTTTTTTTTAAACTAGTTGCCAGGCACCACCTCTGTAATATTTCCATGGAATGTGATCCGTAGGTAATTTCTTGTTAAGATCAATATATCACATGGCTATGAATAAGATGTCTCCAGGAAAACAGATCCCATAGGGCCCAATACATGTCTTTTGTAATGTAGCTAAATAGAACTAGTACTATCATATATCTGACTAATGCTATTCAACAGCATACAGATATAGAATCATAGTTTGTGACCCATCAGTCTTGCCTCTGCAATGCTATGAAAGGAGAAGTGAAAAATAAACTTGCACAAATGCATTTTAGTAGCACCTTTTCAATGAGTTAATATAAGAGGTATACATTTAATGTAGTTTCATCTGTTGGAACATACAAACCATGTTTTGCTCAGACCAATACCTTCATCGGATATATCTTCAAGCAGAACCTTTATGTTTCAGCTAAGGGTCAATGGTATCGCTTTTGAGTTCAATTTCCAAACCAGACTTGAGCAAATAATCTAGAGCTACAATCCAGTACTGCCAAAAATTTGCTTTCGGATCAGACGTTTAGCTCCAGCTCTAACTGTCTCTCAGCTAGTCAAAAAAGATCCTATGGTGCTATCTGAAAAAGAGCAGGCAGGACTTAACTGTATCCTGGCCAATATTTATTCCCCAATCACGAAAACATTATCTGGTCATTATTGTTTTGTGAAATATTCTTGTGGGTGTACTGGCTGCCAATTTCCCCACATTTAAACACTTCAAAAGTGCTTTATCGCCTGTAAAGTTACATGTGGCACCTGAAGGTACAATGGGATAGTTAAATATGTTTATTATTTATGTATGAAAAATTATTTGCATATTGTAGTCATCTGGGATGGCCACTTCCAACTAGGTACAGAGCAACTCGCAAAGACTGATGGGTAAAATGGACAAGCCAAGAGTAGGCAGGCTCAGAGCCTGAAATGCATATTTATCAGCAAAGTCCAGACGGTATCGAAACTCCGTCCCATTAGCATGTTAATCAGGCCGATTAGCAGGTGATGGCCCATCTCCCCCAACACAAAGGACTGGTACTCCAGCAACTGGGACAGTCCCAGACATTTCAGCGCCACTCCCTGTCCAAGGGAAATGCAAACAACAGGGTCAATGACTGCTTGGGACACGCTAAGCCATCCAAATCCCCGCCCACTTATTGGTTAAGGAATCGAACGGAGTGATCAGGGATCACCCAATTAGTAAGGCCCAAATCGAAGGACCGCCCAAAAGAGCGTGAAAGCCCCCCGAGTATAAAGGAAGAGTTTGTCATATGTTCGCTCTCTTTTGGCCTTGGTACCCCGGTCATGGCCATTGCCAACTGCAGCAACACCAGAAGCAAGTTTGAGTTCAACGCCCACTACCAGACAGATGAGCCCAGCTGAGCAACAGTTACCACTGCAAACTCAAGAGATCCAGAATTGAACAGCGGCCACTGTTTCCTGACCTAAACCGGGTGCCCGAAATTGAGTACAGGTTGTCTTAGTAATAGGTGTAATTGACTAGTAGTGTTTATGTTGCATGACTGATTGCATGTAAACAAAGTATCCTTGACCTTGAACTAACTAACTGGTGTTTGGCTTTTTGATCGATAGCCGGTTGAAACTTGTGGTGGTATCATTCGATACCTGGCGACTCTAAGCATTCGAACATAGACAATATAGAAAGAAGGCAAATCCACTGATTGCCCTAATTGGAACAGGGCCATAAAAAAGACCAAGTAGTAGAGATAAATCGACAACATATGAATAAATTCCAAAAGCCTCTGTCCATGCCTCAATGTTGAATTCTAGGATGATGCCAATTTTCCCCAGCCATCTTCTCTGGCAGTGACCCAAGTTCTGAGATCAGGCTCACTTGTGTAGTAAGGAAAGGAAGGGGGCACAGTACCGGTGAGTGAGCTTAACATGGTTGATGATCACAATTTCTATCTTTTCCTTTTCCTGTAAATCTAGGCTGCTCTTTAAGATGTATTACCATTTGGATGTGATGTGAAATTCTTGGGAAGAAACCACACGATTCAGCCAGATTCAATAAGAAACAGCTGCATGTACCGTTCAAGTGTGGGCCAAAATGTAATGTTTTATTTTCAGGTGCGCTTCCAACCCAGAAGAACATTAAATCGCGCATGATGTTGGGCACGTGCCACAATGTCATTGAGCACTCACGATATTATAATTGGCGGGCACAGGCAGGAGTCGGTTGTGCGCCCGCTGACAACTAATCAGCCACTTCAGGCATTTAGAAGGGCAACTGACTCCAATTTGACGTTGCCCATGTAGTTTCTCGGGTGGCACACAGGCAACACTGGCAGGTGACTATCCCGTTTTTCACTTTTCTTATCCAAGGATAAAAGGGGTCAGGAGCATTGGCTGTGTGAGATATTGGGAGTTCAGGTGAGAGTTTGGTGTTACTTTATTTCTGAGATTTCACAACTTTTTCCATTGTTCTTTTTTGAGTATTTGCTTTGACAGCCTTGTTCTGTGACTCTTTTGCTTTGTCAACTCTGTTGGAGCATTTCGGCCCATTTCAGCCTTCAGGACACCAGGTGGTGCCATCTGCATTTCAGAAGATGGGGACTGTTACTTAGCTGGTGGCATCTCCTCTGAAGAGGGGCAGCAGGAAAGGAGGTCTGTTGTCTCCAGGCAGCATTACAGGGAGACATATTGGAGGAGAGATGCAGGGTTCCAAGGACAGCAAGGCAGACGGGATGGCAGAAGATGCCATAATCCTGCGGCCAGTGCGTACAGGCAGTGATCCAGCTACCTCAATATGTCCGAGGTCCAGTACCACAAGAGGCTTCACCTCTCTGGGGACACCATGACATCATTATGGCAGATGTTTAGGCCAGACACCAACTCCAAATATGTGGGTGAGAGCACCAAATGCCAGTGGCTCTGAAGGTCAGAGTAGCCCTCGATTTTTCTGGGGGAAGTGTGGGATCCATGTGGCGTCTCCCAATCAGCTGCCTATAGCTGCGTCAAACTGGAAACTGACCCTCTGCTGTCTGCACATTCATCCATTACTGGATGTGCTAAGGGAGCCACAGGATTGTAGCTCTTACTGCATGCCTTGCATGCAGGGTGCCATAGACTGCACTCGTGGCCATCATGGTGTTAGTGAGTCATCTATGTCCATTTATGAGTAGGAAAGGCTGTCACTCCATGAACATGTCGATAGTATGCAATCAAAAGATGTAGGTTCTGCAAGTCTGCATTAAGGTTACCTGGCAGCTCCCATGATTCATCTATATACTGTGGCATTCTTAGGTGATAAGGATGGTTGATGCCTCCAGTTTAGCTGAACGGGTGGTTGCTGAGCGAAAATAGGTGTCCATTGAAAAGGTGACTCATAACCCCACTCCGGCACCCTAGCATAAGAGGTGGACAAGAAGTACAATCAGAGTCATGCCTCCACAAGTGCAGTGGTTGAGAGGACAATAGACATACTGAAGTTGAGATTCCGCTGCCTGAACCACTCTTGAACGTGCCCTAAATGCCCTCCAGGTCGAGTGTCCCTTATCATCGTGGTCTGCTGCACTCTGTCCAATCTGTCACTGGCAAGGGGAGACCCATTCGAGGATAAAGATACTGAGGCAGCTCAGCACACTTCAGAGAAAGACTCCACCGATGGATCTGATGAGGAACTCCGGCAGGCGCAGGGTGACGAGGAGGAGGCAGACTTGATGAACCTTAAGGGAGACATGTCAGCTGAGACAAATTCCCACCTCATTTCTTTTAGGCCCTAGGAATTACATTTCATTGTGAACAAATGACACCTTGTAGATGCACAGCATTTATACAATGTTACATCCTCTTATCAATAACAAACTATCACGCACAAACAAATTCACGCATGAACAGACTCAAAAACAGCTTCTTCCTCGCTGTTACCAGACTCCTAAATGACCCTCTTATGGATGACCTTATTAACACTACACCCTGTATGCTTCACCCGATGCCGGTGTTATGTAGTTACATTGTGTACCTTGTGTTGCCCGATTATGTATTTTCTTTTATTTCCTTTTCTTTTCATGTACTTAATGATCAGTTGAGCTGCTCGCATTAAAGTACTTTTCACTGTACCTTGGTACACGTGACAATAAACAAAATCCAATCTAAACTATTGTGAACCACATTCATATAAAACATATTAACCTGTTCCCATGGATACTAAAATAATTAAGACCACATGATCGCAGTAGTGACTAACATAGGCCCAGGTTTTCACTTTCGGGTTCGTATACAGAGATGGGAGAATTTCCAGGTCTGCTAACCCGACCTATAAAAATGGCCAACTGCAGGTTCGATTTTCGTTCTTGGGGGCAGGTTGGATTAGAAGTTGGGCGCCTTCTTACAAGTAGTATACAGCCAGTGTACCTTCTTCCCACCGTCATCCTTCCAACTGGTCATGAGATTTTTCAGGGAACTTAACATGCCACCAGTCCTGTTTCTAAATTTGATTTCACTATGGATTGCGTGCAGGGAATGTGCCTGCCACACTAGCCCTGTCAGCATTTACTAACCAGGCCTGACAGAGACACAAACCTGTTGGAGACAGATTTGGCTGTGAATCATGCTAAATTGTGTGCTCACAATGGGTCTGAATCTCTGGGTTAATGTGTCTGAAATCTATGCCTCAAAGTTACATTAATCTTGTATAGTTTTGAGCATTTTGTTTCATGAGGTCCTATTATTTCCCTTTGGAGCTACTTTCAGACAAATTTCACTGAAGCGCATTATTCCTCTAATTAGATCTTCCTGTGTTGAAATTGATTCATTTAGTGTTTTTACTTTAATTATTGCAGATTTTAGTGGCATAATTTGAAACAAATGGTGAAGTGAGTGTAAAGTGGGAGTACTTTCACCTGCTTGTATTATTTAATTTCAAAACTCTCACTCTATTTGTAAAATATTGGTATTCTCATTTAAAATTGATTTTGTAGTCATGGTATAATATTGCACAAAAGTCATTTTTTTCCTTTTTTTTGCCTCCATTCTAATTCCCCATATCTCCATTCCAATTCACAAAAGCATGTTGTACAAAAATTGCACTTCAGGTTCCAATGAAGCTTTCGAGCATTGCTTTGGTTTTCTGTACGCTGGTTCAAACTTGAGAAATTCTGCCAAAAAATCTGGTGACTGCTGTAGACTCATAGGTGTCGGGAAATAATGGATTTTCCCCAGGGGAAGTCGTGCTGCAGCCACTGCCAAAAATACTGTTGAACACAACAGCTGGGATTTTTAGCCAGAAAAAAAAGACAAAGAGAATCTATGTAGCCTCTTCAGAAAGGAGTTATTATATTCTGGAGACACAGCTGACCTGGACCAAACCCATGCTGTTAATGCGGTATGAACAGTGAATACAAAAAAAGAACTTGGGTAGTCTATGCACAATGATAAACTTCATTGTCAACCAAGCTCAAAGAAAAGGACAGGAAAGGTTTCTGAACTTATAGCTGGTGCTATTGAAGAATATGTACTACCATTGTTTATAGTTGATGGACAGAGATTCAGAGAATTGATTTCTTTTCTGGTGCCTGGTTATGAAATGTCACCGAGGTAGCATTTTCAGAATGAATTCATCACAGGCATGATATTGTACGGATAATCAAAGTAAAGCTACAGTGCAATAAGACCGGCCTGGCTCTGGGTACTAATGAGGGAAGGATCATTGCAGAGGATTGCTCTCTTGCTATGATGGGTCATGTCATTTATCATAGCTGCAACTCACTATCTTACCTACATCCATGAAAGACATGTCACATTGACACATAGCTGTTAAAAGGTACCGAGAGATTATAATGACATGCGAACAAATGTAACAGTATCAGCACACATACTTGGCAAAGCATTTCATGCACGTTTGCCAGTGGAAAGGTGAAAATAAATTTTCAATGGCCAGCTAATTAATTGAAGTGCTGGCCCTTTTCTCGACTTTTCTAAGAACTTGGACAATAGATTGTAAGAACAGAGAAGAGTGCCATGTCGACAGACATACATTTGATATCAGGAGTCCATGCAATTGAGAGAGCAGACCCCGCATTCCTTCCAATTTGACTGCATCTCTGCCATTTGCTTAATTTTTTAAAGGAGTACTGACATGCTTAGGTGTGTTTTTGACAAATGCCATTAAATTGTACCAGTATCTTTTAATGACTGCCCTGTATGACCTGACATTGCAACATAGAAGGTCACTGCATAGTAATGTGCATCAGAACAGCAATTATTGTGCTGCTCCAGGCCTGCAACACTGGGGCATTCAAGTATGATAAATGTTCTTGGGTCATTCAAGGCATTGGTATGATTATGAGTATGTGAATGGATTTTCAGGCGGGGTTTATTCTACTGCAACCATTCTGGTGCCACCAAAGTCCATGGACATTTGCGCTGCTTGCTGACCGCCTTGCCCAGGAGCTCACGGTGGTTGAGGTTGTAGTTGCCTTCAGTAGAACTGGAAGATCCCACTTACAGGAAGGGATGGAAAATTCCACCTGAAGAATGGCGATGTGGACGGCGCTTATTCTTCATGAAGCTTGTTCTGTGGGTTAAATTTGATGAATTTCACATCACAAATTAGATCAGAAATTTGCAAGAACCCTGGCCAGACATTTCTGGCCATTCTTGCCGGCGGGATATTCCGGTCCTGTTGATGACGAACGCCCGCCACGGGTTCACTGACGGTCGGGGCTGCATACAACTGCAAACCCCGTTGACAGCAGCTGGACCAGATTATCCCTCCAGCGGCCAATGGCAGACCGTCCTCCCCCTCCCCCACCGCGAAACATGTGGTGGGGTGGGGCAAGGAAAATCCTGCTCCCTGTCCGTAATTTTCTGACTGTTGATTTGAAAACTTACTCCTTGTGACCCTGTATTAATCATTCTGCATTAACTTGCTTTGAAAATTTGAAGAGAATCAGGTTAGCAGCTTTCAGTGAAGGATGTGGACAAAGATGGGCCTTCCCCTATCTCTGTAACCTCCTCCAACCCTCGGAGATCCCCATTCTTCCAATTCTGGCCTCTTGCACATCCGTGATTTTGATGCTTCTGCCATTAGTGGCTGTGTTTTCAACTACCAAGGCCCCAAATCCAGGAGTTCACTCCTGGAGAGAAGTTCCACCTTTCCATTCTTCTTTACGACACTCCTTGAACCCACTTTTTTGATTAAGCTTCCTGAGAGCTCCTAAAGTGGTTCACTCTCAAATTTTGTTTGATACTGTTCCTCTGAAATGTTCTGGCATGTCTTATTGCATTATAGGTGCTATGTAAATGCAAGCTGTTGTTATAACTGAGGCTTGTTTGTTTAAACTGTAATGTACATATCCATTGGGATGCCTGTAATATCACCTCTGCGCAATAATGGTCAGCAGGATGATATGAAATGAGAAACAGTAAGAGTCTCAAATTGAATAGGTGAAGAACCGGCATTTCAATCTTAGTTTCACTCCAAATTACATTGCTGTAAGTAAGCTGGCGTGATCCACATTCAAATCCAAGCATTTCTTTTGCAGACATGGGGCGAAATTCTCCGTTATCGGCGGAAAGTCCGCCGATCGGCGCAAAAAACGGCGCAAATCCGACTTGCGTCACGTCGGAAAAATGGGTCGAAAGTCTCCGGCCCGAAAAGGGCTAGCAGCAACGTAACGGGATCCGCGCTTGCGCAGTGGTTCACGCCGTGCAGCATCATACGCGCCGCACGGCGTGACGGCTCATAAGGCCGCGCTGTTTTCCCCCACCCGACCGCAACACCCGACCGCAACACCCGACTGGATGGCTGGCCGCCGCTCAGCCCCGAGGTTCAAGTCACGGGATGTGGAGGCGCTCCTGGACGCGGTGGAGCAGAGGAGGGACGCCCTGTATCCCGGGCACGGCCGCAGAGTTGCCCCACACCACAGCCGGCGTCTGTGGAGGGAAGTGGCAGAGGCCATCACCGTTGCGGCCCTGACACCACGGACAGGCACCCAGTGCCACAAGAAGGTGAATGACCTTGTCAGAGCAGGCAGGGTGAGCCTCCCCATATCCCCCCTCCCCCATACACCCCCCTCCCCCATATCCCCCCTCCCCATATACACCCCTCCCCATATCCCCCTCCCCTATATCCCCCCTTCCCCCATATCCCCCTCCCCCATATCCCCCGCTCCCTCATATCCCCCACCCCCATATCCCCCTTCCCCATATCCCCCTCCCCCATATCCCCCCATCCCCCATAGCCCCCCTTCCCCCATATCCCCCATATCACCCCTCCCCCATATCCTCCCTTCCCCCATATCCCCCCTCCCCATATCCCCCTTCCCCCATATCCCCCTCCCCATATCCTCCCTTCCCCCATATCCCCCCTTCCCCCATATCCCCCCTCCCCCATATCCCCCCTTCCCCCACATCCCTCCTCCCCCATATCCCCCCTCCCCATATCCCCCTTCCCCCATATCCCCCCCTCCCCATATCCCCCCCTCCCCATATCCCCCCTTCCCCCATATCCCCCCTTCCCCCATATCCCCCCTTCCCCCATATCCCCCCTTCCCCCATATCCCCCCTCCCCCATATCCCCCCTCCCCATATCACCCTTCCCCCATATCCCCCCTCCCCCATATCCCCCCTCCCCATATCCCCCTTCCCCCATATCCCCCCTCCCCCATATCCCCCCTTCCCCCATATCCCCCCTCCCCCATACACCACCCTCCCCCATATACCCCCTCCCCATATACACCCCTCCCCATATACACCCCTCCCCATATACACCCCTCCCCTATATCCCCCCTTCCCCCATATCTCCCTCCCCCATATCCCCCGCTCCCTCATATCCCCCCACCCCCATATCCCCCCTTCCCCATATCCCCCTCCCCATATCCCCCCATCCCCCATATCTCCCATATCCCCCCTCCCCCATATCCCCCCTCCCCATATCCTCCCTTCCCCCATATCCCCCCCCATATCCCCCCTCCCCCATATCCCCCCTCCCCACATCCCTCCTTCCCCCATATCCCCCTCCCCCATATCCTCCCTTCCCCCATATCCCCCATCCCCCATATCCCCCTTCCCCCATATCCCCCTCCCCCATATCCTCCCTTCCCCCATATCCCCCCTTCCCCCATATCCCCCTTCCCCCATATCCCCCTCCCCCATATCCCCCCTGCCCCATATCCCCGCTTCCCCCATATCCCCGCTCCCCCACATCCCCGCTCCCCCACATCCCCCCTCCCCCATATCCCCCATATCCCCCCTCCCCCATATCTCCCCTTCCCCCATATCCCCCTTCCCCCATATCCCCCCTTCCCCCATATCCCCCCTTCCCCCATATCCCCCCCTCCCCCACATCCCCCCCTCCCCCACATCTCCCCTTCCCCCATATCCCCCCTTCCCCCATATCCCCCCTTCCCCGATATCCCCCATATCCCCCTTCCCCCATATCCCCCATCCCCCATATCCGCCCCTCCCCCATATCCCCAAGTGAATCCAGCCCTAACCTTAACCTCTGCAATGCACGCGCAACCGATGGCGTGCATTCATATACCTGCCGAACAGTGTTGCCTTTTACCCCTGCCATCCCCCCCCACAGGAGAAGCGCGCACACAACAATAGGGAGCATGTGAGGACTGGAGGAGGCCCCGCTGATGAGAGGCCACTGACCGAACACGAGGAAAGGGCCCTGGAACTGGCTGGCAGACCTGACGACCGGGAGGTTGCTGATGCAGAGGTCGGGGGCGTACTAGCAAGTGAGCCACCGACAGCCCGTCCCCATGTCCCCCCTCCCCTATATCCCCCTCCCCCATATCACCTGATCACTGCCTGATGTCTAACCATGCATGCTTCATTGTGTATCGCAGGACCAAACGTCCAGGCACCCATCCCCGCAAATGCAGACCGCCCGCAGGATGCCCCTCGGAGGCCACGGGAGACGGAGAGACACGGACCCTCCAGCATGCGACGCCCGCAGGATGCCCCTCGCACACCACGGGAGACGGAGAGACACGGACCCTCCAGCATGCGACGCCCGCAGGATGCCCCTCGCACACCACGGGAGACGGAGAGACACGGACCCTCCAGCATGCGACGCCCGCAGGATGCCCCTCGCACACCACGGGAGACGGAGAGACACGGACCCTCCAGCATGCGACACCCACAGGATGCCCCTCGCACACCACGGGAGACGGAGAGACACGGACCCTCCAGCATGAGACGCCCGCAGGATGCCCCTCGCACACCACGGGAGACGGAGAGAAATGGACCCTCCAGCATGCGGCGCCCGCAGGATGCCCATCGGAGGCCACGGGAGACGGAGAGACCCGGACCCTCCAGCATGCGACACCCGCAGTATGCCCCTCGCACACCACGGGAGATGGAGAGACCTGGAGCAACAGGGAGACGACACCCCTGTCACGTGCGGGAGCGACCACCCAGCGACGAGGGTGGCAGCCACAGGCCCCCGTCACATCCGAGCCAGGACACCACTACCCAGGACACCACTACCCGGGACACCACTACCCAGGACACCACTACCCGGGACACCACTACCCGGGACAGCACTGCCCAGGACACCCCTACCCGGGACAGCACTACCCAGGAAGACTAAATACCGGACAGTGACTCAGAGTGGATGGGTGGAGACGAACCCCCACCCCAAAGTGACATGGACTCAGAGTGGGACGAAGAGCACGACACAACGCCACTGCTGTCACCAACACCCTCCACCATCGCAGAAACACTCACCTCGGTTGGGCACTTTAGTGATGAGGCGTCTGCTACACTCACTGGTGCGCACAACACAGCCGTCCCGGTACAGCAGGTGGAGGTAGGAGCAGCAGAGGGGCGGGGCGGTCGGAGGGCAGCCCAGCCCAAGCGAACATCTGCCGCCCAGATGGATCCCGGGTTCCTAGAGTTACCACACCCACACATAGATCCGATACAACCACCGACCCGGAGACGAGCGAAGAGGGTGACGGCCGGCTTGCGGCGGCTGCAGTCGCAGGTGGAGGAGTCCACCCACGTCCAGGAGCTGGGAGTGGTGCCGGTCATGCGTGCCACCCAGGCTGACACCGCACGGGTGGCGTCCGCGGTGGAGGCAATGGGTGCGACGGTGTCAGTCATGGGGAACGGTTTGCGAGGCCTGGGGCTTTCCGTGCAGGCGGCGTCTGTGGCCCAGGACATGGCTGCCCTCTCACAGGAGGCCATGAGCCAGTGCCAGCGCCAGATGGCAGAGGCGCTCAACGCAATAGCCCAGTCTCTGCAGGCCATGGCCCAGTCTCAGCAGGCCATGGCCCAGTCTCTGCAGGCCATCGCTGAGGGCATCGGCGCCAGTGGCCATGTGCGAGCCAGCGTCGCACTGTCACAGACAGGGTTTGCCAACCCCCTGGGCTCCATGGCTGCAAACCTGCAGACCCCTGTCGATACCAGCACGGGCCTCCAGGACTGGCAGCGCCAGATGTCGGGGGGGCATCGGATGGCCAGTCCGTTCGCATCCCCCACCCATGTAGAGGCCTGGGGGCCATCGGGCACCCTGAGGGAGGAGGAGGTGGTGTGGTCCGTCCCGGCTCCCCCTGTCGGGGAGGTCCCGGTACACCGCGACACCTCGGACTCCCCCCCTTCCGTCCCAGGTGCATCGGGTGGGCAACGGGCAGGACAGGCTGGCAGCTCGCCATCCCAGTCGCCCGGGCCGCAGCCTGGCCCATCTAGGCCAGGACGCCCCAGGAAACGGCCGCCAAAGGGATCCAGTGTCAGAGGGCAGGGATCACAGGAGTCCACCTCCAGTTCTGCTGTACCGTCTGGGGAACCACGTAGACGTAGTCAAAGGGCCCGTAAGGCCAAACAATTAGACACTGAGTAAGTTGGCACGGGTGCAGGGCACAGATGAGTTTTAGGGGCTAGGGCACGTGCATGAACTCCTTTGGTTATTAAAGTCAATGTTACACCTACAGAAGCTGCCTTTGTGCTCTGTCCAAAGCGTGCGGGGGTGTCATGTCCGTTGAGCGCAAGTGTGTGTGTGAGGGGTGGTCTTACCTCAGCCCCAGGTGAGTCTGCCCCCTTCCCCCTGGGCCGCCATCAACATCCCCCGGGCAGAGGACGGGACCGTGCGCTGCAGTGTCACAGCCGCATGCAGGGATGGTCCGGGTGGATGGTGGTACTGTGGCCATGGATCAGACATAGTCCAACGATGTGGAGCCAGGAGCTCACCGCAGGGCGGGTTGTCATCATCCGCCATGGCCTGCAATAGACACGCGTCCACCCGCAACTGTGTGAGCCCGGCCCGTTGTGCCGCAGGTGGATCGGCAATGGGGGGGGTGGTGTGCATGCGGGTGGGGTGGGTGGGGTTGGAGAGGGGGGTGAGGGTGCTGGGTGGGTGGATGGGTGGGGGGTGTGGGTGGTCGGCTGTTGCCATGGTGTGCGGTCTGTGGCCATACTACCCGATTCCCACGCCCATCTAGTCAGTGAAGCGGGCGGCTATCAGTCTGTCCCGTGCCCGCTGGGCCAGCCGGTAACGGTGGACAGCCACCCGCCTGTGTCTACCCCGCCTGCCCTGACCATTACCCCCATCCCCCTCATCTGGGGAGGACTGCGCCTCTTCCTGCTGCTCCTCCACTCCGCCCTCCTCTGCCTGCGGCACATCGCCCCTCTGCTGGGCTATGTTGTGCAGGACGCAGCACACCACAATGATGCGGCCGACCCTATCTGACCGATACTGGAGGGCGCCCCCAGAGAGGTCCAGGCACCTGAAACGCATCTTCAGCACGCCAAAGCACTTCTCTATCACTCCCCTTGTCGCTACATGGGTATCATTGTAGTGGTTCTCCGCCTCATTGCGTAGCCTCCGTCTAGGCGTCATCAGCCACGATCGCAATGGGTAGCCCCTGTCGCCCAGCAACCAGCCCCTCAGCCGGGGATGGCGTCCCTCGTACATGCCGGGGATGGATGACCGCGACAACACGTATGAGTCGTGTACACTGCCTGGGTAACGGATGCAGACGTGAAGGATCATCATGCGGTGGTCACAGACCACCTGTATGTTCATCGAATAGGTCCCCTTCCTATTGGTGAACACGGCCCTGTTATCTGCAGGTGGCCGCACGGCGACGTGCATCCCATCGATCGCGCCCTGGACCATGGGGAACCCGGCCACGGCAGAGAAGCCCACGGCCCGGGCATCTTGGCTGGCCCGGTCCACGGGGAAGCGGTGCGCCATGGCATATAGGGCATCTGTCACTGCCCCGATGCACCGATGTCTGCGATATGCCGGACAGGTCCCCACTCGGTGCCTGGAATGACCCCGTTGCATAAAAGTTCAGGGCCACCGTAACCTTGACGGACACGGGGAGAGGGTGTCCCCCGACAGTGCCACGCGGTGACAGGTGTGCCAGCAGGTGGCAGATGTGTGCCACGGTTTCCCGCCTCATCCGGAGTCTCCTCCTGCATTCCCGGTCCGTGAGGTCCTGGTATGACTGCCGGGGCCGGTACACACGGGGCGCCCTCGGGTGCCTCCTTTGCCGTGGGGCCGCGACTTCCTCCCCCCCCTCCTCGTCCGGTCGGTCAGGTGTCCCTCCAGCCTGGGCGGCTGCCGCCTGTCCCTCTGCGGCAGCCTGCGCCGCCTCTCTGGCACGCTCCTCCTCCTCCTCCTCATTCAGGGCAACATAGACATTAGCGGCTGCCGCCACGGCGGCCAACATCGCTGGATGATCGGAAAACATGACGGCCTGTGGGGGGGAGGGGAACGACGACAGGTCATCATTGCCCATATCCCCTCCCCCCTCCTCCCCCCAGTCAGGTGGCATGGACCGCATGGGTCCAACTGTTGGAGGCTGGCACCTGGCCAGGTGGACCAACACACTTGCCCTCGCATCCCCCTCCCCGGCACGGACCCCCCCCCCCATCCCCCTCCCCGGCACGGACCCCCCCCCCCCAACCTCCACCCCGGCATGGACCCCAACATCCTCCCCGGAACGGACCCCCCATCCCCTTCCCCGGCACGGACCCCCCCCAACCTCCACCCCGGCACGTACCCCCCCACAACCTCCACCCCGGCACGGACCCCCCCCAACCTCCACCCCGGCACGGACCCCCATCCCCCTCCCCGGCACGGACCCCCCCCAACCTCCACCACGGCACGGACCCCAACCTCCTCCCCGGCACGGACCCCCCATCCCCCTCCCCGGCACGGACCCCCCTCAACCTGCAACCCGGCACGGACCCCCCCCATCCCCATCCCCGGCACGGACCCCCCCCAACCTCCACCCCGGCACGGACCCCAACCTCCACCCCGGCACGGACCCCCCATCCCCCTCCCCGGCACGGACCCCCCCCCAACCTCCACCCCGGCACGGCGCCCCCCCCAACCTCCACCCCGGTACGGCCCCCCCCCAACCTCCACCCCGGCACGGACCCCCCCCCCCCAACCTCCACCCCGGCACGGACCCCCCATCCCCCTCCCCGGCACGGACCCCCCCCCCAACCTCCACCCCGGCACGGTCCCCCCCCCATCCCCCTACCCGGCACGGACCCCCGTCCCGGCACTCCCCCGGAGCCCAGCCCACTCTAACCACCCCCCCCCCCGCCGCACACACACACACACACACACACACACACAACCCGAGACACACCTCTCCTCACGCATTCAGACTGCGGCCATGCCATCGCCTGGCCAGAGCCAACCCCCCAGGCCGTCACTCACCTCCACGCTGGTCGGCGTGAACCTGGAGCACAGGGTCACACCGATGAAAAGGAGGTTTAATTTACGTCGACGTGAACAGTCATCACGTCGACGGGACTTTGGCCCATCCGGAAGGGATGAATAAGCTAAATGTTGTGGTCAGGGGCATTTCTAAAATGGTACTTTTGAAGCAAACAATGCTTCCACCTTTTGATATTTGATCTGATAAGGTGAAATATAAAGAACAGAAATGTTTGATATTCTTCAAATCTTAAGTACTATTTACAAACTTTTTATATCTCCCAATATTTTTCTTATTAGCAAGGTGCTTATTGCTTGCTTGCAACCTCCTCTCAGGAAAATCAGTAAAATAATAATAATAATAATAACCTTTTATTGTCACAAAAATGAAGTTACTGTGAAAAGCTCCTAGTCGCCAAATTCCGGCGTCTGTTCGGGTAATCAGTGTAATTTTATTTCTGGTTGTCTCCATGTTGGAATCATCATTGACTTCAAGTGAGTCAAACTAGGTTCAAGCCTTGGCTAGTTTAAAAATAGAATACTGCAGGTGATGGAAATCTGAAATAAGATCAGAAATAAGATCAGAAAATGCTGGAAATACTCAGCAGGTGGTGGTAACACCTGTGTCGAGGAACAGAGTTAATGGGCTGGATTCTTTCACCCCGCCTGCGCAAGAACGACACGGGTGAGACGCGGACAATGGAGAAATCCATTGACCTCGGGCGGGATTCTCCGGTCGCCAGGTGGACGCGACCGGACTAATGAGTATAGAATAAGATATTTCCTATTTGGTATTTCTATTGAAATTGCACACCTGTGTCTTTTTGACAAAATTGATTTACACTATTGTGACGCAAAGCAGCCAGAGAAAATCTCGCTTCCTTTAGTTAATAAAGTGTAAAGTGTCTGCCTTTGATCATGATTGCAGATTAAAGTGAACTGACTGCTCCTCTTGAGTCTCAGCTGCCTTTCCAATCTTGATCTCCATAATTATCGTTCTAGTACTTCTGATAGGATTGCAGGAGGAATGATTCAGGAAATGTAAACTGGAGTTGTAAATTTCCCACCCTCGCACCAATGGCTTACATTTATAAATGATCTTTAACATAATCAATTACGCCTTTAGAACTCTCTGTAGTGTGATGTGGCTAATGGTCAATGGAATCAATCTAACTGCAGCAAGTGAGTTCACATGTCCAACAATTCCAGAACCTGACCACATAATTTTATTATAACCAGGGGGTCAATCAATAGGATTACTGGAGTGGCATGTGCTTTCTAATGATTTTTATTTTAATCCAGGTAGGGTTTCTCAGAATCCATCAAAGACTTAACTGACATATATGAAATAAAATCACATTTACTGATCTGGTTTGCCTCAATATTCATGTTGATGGGCAGCACGGTGGCGCAGTGGGTTAGCCCTGCAGCCTCAAGGCACCGAGGTCCCAGATTCAATCCTGGCTCTGGATCACTGTCCGTGTGGAGGTTGCACATTCTCCCCGTGTTTGCATGGGTTTTGCCCCCACAACCCAAAGATGTGCAGAGTACAAAGAACAAAGAACAAAGAAATGTACAGCACAGGAACAGGCCCTTCGGCCCTCCAAGCCCGTGCCGACCATACTGCCCGACTAAACTACAATCTTCTACACTTCCTGGGTCCGTATCCTTCTATTCCCATCCTATTCATATATTTGTCAAGATGCCCCTTAAATGTCCCTATCGTCCCTGCTTCCACTACCTCCTCCGGTAGCGAGTTCCAGGCACCCACTACCCTCTGCGTAAAACACTTGCCTCGTACATCTACTCTAAACCTTGCCCCTCTCACCTTAAACCTATGCCCCCTAGTAATTGACCCCTCTACCCTGGGGAAAAGCCTCTGACTATCCACTCTGTCTATGCCCCTCATAATTTTGTATACCTCTATCAGGTCTCCCCTCAACCTCCTTCGTTCCAGTGAGAACAAACCGAGTTTATTCAACCGCTCCTCATAGCTAATGCCCTCCATACCAGGCAACATTCTGGTAAATCTCTTCTGCACCCTCTCTAAAGCCTTCACATCCTTCTGGTAGTGTGGCGACCAGAATTGAACACTATACTCCAAGTGTGGCCTAACTAAGGTTCTATACAGCTGCAACATGACTTGCCAATTCTTATACTCAATAGGTGGATTGGCTATGCTAAAATGCCCCTTAATTGGAAAAAATGAATTTGGTACACTAAATTTATTTTAAAAAATATTCATGTTGATGGTTCTTAGAACTAATGAGATCAATAAATCATAAATTAGGCTATGCCCCCTCTTCACTAGTTTCTGGTCGTTGTTTCGCCTATTTCCCCTTGCTCAGTTCTGTAGGGTGAGATAGATATGTGAAGAGAAAGAGATTGGGAAAGAGAAAAGGAGACCCCCTACAGACAGAAACAGGGGAATGCATAATAAGGGACCAAGAAATGGCTGAGCAATTGAATAGATACTTGGGTTCTGTCTTCACAAAAGAGGACACAAATCAGATACAAGAAATATTGGAGAATGAAAGGTTTAGTGAGAGGGAAGAACTGAGGGAGATCAACATTAGTAGAGAAATGGTGCTGGGAAAATTGATGGGATTGAAAGCGAATAAATGCCCAGGGCCTGAGAATCTGCATCCCAGAGTGCTTTAGGAGGTGGCTCTGGAAATAGTGGATGCATTGGTGGTCAACTTCCGGGATTCTATGGACTCTGGAACTGTCCCTGCAGATTGGAGGGTAGCTAATGTCACTCCAATATTCAAAAAGGGAGGGAGAGGGAAAGCAGGGAATACCTGGGCAGCACTGTAGCATAGTGGTTAGCACAGTTATTTCACAGCTCCAGGGTCCCAGGTTCGATTCCCGGCTGGGTCAATGTCTGTGTGGAATCTGCATGTTCTCCCCGTGCCTGCGTGGGTTTCCTCCAGGTGCTCCGGTTTCCTCCCACAGTCCAAAGATGTGTGGGTTAGGTGGATTGGCCATGCTAAATTGTCCTTAGTGTCCAAAAAAAGTTAAGTGAAGGTTACGGGGATAGGGTAGATACGTGGGCTTGAGTAGGATGCTCTTTGGAAGGGCCGGTGCAGACTCGATGGGCCAAATGGCCTCCTTCTGCACTGTAGATTATATGCATTGTAGACCAGTAAGCCTAACATCGGTGGTGGGGAAAATGCTTGAATCCATTGTCAAGGAATTTATAGCGTAACATTTAGAAAGCAGTGGCAGGATCAGTCAGAGTCAGCATGGATTTATGAACGGAAAATCATGCTTGACAAATCTGTTGGAATTCTTTGAAGATGTAACCAGGACAGTTGACAAGGGGGAGCCAGTCGATGTGGTGTATTTGGACTTTCAGAAGGCGTTTGACAAAGTCCCGCGTAAGAGATTATTGTGCAAAATTAAAGCGCATGAGATTGGCGGAAATGTATTGTGGTGGATAGAAAACTGGTTGACAGAGAGGAAACAAAGAGTAGGGACTAATGGGTCCTTTTCAAATTGGCAGGCAGTAACTAGTGGGGCACCACATAGATCGGTCCTGGGACCCCAGCTATTCACAATATATATTAATGATTTGGATGAGGGAACAAATGTAACATCTCAAAGTTTGCCGATGATACTAAGTTGGGCGGGAGGCTGAACTGTAACGAAGATGCAGTGATCCTCCAGCATGATCTGGACAGGTTAGGCGAGTAGGTAAATCAATGGCAGATGCAGTATAATTTGGATAAGTGTGAGGCTATTTGCTTTGGAAGAAAAAATAGGGAGGCAGATTGCTACCTGAATGGCTGTAAATTGGGAGAGGGGAGTGTGCAACGGGACCTGGGTGTCCTTGTGCACCAATCGTGAAAGGTAAGCATGCAGGTGCAGCAGCACGGTGGCGCAGTGGGTTAGCTCTGTTGCCTCACGGTGCCGAGGTCCAGGTTCGATCCCAGCTCTGGGTCACTGTCCATGTGGAGTTTGCACATTCTCCCCGTGTTTGCATGTGTTTCGCCCCCATAACCAAAAGTTGTGCAGGGTAGGCGAATTGGCTACTCTAAATTGACCCTTAATTGGAAAAAATTAATTGGGTACTCTAAAATTATTGCGAGAGGTTTCGAGTAGAGAAGCAGGGCTGTGTTGCTGCAATTATACAGGGCCTTGGTGAGGCCACACCTGGAGTATTGTGTGCAATTTTGGTCTCCTCTGAGGAAGGATGTTCTTGCTCTCGATGGAGTGCAGCGAAGGTTTACCAGACTGATTCCAGGGATGGCGGGACTATCATATGGGAGAGATTGACTAGGTTGGGATTGTTCTCAGTGGAGTTCAGAAGAATGAGGGGGGGTCTCAAAGAGACTTATAAAATTTTAACGGGAATAGACAGGGTGGATGCAGGAAAGATGGTGGGTGTGTCTAGAACCAGGGGTCAAAGTCTGAGGATTCAGGGTAAACCATTTTGGACAGATATAAGGAGACATTTCTTCACCCTAAAAGTGGTGAGCCTGTGGAATTCATTACCACAGGAAGTAGTACATGCTAAAACATTGAGTATATTCAAGAGGCGGCTAGATATAGCACTTGGGGAGAATGTGATCAAAGGCTATGGGGAGAAAACAGGATTAGGCTATTGAGTTCAATGATCCGCCATGATCATGATGAATGGCGGAGCAGGCTCGAAGGGCCAAAAGGCCTCCTCTTGCCCCTATCGTCTATGTATGTGAGGGAAACTGGTTCACTACTTCCATTTTGGTTGTCTCAAAATTTAAGCTCGTACAACAAATTATTGGCTAGCACTCTGCAATTATTCATCTCAAATTAAAATGTTCCTTTGTCAGACATTTAAATATTCTACTCGTGACGGTTGTCATGATTATGTGTCATTTCACTTCAATAACGTAGACAGAAGCTGAAAATGGCTATTTCTAAATGAATAATACTCCCAATTTTGTATTTCAGTGCGACACAATGCTAACTTCTGTACATAAGTATTCTGATTATGTATTATTTTTGATTTGGCTTATTTTTCTATCTATTTATCACATCTATTTAAAGTATTCCTAAACTATTATAGATATAAAAGAGTCAATTGTTTATTTCATTACATGCTGGGGTAAGTTTTGGTGTGAACATCGATGATTGCATTAAATTACACAGAAATTATATTCGACTCGAATAGTCTATTTCAGTGGGCAAATTTTCCCAAAAAGGTGACTAAAGACACAATTCAAGTTAAAGTCCACCGAATGGCAGGATCAGTAGGGTGTTTCTTGGTGGCTGCAGAGCTGAGACGCACCCTGCTGTGCAATGGGGCGTGATCCAGATCGTGCCGGGCATAGCGGGTATGCGTTCCGTGCAAACCAGTTTTTGGCCTCTCTCACTATGCACCCAACGTAACACGATCGGCGCTGGGCGCAATGTGGTGGTAAAATTGCGCCAGTGTTTTTCGTTAGCTGTAGGCCTAATCTCATAAACCCTGCCTATTTCCATATTTCTTTAACACCTTTTCTTTCAATAACCTCAATGTTAACATCCCAGGTTTACACTGTAGCACAGCCTTGCTCTTGCCTCTGAACCTCTTCATCTCTAAACAGCACATCCCACTCCCATCCTGCTAAAGGCACTTGTTTTCTGTTACCCAATTATCTGATTATCCTATTATACTTTTACAATTTTTAGGTATTAATGAAAGTTGCAGCTTTAGATACATCCCAGTAGCAGCAGAAGCCTCTTCACTCTCCTCCTGGTATCAGGCCTGTCTCTTTGCCACACAGTTCCTCCTCCAGAAGTCTTGATCATCACATTCTCCCTCACCCATTGTCTTACACGAGCTCCCACTGGATCTGCACTTCTGCTCATGACACTAACTTCCCATTTCTCCACACCCAATCTCTTTATTACCAGTTAAAATGTAAAAGAAAATATTGTATAGATAAGGTAAGATATATGTGAGGTAGAGAGAGATTAGATAGCATTTGTTCCAGAGTGTTGAGAAAAATCATTTGTGAAGCAAATGTAATCATGATGAGGTGACTGTTAAGGTATTACTTGATTGGATCCAAACTCATGTGGTAACCATATTCAAAAAATGATGATATAACAGATCGAATATCAGCTCACTAGTTATAAATCTATTCCATGTAAAATAATAGGTCTGATCATGAGGAATACACTTGAGTATTAGAGGGTGGCCTTTCGGCTTTGAGTGCAATCGGCAAACGATAACAGATTTTGCCCAAGATTGCATGAATTTTGAATACTCGTGGCTGGATTTTGCATTCAGTGGCAAAGCATGCGCACTCACTACTTATTTTGACTTATGCCTCATGAAGTGATCCAGTGATCCCTGTGGTAGGAACATCAACTTTCTTGATGTACAATTAAGTTCCATCACAACGTGTATGTTGATATAACCAGCTTGATGTACTATATACTAAAAACTGCCATTCATGCCTCTGTTGCCTCTAGACTCTGTCCAATTCACTCTTCGCTGACTGCTATATTCTACTCTCTCTGCAATCTCTCCGAACACGACAACCGTCCCACATATCTGCGCTTCTCTAATTCTGGCCTCTTAAGCATCTCCAATTTTAAATACTTTGCCATTGGTGGCCATGCCTTTCATGACCAAGGCCCTGGTTCTGGAATTCCCTCCCTGAACCTTTCCTCCTCACTGCCCCCTCCTTTAAGCATGCCTTAAAACCTAGCTCTTTGACTCCACCTCTGATCTTCTACCCTAATATGTATTTGCCTTGTTTGGACCCTTGTTCCTCACTATAACCAATCACTGTTTGTCAATGTACCATTTGACAATGTTCTCTGTTGATTAATCTTTTTGTCTACTATGTACGTACTGTGTACGTTCCCTCGGCCGCAGAAAAATACTTTTCACTGTACATCGGTACATGCGACAATAAATCCAATCAAATCCCCCCAAAAAATCTAAAATATCTTGTTATGTAGATCTGGTCAAAATTTGTTTTATAATGCTTCTGAGAATTACCTTGGGATGTTTTAATTACATTGAAGGCACTCTATAACCTACCCATTCTTAAGTTGCAGTTAATATATGAACCTCAAAGCAGAAGAAACTGCTACATCATCATGCAGACTAGTTTCAGACACTGAGAACACTCCTGTAATGATTTGCAGTGACGTCATTGGTGATAAATTGCGACTGTTTGATTTGTTATGTTGTAGGTGTAACATAAGCGGCTTCCTTGTGGTACACTTGACAAAGGAAGGTTCAGACGTGGAGATAACTTCAACACGTTTATTAAACTATTTACACTTCTATGACTCGGGTTCGACACCACTGCTAATCCTACAATAGCTACCCAGACTGACTAACCAGTTGCTGCAATCCACATGGTGGGTGTAATATTGAATCAACTCTGTGTCTGTACTCACTGACTGTCTCCACTGGAAAGAGGCAGATCATGGGCGAAATTCTCCTACCCGCCCCGCCACATTTCTGCGCCGACCGGCCAGCGGGAGTCTCCGTAACACCGGCTGGTCAATGGGGTTTCCCATTGTGGGGCAGCCCCACGCCATCGGGAAACCCCCCGGTGCCGGCAAAACGGAGACTCCCGCCGGCGGAGAATGACGCCCCATGTGTGTGGTGTCTTTTATATATGGGTTGGTGTAATGCCCCCCTGTGGTTGTGCCACGTCCTTGTGTATCGTGAATGTCTATTGGTCATGTCCTATCTGCATGATCTATTGGTTGAGTGTGTGTGTGATGTCTCTTGTGCTCCCTCTAGTGTCTAGCTAGCCTACATGTATTTACATTGATGCACATCATCACACTGTTTATCCGATTGTACTGCATTCATGTGAGAAAAGCAGGAAGTTTGCTCACCTTGTACATCACCTCAGTGTTTGGACCCATCAGCTCTTGTCTGCACATTTACATTTCAACAGCTATGAAGTTGTGCAAAACTTCAATGGTTCAGTCTACTTTTAAAGAGCAATGCCAAATTGAGTGCAATTTTTTCAGGCAAATGCAGCGTCTTGCTTACACCTAGCTGTAGCTATACATTAAGATGTTGTTTGAACTGTTGTTACGACACTTTGGGCTAGTGTACAGTCAATTCCAGTGCACGTGATCTGGAGTCACAACACAGGTGAAATTAGATTTTAAGTTCCCACCGTGGCTTTGGTTGAATTAAATTGACTAGGTCACCAGGTTTGTAAATTTAAAGACACGTTATCTTTTATTATGTACAGTATTATAATTAAACTGACAAATGTAACTGACTGTCTGATACCCCTTTTCCACCCCCCCCCCCCGCCCCCCGGACACACCCCTTTCTCACTACTTCCATTCTCTCCACACACACAAACAAACAACACAG
The DNA here is from genome assembly GCF_047496885.1 of Scyliorhinus torazame. Classification (NCBI taxonomy): domain Eukaryota; kingdom Metazoa; phylum Chordata; class Chondrichthyes; order Carcharhiniformes; family Scyliorhinidae; genus Scyliorhinus; species Scyliorhinus torazame. The sequence continues at coordinate 132,637,799 of NC_092712.1, forward strand.
AAAGTTTGGTTGAAACGGAAGAGAAATAATAATAAAAGAATAAGGATCTTTGATTCGGATGAACGTCTTCTAGTTAATTTATTTTCCTTCAGTTTGTAATAATCTTCTTTGCAGACTCACTGTGACAGCAGAATAAGGGAGAAAACACAACTCCTCTTCCTTCAAGGGTCTAGAAGCTTCTGTCAAGCTCTCTCAGAGAGCATCACACAGGAACCAATCACTGAATGTTGTCAGGTAGAACACTATTCCTGGCCAACCCACTGATTTCTAGTTGGCCAAAGCTTGTTGCTAAGATTCTCTCGGTGCCAGCAAGTCTCTCAAAAATACAAAACCTAGGAACACACGGTCCTGGAAAGCACTCTTCTGCTTAAAGGCACATTCTGATTATGGGCACATGGACCAAAAACAATAAAATCAAATAAAAATGGAAATACAGGAAAAAAACAGAAAGGACTCTTAAACTGCAAGTTTTCTACTTAATAATCAAAGGCACACAATGCAGGCTTAATAACATGCAGGAGCATATTTCAACTCCCCATGCCTGGCAGACACCTGGTGCTGTGTGGGGTTTGGGGTGGGAGCAACTAAAATGGAGAAAGCGACTTAAACACTTCTTTATTGCTATGATCTGTGAATGTTAGCATCCAATGTTAAATAACAGGTGGCAAGTACACCCACCTCAAGCCCACAGGTATAACATTCTCCACCCTCCAATCCCTCTGCAGAATTCTTAATTGAAAAGATTTGGATAACCAAACAGAAACAAATATAATACAGTAGAGAAGAGTGAAATCCGAAGAAATACTTCAAGGTTACCTTAATAGTGGACAAAAAAAAGTATATGCTGAAATTGTTTTATGCAAAAAATGATTGACTTCCAGCAGTGGAGGAGCAAAATCTGAATTTGTGACTTTTGGAAGGTTTGCACAATTGCAAGTATAAGATTAACATTATTAACATCCATGGGAGTTCTCCTGATCATCTCATTGTTACTTGGGTGAAAGATCCACAGAAACCCCAGAGAAATTGGATTTCTCCTGACAGCCATCACAATGTGTCAGGGATCCGCAGAAACCCAGAGAAACACCAGAAACACCATGCCAGGAATGGCTGGTGAATGCAAAATCTGGTGAAGTAAACAGCCTAAGAAAGGGTTGAAACAGAAACAATGTCACCAGTTTTTTTAAAATTTAAAGTTTTCCAATTAAGAGGCAATTTAGCATGGCCAATCCGCCTACCCTGCACATCTTTAGATTATGGGGGTGAGGCCCACGCTGACGTGGGGAGAATGTGCAAACTCCACACGGACAGTGACCCGGGTTTGAACCTGGGTCCTTGGCGCCGTGAGGCAGCAGTGCTAATCACTGCGCCACTGTGCCACCCCTCCAGTTTAAGTAATCACAGATGGACAATTGTACTAAAGCTATGTCAAAGATATAGGCCACAATTTTAGGCCACTTCCCCATGCGACTGAATAAAACATTACGGAGCAAATATTTGCATGTAGCTTTCCTAGCACAGAGCTTTGTGCACCTGTAGGAGCACATGTTGGGAATTCATTATAATCAAAAGGATGGATGATTGCAGAGAGGGAGATGCAACTAATTTCCCAATGAACACTACCAGTTAATAGAATACAGTCAGATACAAAGTAACTGCCTGCCACCGTGACATGACAACAGACTTCTGCATCGATCTCAAGGAACACTCCTACCATACCATTATGTCATTTCCATTACTTGAGTCGGTGATCGTGTAGCATACAACCTGCAGTAAGATCGTCAATTTAGTGTCAATATGCCAAGTTACAGACAGAAGGGGCAGCACGGTGGCGCAGTGGGTTAACCCTGCAGCCTCACGGCACCGAGGTCCCAGGTTCGATCCTGGCTCTGGGTCACTGTCCATGTGGAGTTTGCACATTCTCCCTGTGTTTGCGATGGTTTCGCCCCCACAACCCAAAAATGTGCAGGCTAGGTGGGTTGGCTATGCTAAATTTCCCCTTAATTGGAAAGAATTAATTGGGTACTCTAAATTTTTTTTTTTTTAAGTTACAGACAGAGAAGGAAATTCACAGAGACTTTTCCAAATACATTTCACTTATCCCAATACTGAAGGGGGGATACACTCATCTGGCTTTGTTTCAAAACTGGGTCCCAGAATTGAAAGGATAGTACTCTGAGTATGTTTTATCACTTTGTAAACCTAGTCCCGATAAACTGTTAGTGTGCTGAAATTTTCTGATTTCCATTATAGGTTGTGAATAATGTTTTTGGGAGGGTAAGTTAAAATGAATAGAAACAAGCACAATATTTGAATGAATGATAATGATAAATTCTGCATTCTTTGCTTGAAATTTACAGAAACTAGAATTTCACTCCCACTTTTCTTATTGGCCCAGATATTTACAGAGTTGTACCCCTCCACTCCCCAATATGCCACCATAAAAAGGCATTTCTCCTATTTATTTCCCTCATCTTACTTTCTCACACCCATCTTGAGAGGATGACATTGAGACGATTAAGTCAGTTAACCATTTGAATGGGCTAATGTTTCAACTGCCCCATGTTCACACAAATTGGGTTTAACTACACAGATAGCTCAGCAAAAGAAACAATTTCACCAGTGTCCTGCTGGCTTATAATCCCATCCTAATGGCAAAAGGTTCAGCGTTTAACCTATTGCTTGATATAGTTGGGAGCTACATTGACTGATGCAGGAGTGAAGAAAGAGGAGCACTGCTATATTTCCCAACTTGCGGGTATGCGGGACTGCAAGTCCTGAATGAAAGATGGCATGCCAAGGTAATTAAGTCTTGGTATTGCCTGTTTGGCTGCAGCAAAATGCTACTATCCATTTCTGTAGGCCTTGGCAAACTCATATAACCTGCGCAGGTCTTACAGGGTGGGGATGATTAACTAACCCCTGGACCTTGCAGAATACGAGCTCCCCTGATTAGGGGATGGGAGACCTTTGTCTGCCTACGTGTAAATAGAGTCAGCCAAAAAAGCACCGATTAGTGCGGCACGATGGCCCAGTGGTTGGCACTGCTGCCTCACAGTTCCAGGGACACGAGTTTGATTCTAACCTTGGGTGACTGCCTGTGTGCATTTTGCACTTTCTCCCTGTGTCTGTGTGGGTTTACTCTGGGTGCTCCGGCTTCCTCCCACAGTCCAAAGATGTGCTGGTCAGGTGGATTGGCCATGCCAAATTGATGGGGTGGAAGCATGGGCTTAAGTAGGGCGTTCTTTCCAAGGGCCGGTGCAGACTCGATGGGCGGAATGGTCTCCTGCACTGTATGGATTCTATAATTCCAGTGAAGACCCAGTAAGGAGCTACTGGAGCTGTATATAAAATTCATTATAAAATAAAGAAGGTTTTTGTTTCTACAAACCTGGTGCGGACTCTTCGTGCCTTATACAACTGGCAAGGAAGATAAAAACTGGATGGCTATCGATACTGCTGAGCCACCTGTATCAGAAATAGGGGAGAAATAGGGGATGGAGATGAACGCCCAAGGGCACGGCCCCTCCAGCCGAGGGGCCCCTCCCCAGACCGCTACCTTGCCCTGGGCCGAGAAGCGTAAAGGCCCGACCTGTTGGCTGAAGGAAGAGCCTTCTCCGGAGCCCGTAGAAGAAACTTTGCGGAGTCTATAGAAGGGGAGGCCGGTTAATGTGGGGCTTTTGGTCACTGGCCCTGGTGTGAGCGCAGGCCACAAGTGACCCAGAGGTCCAGTCACCCCGGTAGAAGTAGACATCAGCCCAGAGCCTGGAACTTCCATTTGGATGAACCAAAAGAGGAGGATGACTGCTTCCAGTTGCATTGCGCAGGAGCCCACATGCATGTCCTCTTGAAAAAGAATCATGTGTGGACATGGAGCCAGCCACAGGAAACCTAGTTCAAGAAGCAACTGTCATCTCCTGGGTTACTAACCCATTACAATCCCGCCAAATCCTTGCTTGTCACTTGTGATGCTTCCCCTATGGGATTGGGGCCATTCTGTCCCACCGGATGGACGATGGACAGGAACATCCGATCGCCTTTGGCTGCAGTGGAACAGAAGGAAGCGCAGGTCGAGAAGGAAGGTATGGTGGTGATATTTGGGGTAAATCGTCTCTGGTTGCTGTTTCACTATTATTACGGATCATAAACCTTTTCTTGGACTTTTCAAGGACAATAAAGCAATTCCACCCATTGCCTCCGTGCGGATCCAGCACTGGACACTGTTATTAGCCACCTACAAGTATTACTTTGCACATAGACTGGGAACGCAAATTGCAAATGCCGACACACTGAGCAATTTGCCTTTGCTGACTGGCCTCTCATCGACCTCCAGGTTAGTCAAGGTAGTTGCAACTCTGAATTTCATGGACTCCTTGCCTACAATGGCAACCGGATACATGAATGGATCCAGATAGATCCAACGCTATCAAAGGTTTGACACATGGTGCTATACTGAGGGCAGCATTGCTAGCTTCCAGGCAAGTCACGGGCATTTTGCTCCAAGCTGTTTGAGTTCAGCGTGGAGGATGTTATCCTGCTGTGTTGTACTCACGTTGTCGCGCTGGACAGACATCAAGGGTTGATCTTGAAGGACCGCCACAAGACATCCAGAGATGAAGATGAAAATGCTAGCAAAAGTCCGGTATCGTACCTGGGTCTTGATGCGGACATTGAGAAAAATGGCCCAACAATGTTTGCCAGGAGTATCTGAACCTCCCACTGGCCGTGTCCCTGCATCATTGGGAATGGCCAGGATGGTCGTGAGCACGGTTGCATGCCAACTTTGCTGGTCCATTTCAAGGTTCCATGCTTCTCTTGTTGGTTGATACCCATTCAAAGTGGCTAGAGGTGCACAGTATGGCGGTGACCACATTCTGTGCAACCATTCAGAAGTTACATATATCGTTTGGAATGCACGGCATTCCTGAAGTACTTGTCACAGCAAATGGCGCTCCATTTACGAGTGTGGAGTTCGTCGGGTTTCTGAGCAAATGAGGTGCAGCATATTCGGACCGCCCCATACCACCCGGCTTCTAAAGGTCTCACGGAGTGTGCTGTGCAAACATTTAAATGGGGCCTTAAGAAACTGGCTTCTCAATCGATGGACACCAGGCTGGCTCATTTTTAGTTTTAGTACAGGATCACGCTGCATGCAGTAACTGGAGTGCCCCCCCCCCCCCCCACCAAAATACTGATGGGCCAGAAACGTCCAGAAACCTCTTTCCAGACAAAGGTGCGAACGTGCGCCACAACCAGGAGCAGCAAGGGCATTGCCATTTGAAGTTGACCATCCAGGAACTTTGTATCAGGTGAGTTGGTGTTTGTTCGAAACTTTGCTGATGACGCCCTGTGAGTCACCGGCGTTATCCTCCGCCAAACGGCCAGTTTCTTACCAGGTGCAAGCCCAAGGTCGGATCATGTGAAAAGACCTAGATTACATTCGGTCTACGCGACCATTACTTCGGAAAATTCCTCGTCCTCAGAACTTCTTCTCAAGCTGCATTTGCAGGGAGTCAAAATATCAACATGACTGAGGTCGCCGACTTGGACTCTGAGATGGGAGCTTTCGTGGCTGCAGCCTCAGGTATTGCAGCCACAGTACCATTCATGTTGGAAACGCCCAACCCAGCAATTGGGTGAACGACGCCCAGCCAGCCGAGACTCTGATGCCCTCCTTCTCCACAGTCTTCATAAACAGCTTGTGAAGCATCACCTCGACTTCCAGTAGCTATCACTTTAGTGAAGGTAGAGCAATGTTGGACTGAATTGTCAGTTGTTATGAAACTCCCTTTAATTTTCCTCTCGCCCTTTGAATGCCACCATATGCACTTTCCCTCCGCTGCCATTTGTGTTAATCCTAGACACATCTGAGTTTGCATCTGGGCTGGTGAATAATTATGTAAACAAGAGACGTGGAGATGCCGGCGTTGGACTACAGTGGGCACAGGAAGAAGGATTCACCTGAGGAAGGAGCACTGCTCCGAAAGCTAATGATTCAAAACAATCCTGTTGGACTTTAACCTGGTGTCGTAAGACTTCTTACTATAAACAAGAGAATTGATAAGTACGTACCGGTCAGGCAGGGAGGAAGGCGTAGAGCGAGGGAACCGTGGTTTACCAAAGAAGTGGAATCTCTTGTTAAGAGGAAGAAGGAGGCCTATGTGAAGATGAGGTGTGAAGTTTCAGTTGGGGCGATGGATAGTTACAAGGTAGCGAGGAAGGATCTAAAGAGAGAGCTAAGGTGAGTAAGGAGGGGACATGAGAAGTATTTGGCAGGTAGGATCAAGGAAAACCCAAAAGCTTTCTATAGGTATGTCAGGAATAAGCGAATGACTAGGGTAAGAGTAGGGCCAGTCAAGGACAGGGATGGGAAGTTGTGTGTGGAGTCTGAAGAGATAGGCGAGATACTAAATGAATATTTTTCGTCAGTATTCACTCAGGAAAAAGATAATGTTGTGGAGGAGAATGCTGAGACCCAGGCTATTAGAATAGATGGCATTGAGGTACGTAGGGAAGATGTGTTGGCAATTCTGGACAGGCTGAAAATAGATAAGTCCCCAGGGCCTGATGGGATTTATCCTAGGATTCTCTGGGAGGCCAGGGAAGAGATTGCTGGGCCTTTGGCTTTGATTTTTATATCATCATTGGCCACAGGAATAGTGCCAGAGGACTGGAGGATAGCAAATGTGGTCCCTTTGTTCAAAAAGGGGCGCAGAGACAACCCCGGCAACTATAAACCGGTGAGCCTCACGTCTGTAGGGGGTAAAGTCTTGCAGGGGATTATAAGAGACAAGATTTATAATCATCTAGATAGGAATAATATGATCAGGGATAGTCAGCATGGCTTTGTGAAGGGTAGGTCATGCCTCACAAACCTTATCGAGTTCTTTGAGAAGGTGACTGAACAGGTAGACGAGGGTAGAGCAGTTGATGTGGTGTATATGGATTTCAGTAAAGCATTTGATAAGGTTCCCCACGGTAGGCTATTGCAGAAAATACGGAGGCTGGGGATTGAGGGTGATTTAGAGATGTGGATCAGAAATTGGCTAGCTGAAAGAAGACAGAGGGTGGTGGTTGATGGGAAATGTTCAGAATGGAGTTCAGTTACAAGTGGCGTACCACAAGGATCTGTTCTGGGGCCGTTGCTGTTTGTCATTTTTATCAATGACCTAGAGGAGGGCGCAGAAGGGTGGGTGAGTAAATTTGCAGACGACACTAAAGTCGGTGGTGTTGTCGACAGTGTGGAAGGATGTAGCAGGTTACAGAGGGACATAGATAAACTGCAGAGCTGGGCTGAGGTAGAAAATGGAGTTTAATGTAGAGAAGTGTGAGGTGATTCACTTTGGAAGGAATAACAGGAATGCAGAATATTTGGCTAATGGTAAAGTTCTTGGAAGTGTGGATGAGCAGAGGGATCTAGGTGTCCATGTACATAGATCCGTGAAAGTTGCCACCCAGGTTGATAGGGTTGTGAAGAAGGCCTATGGAGTGTTGGCCTTTATTGATAGAGGGATTGAGTTCCGGAGTCATGAGGTCATGTTGCAGCTGTACAAAGCTCTGGTACGGCCGCATTTGGAGTATTGCGTACAGTTCTGGTCACCGCATTATAGGAAGGACGTGGAGGCTTTGGAGCGGGTGCAGAGGAGATTTACCAGAATGTTGCCTGGTATGGAGGGAAAATCTTATGAGGAAAGGCTGATGGACTTGAGGTTGTTTTCGTTGGAGAGAAGACGGTTAAGAGGAGACTTAATAGAGGCGTACAAAATGATCAGGGGGTTAGATAGGGTGGACAGTGAGAGCCTTCTCCCGCGGATGGAAATGGCTGGCACGAGGGGACATAGCTTTAAACTGAGGGGTAATAGATATAGGACAGATGTCAGAGGTAGGTTCTTTACGCAAAGAGTGGTGAGGCCGTGGAATGCCCTACCTGCAACAGTAGTGAACTCACCAACATTGAGGGCATTTAAAAGTTTATTGGATAAGCATATGGATGATAATGGCATCGTGTAGGTTAGATGGCTTTTGTTTCGGTGCAACATCGTGGGCCGAAGGGCCTGTACTGCGCTGTATCGTTCTATGTTCTATGTTCTAATTGAATGAAGATATTTGTAACTGAGATTCAAACAGGTGTTAAAACAAACTCACCGAATGAGAACTGACTCACCTGATGACCAAATTTGGTCTTCAAATTTGGACCCAATGAATCTAAGACATTACTATAATTACAGCATCTGAAGAGAATCATAAATTAGTTTAATTATTTCTGTTGTGTTTAAAATATTTCTGTCGTGTTTAAAATATTTCTGGGAACACCTGAGTGTGCATGCAGTTTTCTTTGTAAATGTTGAACCTATAAGCCCATCGGCAAAATACATTTTAGAGTTGATAAAATAGCTAGTGTTAAATAATACTTAGTTATCAGCACCTCCTTTTTCTGCAGAGATATCCTGCCTGCATCAAATTACCAAGTTAATGCTTGCACCTTGTTACACTTGAGCCTCATCACCACCACTCTATGCAGTCACAAAACCTATCTGTTTTTATAGAGGGCTAATGGCTCACATCCAAGTTGCAACTGCCAAGTTGGCTTCCTGACAGTTATTGACTTCTATTCGGGCAACCATTTTCAATTGATCGGCCTTCACTCAGGATGAGGACATAAAACCATAGAATCATAGAATTTACAGTGCAGAAGGAGGCCATTTGGCCCATTGAGGCTGCAGCAGCCCTTGGAAAGACCACCCTACTTTAAGGCCATGCCTCCACCCTATCCCCGTAACCCCACCTAACCCTTGCTGTACCTAACATAGGTACGGAATTCAGGAAATGAGACTGTGAGGACCTTGAGCAGTTAGACATAGGAAGTGAAGAGATTTTGGAGGCGTTGATGGGATTAAAAATAGACAAATCCCCAGGCCCAGGTGAATTGCATCCGAGGTTGCTGTGGGAGGTGAGACAGGAAATTTCAGGGGCTCTGCGCAAGTTTTTAATTCCTCTCTGGCCACAGGGGAAGTGCCAGAGACTGGAGAACAGCTAATGTTGTTCCAATTTTCTAGAAGGGGGGGTAGAGATAAACCAGGGAATTACAGACCGGTGAGTCTCATGTCAGCGATAGGGAAACTATTGGAGAAAATTCTGAAAGAGAGTATTAATTTCCACTTAGAACGGCATGGGGTGATTAGGGATAGTCAGCATGGCTTTGTCAGAGGGAGGTCATGCCCAACAAATTTGCTAGAATTTCTTGATAAAGTGTATGGATGAAGGAAGTGTAGTTGATATAGTTTGTATGGATTTTAGCAAAGCTTTTGACAAGGCATCACATGGGAGACTGATTGAGCAGGGTGAAGTACATGGAATTCAAGGAAACTTGCCGAAATGGATCCTAAACTGGCTTAGTAATAGGATACACAAAGGTTGGTGGTAGAAGGCTGTATCAATAACTGGAGGTCAGTGTCCAATGGCGCACCTCAGGGAACAGTGCTGGGCCCCTTTTTTTGTTATATATATATAAATTATATAGACGAGAACTTGGGGCGAATGATAAGTAAGTTTGCAGACGACACCAAGATTGATAGGGTGGTTAACAATGAAGAAAAGGGCTGTAGGTTACAGGAAGATATCGATGGGCTGGTCAGATGGGCTGAGCAGTGGTAGATGGTATTTAACCCAGATAAGTCCTGGGTTATGAGGTGATGCACTTTGGAAGAAGAAATGGGACAAAGGAGTATGTAATGAATGGCAGGACACTAGGAAGCTTAGAGGAACAGATGAGTCTTGATGTACTTGTTCACAGAGTCCTGAAGGCACCAGAGCAGGTGAATAGGCTAGTTAAGAGGGTATATGGGAGACTTAGTTTATCAGTCATGACATAGAATATGTTGGAGCTGTACAGAACGTTGGTTAGGCCACAGCTGCTCACCTTACTATCGTCGAATCATAGAATCCCTACAGTACAGAAGGAGGCCATTCGGCCCATCAAGCCGACCCTCCGAAAGAGCATCCTTCCTGGACCCAATTCCCCACCCTATCCCCGTAATCCCACCTAACCTTTGGACACTAAGGAACATCCTTAAGGCCAATCCACCTTAAAGAAACCAGAGCACCCGGAGGAAACCCACACAGACACAGGGAAAACGTGCAAGCTCCACACAGACTCCCTGTGTCTGTGTGGGTTTCCTCCAGGTGCTCCGATTTCCTCCCACAAGTCCCGAAAGATGTGCTTGTTAGGTGAATTGGACATTCTGAATTCTCCCTCAGTGTACCCGAACAGGCGCCGGAATGTGGCGACTAGGAGATTTTCACAGTCACTTCATTGCCGTGTTAATGTAAGCCTATTTATGACAATAATAAAGATTATAGTTTATTATTTTTATAGATTACAGTCGAACCCAGGACCCTGGTGCTGTGGGACAGCAGTGCTAACCACTGTGCCACTATAAGATGGAGGTGTTTGCACTGGATAGGATACAAAGGAGATTCACCAGGATGTTGTCTGGATTGGCTTGGATTGTTTTCTTTAGAGCAGAGAAGGCTGAGGGGGAGATATGATTGAGGTGTTTAAGATTATGATAGATTTGGACAGGGCAAATAGAAAGCAGCTGTTCCCCTTGGTTGAGGGGTCAATGACATGTAGGTGAGGAGCAAGAGGGGATTTAAGAAAATATATTTTTACTGAGGTCATTGAGAATCTGGCATGCACTGCTTGGGAAGGCTGGAAACCTCACAACCGTTAAAAATCACTTGGATGAGCACTTGCAACACCATCACTTTCAAGAATATGGGACAAGTGCTGGTAAATGGGATTAGCATGAGATTAGGGGTAGTTATTGTTGGTGCAAACAACGTTTGCCACCACCAACGTTGGTGGTGATTTAATGTGCGGATCACCACACATCAGGCAAGGGGCAAGGTTGAGAAGGCAGGTCTTCATGATTACTATCATCACACTGGCATTGAAATTTATACACCACACTATTCATTTGTATGATGGTGGAATATATTTTTGGCTTGACAGCAGCATCCTGTTAATGGCAAACACCAATCGTGTTGTTACTGCATAGTCACTAGTATTCTTGTGATGGTTCTGATGAGTGCAAGATGAAAAGCTTCTACAAAATGTATTTTTTCAGAAATACTCACTTACTGTTCTTTCTCATAACTGACAAGGCATTCAAAGTCATTCATTTTTAAATGCATTCTTAAGATGTGAGTGTCATTGACATTTATTTTCCAGGACTAGTTGCGCTTGCTAGGCTACCTCAAAGGACAGTTAGTTGCGTTGAGGGCAGTCTGGGCATGAATTGCAGGCTTTCTCCCTCAAATGGATATTGGAAACCAGGGATGATATCAGGGGCGGGATTCTGTGATCCTGAGGCTCAGTATTAACGCTGTCGGAAACGGCGTCAACACGGCCTCAGGATCAGCAATTCTGGCCCCTACAGGGGGCCTGCACGGCACTGGAGCAATTCACGCTGCTCCGGCTGCTGATCATGTCATGAACTGGGCGCCGCGGGATCCGCGCATGAGCAATGGCATCGGCGCCAATGCGCACATGTGCAGTGGCTCCCTTCAACACTCCGGCCTCGACGCAGCATGGCACAGGGCTAGAGGGGCCGACCTGGAAGAAAGGGGGCCCCCAGCCAGAGAGGCCGGCCCCCCGATCGTGGGCCAGGCCACATCGGAGGGCCCCCCCCCCCCGGGGTTGGACCCTTCCACACTGAGTTCCCACCGGCTGAGAGCAAGTGTGGACGGCGCCGGCGGAACTCAGAGTTTTTTACGGGCCGAGAATCGGTGGGGGGGGCCATGTAGAACGGCCCCTGACCGGTGCCGCGCCAACCAAGCCAGCACTGATTCTCCGCTCTGCAGAGAATCGCGTGACGGCGTCGGGGCCGCGTGAAGGCGTCGGGGCGGCGTGACGCGATTCTCGCCGGTCGAGAGGATTCCCCGGCCCGGCCCTGGGCTGAGAGAATCCCGCCCAAGATTTCTTCAACTAAATTCAGATGCTCAAACTGACATTGTGGGATTTGAATTCACGTTCATCTGGATTATTAATTCAGGCCGAAGGATTACTAATCTAGTAATATAATGACTGGACCCTGTTAACTTGATATTTGTGTGAATGAATTCAACCTGATTCTCCCCAGCCTCACCTTGGAGACATTGACACTCTTGAGTAAACTAATTTAATATGACCTCTTCACTGTTTGTCAAAGAAACTGGGACCTATCCCATTTTGGCCACAGTGCTTTATCCCTGAAGACTGAGTAACAAAAATAATCAACTTTCTTTTACAAGAAGAGGTCACGGTGATTGATTTGCTTTCGAAAGGCTGGAGCCTGGTAGTTAATATCCTATCTGCCTGGAAAGTACCATTGCTTGAAAGGTTTGTTTACTTGATTATTGAGAAGGACTTGTTCGGTAAGGAAAGGACCCCTAGTTCTGAGATTGAGAAATTGCTGTCAGTGGTAAAGGGCCACATGGTAGCACAGTGGTTAGCACTTTTCTTCACAGTGGCAGGGATTCGGGTTTGATTCACGGCTTGGGTTACTGTCTGTGTGGAGTCTGCATATTCTCCCTGTTTCTGCGTGGGTTTCCTCCGGGTGCTCCGGTTTCCTCCCACAAGTTCCAAAAGACGTGCTTGTTAGGTGAATTTGACATTCTGAATTCTCCCTCAGTGTACCCGAGCAGGCGCAGTAGTGTGGTGACTAAGGGATTTTAACAGTAACTTCAATGCAGTGTTAATGTAAGACTACTTGTGACACTGATAAAGATTATTATTATTATTACTTAAGGTCACATAAGAAAATAAACTCAATGGCCGGGATTCTCCCGGAATTGGTGGGGCGGCCCATACCGGTGCCAAGAGTGGCGTGAACCACTCGGCGTCGGGCTGCCTCCTCACATCCGTGGAATCCTCCTCACATCCGGGGGCCAATCAAGCGCTGGAGGGTTGGCGCCATGCCAACCGGCGCCGAAGGGCCGCCGCCAGCCGGCATGAGTTGGCGCATGAGTAGGACTGCTCCCCCCACGAGGACACCCGTTAAATGGCAGACAAGCCAGGTCCTGCCCGTATGGACCATATCTATTTCACACCGGCGGGACTGGCCGAAAATGGGCGGCCACTCGGCCCACCAGGGTCTGGAAAATTGCCAGGGGGGACCGCTGCCAATTGTCCCCGACCGGCGCGGCGCGATCCCCGCCCGAAAACCGGCACCAGAGAATTCAGCAGCGTCGGAGCAGCGGGGCGGGATTCCCGCCGCCTCCCCCCCGGGCGATTCTCTGACCTGGCGGGGGGTCGGAGAATCCCGCCCAGTGTGTCCCAAGGTGTCGCAGATAGAAAAACACGTGCAGAGGACTTTGAGAGAGAACCATGAGAATCTTAAGTTATTTTTGTTTCAGAAAACTGTTACAGGAATCAGGGAAAGTTAAGGACTGTATTGTGTGTTGTCGTATATGCTTATGAATTTGCAACTGTTTATATTTCTTTCCTGAACAACACAATTTGTACTTTATTCAAATTGTATATTTTGGCAATGCAAGTTTTTTTTTTGACAATCAGAAAGATCTGGAGCATATGTTGGGAATTTTATTATTTTCTAATGTGAACCATTGGCAAAGAATAGATTGTTCGTCCTCCATTACATTGGGTTTTGATTCACAGGCATAAAGGTCTGTTTATGCAAGTTGTATTTTGCACTGAGCAGGAGTAAATAAATGAATAGAACACTTATTATGAATCCATTGTTTTGCACAGTGCTCACAATATTTTAATTTTTGATTCATTTATTTAAGGATATAGTCAAGCCGAAGATAATTGCCTTAGCACATGTGATACTGCTCGGTGTGATTCTAGAGAAGCTTGGATTGTTCTCTTCACTCTCTAAAATTTAGAGCAAAGAAGGTCAAGAGGAGGTTTCAAAGAGATGTTTAAAATTATAAATGTTTTTTAATGGAACAAATGGGCAGCACCGTAGCACAGTGGCTAGCACTGCGGCTTCCCAGCGCCAGGGTCCTAGGTTCGATTCCCGGCACTGCCTATGTGGTGTCTGCATGCTCCCTGTGGCTGCAGGGTTTCCTCCGGGTGCTCCGGTTTCCTCCCATAATTCCCAAAAGATGTGCTGTTAGGTAATTTGGACATTGAGAATTCTTCCTCTGTGTACCCGAACAGGCACCAGAATGTGGCGACAAGGGGCTTTTCACAGTAACTTCATTGCAATGTTAATGTAAGCTGAATTGTGACAATGAAGATTATTATTAAATAAGCAGAATCTCCTTCCAATGGCAGAAGTACCATAACTAGATGACAAAAAAGTTAACATAATAGATAAAATCTCTAGAGAGGACCTTTTGAAAATGCACCTTGTTATGGTGTTCTGGAATGCACTGCCTTAAACGGTGGTAGAAGTAGATTCAGTCGTACCTTTCAAAAGAGAATTGGATATGTACTTGAAGAGGGAAGAATTGCACGCCAATGGGAAAAGAACTGAGGTGTGGGATTAGATAGTTCTTTCATAAACAGGCTGTTTTTCTCCATAATTTACCACCAAGTAACATTGATTAGTGTTATAACCCTCGTAGAGGTCACTGCATCAGGACTATCAGATTCCCCGTGGCTTCCACTGAATACAAGCTTCTCCAGTAATGGGGGGGCTTCCCCTTAACAGGGGATTAAATCACTGGGATAAAAACCCAGACATGGTTGCAGGTCAGGGAGGGAGACCCTTCGGGGAGTGGAGATCTTGTACTTCGTAAATAAATCTAATCTTTGTCTTCTATCTGCTTGGACAATACTTGCTGCTTTAGCGGATTCTACAGTTAGGCTTCCATGAAGTTCCTTGGGACATTTTACTGAGTTAAAAATGCAAAGAAAATGCAACTTGCTCTTGCTGACAAGACCCACTGCAGTACAAATAGAACTCACCTGTATATGGAACCTTGCGCTCTTGTTGGTGATAAGCTTGGAGGTGGGAAGGGCATGTAATTAAGTGGGATGGTAATGTACTGGAACCCTGCTGCCTCTCTTGGTCCACCAACATGAGGTCCCATGCAGGAATGCCAGTGGTGGACTGTCTCATCTCACTCCACCACCTACTGAGACTCTTAAGTGCCAATCCATGACCACTTCAGGACCTCATCTCACTGGGAATTAACCCGGCTGTGTACATGGCAGCTAAAACCTTGTGGCAAACTTGTCACTGCGTGGGAGGGTGAAATGGCCCCTCGATCAAAGGTACTCAAGGGACTGGACATCGGGAAAGAGGACAGCTACTGAGAGCCACCCCTTCCCCTTGCCGCTCACCCACCCTCTCCACTCCTCTCCCCAGAGCCCCTACCACACCCCATGAAATTGGCCACCCTCTCTCATCCACCAATATTACTTACCTCTGGCCTGGGTCACTCTGAGATGAGATCCTGGGACTCCAGTATCTATCCTTCCAGCAGCAGCCATGGCCGCCCCAGTGGTGCTGATCAGCACAAGAGCTGCAGCCTCTGGTCAGTAGTTCTTGGTAAGCAAGATTTCAACTCCCAGGGTCTTGAATCCAGAGGAAGATCTTGCCACTGTCCGATTTGCAAGTGGTTTGATGGGCCTTCCCAAAAAGGACAGCAGGTAGGTGATGCCTCAACAAGATTCCATTGGGCATTTTCAGTTTCACTGAGGCAATGCATGAAATTGTGTGAAACACAACATCCTACAGTATTCATGATCTAGTTATGTAATACAACAAATAGAACTTCTAATTTCTTTTCCTTTGTGCATGCTCAGACTGAAGCAAAATTAAATTCAATTTCTATTTGCTCAGTCATACAAATTACAAATCAGCTATCATTTCTGAGAAGGAAATGTCTTTTTTCTATTCTTTGAGATCCACGACATTAACATTTGATTGGTTGGAACTGGTGACGTCCCTTATAAATGTCACACGCCTGGAAGATGTGATTCTGCTGTGCTACCCTGCAGTGATTTGAAAGTGACTAATGCTTTTCTTGAAAGATTTTCTGGAAGAGGCATTGCTTTTCATTCCTAGAAAAAAACCGTACAACAGGAAGGAGCTCCAACACCAGAAAGAATTTTTTAAAAATTCACTTATCTGCTGTTTAATCCATATATTCTTCAGCTACAAAACTTACTGACAATTGTGGATGCTTTGTTCACTCAGCAGAACCATTGAGATAGTGGTAGTGAGAATATTGTTTGCAGGTGCTGGGAGATTAGCCTTTTGTACATGGTAAGTGCCCTTTATTTAATATGCAACTCATATTATAATCATGTTGATGGCACAGGCTAATTCAACCAACAGACATTCACTACAATTGAAGCTGTTTACAGAAGTGCAATTAGCTTCAGCAACTTAATGCCATTGAGCAACTTTGTGAATCAATGACATTTAATTTTACAGCCTTGTATTGTTCACAATTCATTTCTGTATCTTTAGAAATTGATAATTGACTAGAACTGAAGACTTAATCCATTGTATGTAACCAAAGGTGAAAACCTTGGAGGCAGTACTGGATGCTCCTTTACAAATTAATTATATTGGTGATATTTTATTCTGTTGTTTGGACTCCCATCAGAAAATGTTAGCCAGTTTCAGAAACACATTTTTCCAATGATAAATGTCTTTTTTCCCTTTTTAGGGGATTATGAGGTTGAGTTTCTGCAGGTCATCTGTTCGGACACTTAATTAAGGATTTATTTGCACAATCTGATAAAATGAACGAACAAATAGTAGAGGTGCAATCAGAAACATATTTTGTAGCAATCAACCTTTCTGAATCATTAGGTTGCAGTTAAAATATTCTATTCAGTTTTGGGCGCCCTTTAGCAAGTAGATAAAGTCCATGGAGAGGGTGCAAACGAGATTCACTGGGATGATAACAGAAATGAACAGTTTAGTTATGAAGGGAGACATGAGGCTCACCCTCCTGCTGCTCAATGCATAATCCAACCATGTTCAGTAGCCAGAATTCACTTTTGAGATGCTTGCACACTCTCCTGGTGAATACCAATATGAAGGGCCGACTGATATTGGGGAGTGAGGACCCCGGAGTCGGTGTGAAAATGAGTTCCGAGACCCTACCTGCCAGCAGCAGGACCCGGACTGCAATTTAACCACAAGCAGCCTGCCTCCTGCCTATCTGTGGTCCAATTAAGGATGGCAGATGGGCTGACAATGCTGCAGGCCCTCTAACTGGGCGGGCAACTCTGAAGTCTCAGCAGCACCATTGGGAAACATGGGGCGGGATTCTCCACTCCCACGCCGAAGTGGCCACGCCGTCGTTAATGCCGTCGAGGTTCACGACGGCGCGGAACGGCCCCGGTCCCGACCGATTCAGGCCCTGACAATGGGCCAGGATCGGGTCCGCGTCATCTACACGCGCCAGGCCTTGTTGCCCGCGTAAAAGCGGCGCCGCATAGATGACGCGGCCGGCGCCGCATAACGAGCGTCATCCGCGCATGCGTGGTTGCCGTCCTCTCTAAGTCCGCCCCGCAAGAAGATGGGGGACGGATCTTGCGGGGCCGCGGAAGGAAGGAGGTCCTCCTTCAGAGAGGACGGCCCGACGATCAGTGGGCACCGATCACGGGCCACCCCACATTCCAGGTAAAGCCCGGTGCAGGATCCCCCCTCGCCCCCCCACAGGCCGCCACCCCAGCGTTCACGCACCGCCCACGACTGCAGCGACCAGGTGTGGACGGCGCCGAGGGGAACCCGCCGTTTTGGCCTGGCCGCTCGGCCCATCTGGGCCTCAGAATAGCGGGGGTACCAGAGAATCGCCATTTTGGGTGTCTCCGGCGATTCTCCGGCCTGCGGCCCGTGAAACTCGGCCGGGCCGTTCCCGCCGCTTGGAAGAATCGCGGGAGGGCGTCGGACCGGCGTCCCCGGAAATTTTGGCGGCCCAGGCGATTCTCCCAACCGGCGTGGGAGTGGAGAATTGCGCCCATGGTCACTGGTGAGAAATGCAGAAGAACTTGTACTTAAAACAAGTAGGTGAAGAAAAAAGATCATTGGCTGAGAGTCTGAGAGCATCCCCTCTAACAGGTTGTGGTCGCCATGGATGCTGTCTTCCTTGCTCATGGCTACTTCTTTGGCCAATGAGGCCTCCCTTGCTGGGCTGGCGCTGGGAGCCATCTCCATTTAGTTGGTAGCTTCCCCACGTGGCAGCAAGTTGCTCCAACACTGGAAAAATGTTGTCAGGACCTTTAACTGTGTAAATTACCTCTTTGAGGTAGCCCGTCTACTTCCATCTTGCTGTCAGTAAAATGCCCTGAAGGTAGGTTGGGAAGTCGATCTTTCAAAGTCCCCGACGATTTTGTCCGAAGGGGCTGGTAAAAACTGGCCCAAGCTTCTGGCCAGCCATTCCGATGCAGGACCACATAGTCCATGTGCCTTCAGTGGTAGAACAGCCCCCTGAGGAACTCAGAGTAACCAATATTCAAAGGGGAATTGTCATAACCCCAACGAGGACCTTGGGGAAGCCACCATGGAGTACTAGCTTCCCACGTAGGGGATGGAGATCAACCACCGGGGATCATTATGGGCTAACAGAACAGCAGGCTCACCATAGGGCCTGGTGTGACTAGTCTTCCCAGCTAGATTGCACTGGGAGCGATATGTTGTGTTGTGCAGACCATTGTAAATAGTGTAAATAAATCTATGTTCATTTACCGCCAGCCTACTCTGAGTCATTAAGGAATATTACGATGAATTTTTAGAGGAGAATATAAATAATACAATAACCTGCAGAATCAAAGCTCCAGTATTTTTGAACAATTAGATGAACATCTAGCTGAGAATACTTTTTTTAATCATACCCCATTTGGCAAAATTTACAATCCGAACATCAGTTTAGTTTCTATTGCTTTTTGCCTTCAGTAGGTATTACCAATTTTGACAGCCATATAATTGATGTGTGAGTTGCTAACAATTTTACATAATTACTGGAATCGTATAGTTTGAGAGTCAATAATGTATTAATCAGGACTTGGAAGAAGAATAAAAACTTATTCAAAAAAACTATGCAAACAGCTGTGGGGCTGTTTCTCATAGAATGTTGAAGACTGGGGTGGCGATTCTCCGATATGGAGGCCAAGTGTTCGCGCGTCGTGTATGCCGTCGCATTTCACAACGGCGCGAACAGGACCCGGGCACGCCCTATTCTGGCCCCCATAGGGGGCCAGCACGGCGCTTGTGCGGTTCATGCTGCTCCAGCGCCCTTACGCGGCGGCAAATGGGCGCCGCACCAACCTGCGCATGCGCAGTTGGGCTGCGCCATCCTGCGCATGCGTGGGGAATGTCTTACGCACGGCAGCTCCTCACCAACATGGCGCCGGTGTTCTGGAGCCGCGCGCGGAAGGAGGTAGGCCCGGGGGGGGAGAGGCCGGCCCGCCGATCGGTGGGCCCCGATTGCGGGCCAGACCTCATCAGAGGCCACCCCAGTGAAGGAGCCCCCCTCCCTCCCCCACAGGCCGCCCCCCCCAGCCTTCCTGCAGAGTTTCCGCCGGCAGCGATGGGGTGGGAGAATAGCTCCCTACGTTTTGTGTTTTGCAAGCATTGGCTGGTTCAGTACAGTACTACCTTGCCTGTTGCTCACAGCCAAACAACGTGGTGCAATTGGTTAACATTTGCTAAACAATCCTGAGTCTGCTGAGAATTACACTTCCAACCAATTTAAGATTATTAGTCAGGCTCACTGTGTGATTAACTTACATGTGCTAGAAGCTATTTTAGTGTGACCAATTCACCTACCCTGCACATCTTTAGGGTTGTGTGGGCGAAACCCACGCAGACACGGGGAGAATGTGCAAACTCCACACGGACAGTGACCCAGAGCCGGGATCGAACCTGGGACCTCGGCGCCGTGAGGCAACAGGGCTAACCCACTGCGCCGCCGTGCTGCCCCACCAAGGCTCCTTTGACAATACCTTCAAAACCCATGACCTCTAGCACCCAGGAGAACAAGGGTAGCAGAAATATGGGAGTACCACCACCTTCACGTTCCCCTCCAAGTGGCACACCATCCTGCCTTGGATCTATATTACCATTTCTTTGCTGTCATTGGGTCAAAATCCTGAAAAAAATCCATTGCTAACAGCACTGTGGATGTTCCTACACCACATGGACTGCACCGGTTCAAGAAAGTAGCACACCAGCATCTTCTCAAGAGTAATTAGGAATGGGCAATAAAAGATGAATGCTGCCCACACCCTGTGAACAAATTATTTTTAAAAACTGGGTTATGGAAATGGATGTGATCAACCATGGTACCATTGCTCATAATGTGCTCATAATGTGAGATGATGGCTAAAGATATTTTGCCACTATATAAATGTAAAGGGAATCACTCACACAGATCAGATCACCAAACATATCACAAGAAACTACATTCCTATTGAGACCAGGATGTCACATCCTATTGTATATATAGCTCATTGGTTCTGCTTGCTGTGGTATTGACCTGAATATAAAAGATTTTCACTATCTAGATTAAATTGAAAAGTATCTCAAATTTTAAATCCGATAGCAGAAGAGTTCTTTCAATGAGGTAGTGTAATAGCTTCTCTTTCACTGTGATGTCTGTGAGCTTTGAAATACTCACAGCACAGATCTGTCATTCTGAGATTTGACGACTTCTTGTGGATATGCAGGGTTTGTGCTGCTGAAGAGAACAGTTAAAACAGATGTATCAGGGACTACTTAGTTGGCTTAGTACTTCTTCTGTCCTAAAGCTTTATCAATTTTGATTCATTAGACCATAAGACATAGGAGCAGAATTAGGCCACTCAGCCCATCGAGTCTGCACCGCCATTCAATCATGGCTGATATTTTCTCATCCCCCATTCTCCTGCCTTCTCCCCATAACCCCTGATCCCCTTATTAATCAAGAACCTATCTAACTCTGTTGTAAAGACACTTAATGATTTGGCCTCCACAGCCTTCTGCGGCAAAGAGTTCCACAGATTCACCACCCTCTGGCTGAAGAAATTCCTCCTCATCTCAGTTTTAAAGGATCGTCCCTTTAATTTGAGATGGTGTCCTCTGGTTCTAGTTTTTCCTACAAGTGGAAACATCCTCTCCTCGTCCACTCTATCCAGGCCTCGCTGTATCCTGTAAGTTCCTTCTAAATTCCAATGAGTACAGACCCAGAGTCCTCAAACGTTCTCATATGACAAGTTCTTCATTCCAGGGATCATTCTTGTGAACCTCCTTTGGACCTTTTCCAAGGCCAGCACATCCTTCCTTAGATACGGGGCCCAAAACTGCTCACAATGCTCCAAATGGGGTCTGACCAGAGCCTTATACAGCCTCAGAAGTACATCCCTGGTCTTGTATTCTAGCCCTCTTGACATGAATGCTAACATTGCATTTGCCTTCTTAACTGCCGACTGAACCTGCACGTTAACCTGAAGAGAATCGTGAACAAGGACTCCCAAGTCCCTTTGTGGTTCAGTGGATTAGTTCGCTACAATTTGATGGAACATTAAGTGCTTGCCCTTGGATTTCAAATGGTGACTTTTCAACAAATCTCGTTCTCAACAATTAAAGTATTTTTGTTATCTACATAGTTGGGAACCAAAATTGGACTTGATATTAGCAAAATGGGCTTTCTTTCAATCATATTTTCATTGTATTGACTGAAATATATGTGTAATCCTCTGAATAGAACAATAGATCATTACTATTGGGCTTACAGAGAACAAAAGTTCTCTTTAGGCAATGTCTATTGATGAGTTCAGTCGCGCCCTGCAGAAAATTTACTTCAACGTGAATGTTAAAGGGCCTGACAAGAAAATCCCTTATTTGAATCCAGCAGTGCATATTTCCAATGTGAAATGTGTGATAACTTGTGTATTATAATTCTGACATTGGTCATGTCATTACAATTTATCAAATTTCAATACCTTGCTCTATTCTGTGGAATATATTAATAGGTTTTCATTTCTCTTCTATCAAATTATACTGCACTGCTTCATATAACAAGGCTACGGATTAATTGCTGGAAAATGGGATTAGAATAGAAGGTGCTTGATGGCTAGCGCAGACACGATAGACCAAAGGGTCTCTTTTTGTGCTGTAAAACACAAATTTGAATTAATTCTTAATAGTCATTAAACACCTGAATTCACGAGGTCCCCCTATTTTAAGTGATGCATTGAACAAAAATAGATGTAATTAATACAGATTTAACTTACAGAATTTTACAGCGCAAAATGTGACCATTCAGCTTGTAGTATATTGAAAGATCTGAACATTTTGTTGTATTACCCACCCTGCTGCCCTCTCTGTTGGGGTGGTGTAAATAAAGTTCAATAATAGGGACCTCTTCATTCACCTGAGGAAGGAGCAGTGCTCCGAAAGCTAGTGATTTGAAACAAACCTGTTGGACTTTAACCTGGTGTAAGACTTCTTACTGTGCTCACCCCAGTCCAACGCCGGCATCTCCACATCATACATAAACACTGGCATTGCATGAAGCATACAGGAGTGTAGTGTTAATGAGGTCAGTCCATAAGAAGGTCATTTAGGAATCTGGTAACAGCGGGGAAGAAGCTGTTTTTGAGTTTGTTCGTGTGTGTTCTCAGATTTTTGTATCTCCTGCCCGATGGAAGAAGTTGGAAGAGTGAGTAAGCCAGGTGGGAGGGATCTTTGACTATGCTGCCCGCTTTCCCCAGGCAGCGGGAGGTGTAGATGGAGTCAATGGATGGGAGGCAGGTTTGTGTGATGGACTGGGCTGTGTTCATGACTCTCTGAAGTTTCTTACGGTCTTGGGCCGAGCAGTTGCCATACTAGGCTGTGATGCAGCCAGATAGGATGCTTTCTATGGCGTATCTGTAAAAGTTGGTAAAAGTCAATGTGGACATGCCGAATTTCCTTAGTTTCCTGAGGACGTATAGGTGCTGTTGTGCTTTCTTGGTGGTAGCGTCGACATGGGTGGACCAGGACAGATTTTTGGAGATGTGTATCCCTAGGAATTTGAAACCGCTAACCATCTCCACCTCGGCCCCGTTGTTTCCTGAAGTCAATGACCAGCTCTTTACTTTTGCTGGCATTGAAGGATAGATTGTTGTCGCTGCACCACTCCACTAGGTTCTCTATCTCCCTCCTGTATTCTGATTTGTCGTTAATCGAGATCCGGCCCACTATGGTCGTATCGTCAGCAAACTTGTAGATGGAGTTGGAACTAAATTCTGCCACACAGTCGTGTGTGTACAGGGAGTATAGTAGGGGGCTAAGTACGCAGCCTTGCGGGGCCCCAGTATTGAGGACTATTGTGGAGGAGGCGTTGTTGTTTATTGTTACTGATTGTGGTCTGTGGGTCAGAACGTCGGGGGTCCAGTTGCAGAGTGAGGAGTGAAGTCGTAGGTTTTGGAGCTTTGATATGAGCTTAGCTGGGATTATGGTGTTAAAGGCGGAGCTGTAGTCAATAAATAGGAGCCTGATGTAGGAGTCCTTGTTTCGAGATGCTCTAGGGATGAATGTAGGGCCAGGGAGATGGCGTCTGCCGTGGACCGGTTGCGGCGGTATGCGAATTGCAGTGGATCAAGGCATTCTGGGAGTATGGATCAACCTCTCGAAGCACTTCATTATGACTGAAGCCAAGGCCACTGGAGGGTGGTCATTGAGGCACGTTGCCTTGTTCTAATTTGGCACCGGTATGATGGTGGTCTTCTTGAAGCAGGTGGGGACCTCTGAGCGGAGTCGGAACAGGTTAAAAATGTCCGCGAATACATCTGCCAGCTGATCCGCGCAAGCTCTGAGTGCACGACCAGGGATCCCGTCAGGACCCATCGCCTTCAGAGGGTTCACATTCAGGAAGGCCAATTTGACAGGGCATTCTGGAGGGGGAGGGTGAACAGCCAGCTGTCGTGGTGCATATAGGCACCAACGATATAGGTAAAAAACGGGATGAGGTCCTACAAGCTGAATTTAGGGAGTTAGGAGTTAAACTAAAAAGTAGGACCTCAAAGGTAGTAATCTCAGGATTACTACCAGTGCCACGTGATAGTCAGAGTAGGAATGACAGGATAGCTAGGATGAATACGTGGCTTGAGAGATGGTGCAAGAGGGAGGGTTTCAAATTCCTGGGACATTGGGACCGGTTCTGGGGGAGGTGGGACCTGTACAAATCGGACGGTCTGCATCTGGGTGGGACCGGAACCAATGTTCGTGGGGGTGTGTTTGCTAGTGCAGTTGGGGAGGGTTTAAACTAATGTGGCAGGGGGATGGGAACCGATGTAGGAAGTCAGTGGGGACGGAAACAAAAGGCAGGAAGGGAGAGTGTGTAAAGCATGACCAGAGAAAGCAGGGCAGAGAGCAAGGAAAGTCTACATTAAACTGCATTTATTTCAATGCAAGGGGCCTGACGGGCAAAGCGGATGAACTCAGGGCATGGATGGGCACATGGGACTGGGATATTAGAGCTATGACTGAAACATGACTAAGGGAGGGGCAGGACTGGCAGCTCAATGTTCCGGGGTACAGATGCTATAGAAAGGATAGAACAGGAGGTAAGAGAGGAGGGGGAGTGGCGTTTTTGATTAGGGAGAACATCACGGCAGTACTTAGAGGGGATATATCCGAGGGTTCGCCCACTGAGTCTATATGGGTGGAACTGAAAAATAAGAAGGGAGAGAGCACCTTGATAGGACTGTACTACAGGCCCCCAAATAGTCAGCGGGAAATTGAGGAGCAAATATGTAAGGAGATTACAGATAGCTGCAAGAAAAATAGGGTGGTAATAGTAGGGGATTTTAACTTTCCCAACATTGACTGGGACAGCCATAGCATTAGGGGCTTGGATGGAGGGAAATTTGTTGAGTGTATTCAGGAGGAATTTCTCATTCAGTATGTGGATGGACCAACTAGAGAGGGGGCAAAACGTGACCTCGTCTTGGGAAATAAGGAAGGGCAAGTGACAGAAGTGTTAGTGAGGGATCACTTTGGGACAAGTGACCATAACTCCATTAGTTTTAAGATAGCTATGGAGAATGATAGGTCTGGCCCAAGAGTTAAAATTCTTAATTGGGGCAAGGCCAATTTTGATGGT
The DNA here is from genome assembly GCF_047496885.1 of Scyliorhinus torazame. Taxonomy (NCBI): domain Eukaryota; kingdom Metazoa; phylum Chordata; class Chondrichthyes; order Carcharhiniformes; family Scyliorhinidae; genus Scyliorhinus; species Scyliorhinus torazame. Next base: position 132,662,843 of record NC_092712.1, read on the forward strand.
ATCAGACAGGAACTTTCAGAGGTAGATTGGGGGAGACTGTTGGCAGGCAAAGGGACGGCTGGGAAATGGGAGGCTTTTAAAAATGTGTTAACCAGGGTGCAGGGTAAGCACATTCCCTTTAGAGTGAAGGGCAAGACTGGTAGAAGTAGGGAACCCTGGATGACTCGAGATATTGAGACTCTGGTCAAAAAGAAGAAGGAGGCATATGACGTACATAAACAAGTGGGATCAAGTGGATCCCTTTCAGAGTATAGAGATTGTCGAAATAGAGTTAAGAGGGAAATCAGGAGGGCAAAAAGGGGACATGAAATTGCTTTGGCAAATAATGCAAAGGAGAATCCAAAGAGCTTCTACAGATACATAAAGGGAAAAAGAGTAACTAGGGACAGAGTAGGGCCTCTTAAGGATCAACAAGGACATCTATGTGCAGAGCCACAAGAGTTGGGTGAGATCCTGAATGAATATTTCTCATCGGTATTCACGGTGGAGAAAGGCATGGATGTTAGGAAGCTAAGGGAAATAAATAGTGATGTCTTGAGAAGTGTGCATATTACAGAGGAGGAGGTGCTGGAAGTCTTAAAGCGCATCAAAGTAGCTAAATCCCCGGGACCTGATGAAATGTATCCCAGGATGTTGTGGGAGGCTAGGGAGGAAATTGCGGGTCCGCTAACAGAGATATTTGAATCATCGGCAGCCACAGGTGAGGTGCCTGAAGATTGGAGAGTGGCGAATGTTGTGCCCTTGTTTAAGAAGGGCAGCAGGGAAAAGCCTGGGAACTACAGACCGGTGAGCCTAACGTCTGTAGTAGGTAAGTTGCTAGAAGGTATTCTGAGAGACAGGATCTACAAGCATTTAGAGAGGCAAGGACTGATTCGGGGCAGTCAGCATGGCTTTGTGCGTGGAAAATCATGTCTCACAAATCTGATTGAGTTTTTTGAGGGGGTGACCAAGAAGGTAGATGAGGGCAGTGCAGTAGATGTTGTCTACATGGACTTTAGCAAAGCCTTTGACAAGGTACCGCATGGTAGGTTGTTGCAGAAGGTTAAAGCTCACGGGATCCAGGGTGAGGTTGCCAATTGGATTCAAAATTGGCTGGACGACAGAAGACAGAGGGTGGTTGTAGAGGGTTGTTTTTCAAACTGGAGGCCTGTGACCAGTGGTGTGCCTCAGGGATCGGTGCTGGGTCCACTGTTATTTGTGATTTATATTGATGATTTGGATGAGAATTTAGGAGGCATGGTTAGTAAGTTTGCAGATGACACCAAGATTGGTGGCACAGTGGATAGTGAAGAAGGTTATCTAGGATTGCAACGGGATCTTGATCAATTAGGCCAGTGGGCTGACGAATGGCAGATGGAGTTTAATTTAGATAAATGTGAGGTGATGCATTTTGGCAGATCGAATCAGGCCAGGGCCTACTCAGTTAATGGTATGGCGTTGGGGAGAGTTATAGAACAAAGAGATCTAGGAGTACAGGTTCATAGCTCCTTGAAGGTGAAGTCGCAGGTGGACAGGGTGGTGAAGAAGGCATTCGGCATGCTTGGTTTCATTGGTCAGAACATTGAATACAGGAGTTGGGACGTCTTGTTGAAGTTGTACAAGACATTGGTACGGCCACACTTGGAATACTGTGTGCAGTTCTGGTCACCCTATTATAGAAAGGATATTATTAAACTAGAAAGAGTGCAGAAAAGATTTACTAAGGATGTTACCGGGACTTGATGGTTCGAGTTATAAGGAGAGGCTGGATAGACTGGGACTTTTTTCCCTGGAGCGTAGGAGGCTTAGGGGTGATCTTATAGAGGTCTATAAAATAATGAGGGGCATAGATAAGGTAGATAGTCAACATCTTTTCCCAAAGGTAGGGGAGTCTAAAACTAGAGGGCATAGGTTTAAGGTGAGAGGGGAGAGATTCAGAAGGGCCCAGAGGGGCAATTTCTTCACTCAGAGGGTAGTGAGTGTCTGGAATGTGCTGCCAGAGGTAGTAGTAGAGGCGGGTACAATTGTGTCTTTTAAATAGCATTTAGATAGTTACATGGGTAAGATGGGTATAGAGGGTTATGGGCCAAGTGCGGGCAACTGGGACTAGCTTAATGGTAAAAACTGGGCGGCATGGACTGGTTGGGCCGAAGGGCCTGTTTCCATGCTGTAAACTTTTATGATTCTATGATTCTATGACTTTGGAAGCTGTGATGGCAGGTATGGGTGTGTTATGGGCTGCTGAGGCACTCGACAGCGGATCGTTGGTCTCCTGCTCAAACTGAGCAGAGAATGCATTGAGTTCATCGGGGAGGGGTGCACTGCTGCTGGAGATACTGCTCGGCTTTGTAGCCCGTTACATTGTTTAGGCCTTGCCACAACCGCTTAGAGTCTGTGACGCTAGTCTGTGACTCTAGCTTGGTCTGATATTCTCTCTTGGCATTTCGGATGCGTTTGCAAAGGTTGTACCTGGATTTCTTGTATAGGTCAGAGTCGCCTGACTTGAACGCCTCAGACCTGTCCTTCAGTAGAGAATCAATCTCGCGATTGAGCCATGGTTTCCCATTGGGGAACTTATGTACTGCTTTCTTTGGCACGCAGTCGTCCACACATTTGCTGATGAAGTCTGTGACGGTGGTGGCATACTCATTTAAGTTAGTCGCTGAGTTCTTAAATATGAACCAGTGCACTGTCTCTAAACAGTCACGTAAGAGCTCTTCTGTTTCCTCGGACCAGCACTGCACAACATTCTGAGCTGGATTCTCCCGCTTCAGTTTCTGCATGTATGCCGGGAGAAAGAGCGCCGTCTTATGGTCTGATGTTTCAAGATGCGGTTGGGGGATGGAACGGTAGGCGCCCTTGATTGTTGAGTAGCAGTGGTCAAGACTTAAGTCGCCCCTGGTGGGACAGGAGATGTGCTTGTGGAACTTTGGAAGTACACCCTTGAGGTTGGCCTTGTTGAAGTCCCCGGCCGCGATGAACAAGGCCTCTGGGTGTTCTGTTTCGTAGTTGTTTATAACTGTGTACAGTTCGTCTAGCGCCTTCTTCACTTCTGCCTGGGGTGGGATGTAGACCGCTGTGATAATGGCTGAAGTGAACTCACGTGGAAGATAGTGTGGGCGGCACTTCACAGTCAGGTATTCCAGGTCTGGGGAGCAGTAGGTCGCCAGGGCCGTCACACCCAAGTACCAGGAGGAGTTGATGAGGAGACAAATCCCTCCACCCTTTGCTTTGCCTGGTCACGTGGTGCGGTCTGCCCGATGAATTAAGAAGCCTTCAGGTGGTAATGCACAGTCCAGTGAGGCGAGGGTGAGCCATGTCTCTGTGAAACAGAGCACACAGCAGTCTCTTACTTCCCTCTGAGAGGTAAGTCCAGTGTTAAATTAATCTAGCTTGTTTTCGATCGCTTGTACATTTGCCAGGAGTATGCTGGGGAGAGGAGTCTTGAAACCGCATTGCTTCAATCTTATCACCTGCAGACCTCCTCGTTTCCTTCGCTTCCTCGGTCGGCGGCTGTGGCTGGATGGTCCCGGGATCCGATGGGAGAAGTCAGCCCTTGTGGAGAGTAGGTGGTTGCATCTGGTACGGGCCGGTGCGCTGGTTACCTTTGCGGGATTGCATCTGGCAGGGTACTGGGGTTGCTGGGGGGGGCATGTGTGTGATCCGGTCGGGTCCTGGCTTTCTGCGAGCACGGGAATACCTTGCGGTGTGTTCAGGTCCTCGCGCAGGGTCTCCGCTGTATCGGGGGTCCTGGGTTGCAGGCAGGGGTTTCCTGAGGCAGGTTAGGCTGCATCCTGGGTTCTGTTCCCTCCTTGGGCGCTTCTGAGGTCGGGTCTTATCGAACTCCTAAAGTTGATTTGGGGAATATCTGAGCAAATTGAAAGATTGCTCTGGTGCGTACATTACATTCATGTATCTCGTGAGTCAGCATCGTACGTAACTGGAAAGGTTGCAGTGGAGGTATATGGTGTGAACTTGAGCTGGATTAACTCAGTGGGCTGAACAGCTGGTTTGTGATGCAGAACAAGGCCAACAGCGCGGGTTCAATTCCAGTACTAGCTTACCCGAACAGGTGTCGGAATGTGGCGACTAGGGTTTTTTCGCAGTAACTTCATACTTGTGACAATTAAAGGTTATTATTATTATTAATAGACTTCGAAGACATGGTTGTAGTTGTCCCAAAGAACAATAAAATCCGGGCCAAGCTTTTGAGCAAAGGCAATCTGCTCATGCGGAAGGAGGCCTGTAATGAAGTCACAGCCATATAAATGGCGGAATAAGATCAGAGGGAATTGCAAGGGGATTTTTTTTCCTGAGTTGAAAAGAGAGAGGGGGAGTGGTGGTGGTGGTGGGGGATGGGGGTGGGGCGGTTGGCACCAGTGGGGGGGTTGTCACCAGATTCTTTGCGAAATTAGAATCAGGTTCATAAACAGTCAGAGATTTAGATGTTGCAGTTGCCATGGTAGGCACCAACCATTAAAATGTCCCATTTTGGATCCCAGCCCCAGGTCACTGTCTGTGTGGAGTTTGCACATTCTCCCCGTGTCTGTGTGGGTTTCACCCCCACAACCCAAAGATGTGCATGTTAAGTGGATTGGCCACCCCAAAATGCCCCTTAAATGGGAAAAATTAATTGGACATTCTAAATTTATGAAAGAAATGCCCCATTTTGAATGAATATGCTATGCCTCTGGGAAAGTAGCTCATATCCAGAAGGCATGCAGGAATAGAGAAAACAATAATGATGCGGATCACTGTAACACTCCAGGTAAAAGGTTGTGGTCGATCAAAAGCTGGATCGGATGTCTAAAATGCACATAATGACAGATATCGAAACTTTGATGTTATTCAGCAGAAAGATCAAAAGTTGGGCTCAGTCAGACAGTGAGAAAAACAGCACATGGAAGATGAGACTGGAGCAGGGTTAATTCAAGCAGCACTCATTTCACCACCTGTCTGTAAATGGAAAGGTGTTTTGATTTGTTTCTCTCTTTATAAGTGATGGTGTATTTCCCCCAACTCCTCTGTTTATGTGCGATCTATGTTTCTATTAATCGCGCCACAGCAACCGTGAGAGGGGATGAACTCGAAGGGCAAGTTTATTTGCTCACACTCAAAACAGGAGAAGGAGAATTCAACTCTGTCACCTCCACACTCAGATAGTAAAGGGAGGGATAGCAAAAATAATGTTTAGCAGTACGAGACCACAGAGAAAAGATATATTAGTTCACCGAATTGCAGAGTCCAGAATCAAGGTCCAACGAAGCAATCCTTCACTGAAATTGAAAACCAATGTTGCACAATTCACTTTTCCGGTGGTGTTGACTTCACAAGATGAGATTGGCATGTGGGGATGAATCAGTTTTAATGGCAAGGCCACAAATCTTCCAACAGAAGCATAGGTGAATGTTATAACCTGCAAGGATCTTATGGGGTGGGAACAATTAACGTCCGCGTGAGTCCTACAGAATACGAGCTCTCTTGTTAAGGGGATCGGGGACCTCGAAACAGTGTGTAGTTGTATGGTATATAAAGCCAGACAATTTGGCAGTGTCAAGGCAGACCCAGTAGGGATGTACCACGTGATGTATCTAATAGTTATTGAAAAAAAAGCTAATTTCTTTGAATACTCTTTGTGGGCTCCTTTGTGGCCTTATAAAAGTAGAGCCAGTTGTCCAGCCTGACCAGAGTTCCTTCTGTGTGGCCTGCTAGTCAGATGTTAAAGCAACAGGCCGAACTATTCAACTCAGCAAGGCATTATTGACTTGTTTAACAAGCCAGAGGCCTATGTCACATTGCTCCATCTCTCTATCAAGTTTTCAACAAAGTATTTGTATCCATCGGTTGGAATTCGACTCTGCCTCAAAGACCATTATGAGTTGCAAGGAATGTTTGAGGCACCTTTTGTATTGGCAGGTCCTTTGTCTCCTGTTGGCCAGCTGGGTTATCATGTGACTGGGTGTAGTTCTTTTTAAATTTGAGCTGTGCAGTTAGCAGGTGATCGGCAGTGGCTCCTCCGAGATAACAAGGTATGAGTTTTCCAAAACTATAATATGTTTTTTATGGTTTTGGAGTCACAGACAAACATAGGTTCTGCCAATCGAAGGATCTTGTTCAGCCATGGTCCAGTTTTAAAATATATATTATTTGTAAAAATATACAGTGTGAGGTCTAAGTCCACCTTAAGTGTCTCAGAAAGAGAGTACAACAAATTATTAAGTCACATTCTCAGTGTAAACCTGACTAGTGTGAAATTAAGTTGGTATTAGATTGGAATATGATGATGCTCCTGTTATTTTCCATTGGTACTAGTCGGAGAGAACAAGGTCTATCTGGCTTAATTTATGGCGAAGATATTACAGTAGGGACCAGTAAGACTATATCTGACAAAGAAAGTGCTAAAAGAGCACAAACTAGTCTTTGAACAAGGAGGACCAAATGATAAAATTAACTCTCAGTCCAACATGAAAGACTGTAAGTCATCAAATGGTGCAAATGCGGATATTCTTTCAAGATTTCTAGCCACTGAGTTGCCTGTAAATTATTTTACACACAGAAAGGACATGCCCATGTCTGCCGCAAAATTAGTGAAGAAACTCCTGTAGATGTGGTGCTCAGTAAAGTGCTCAATTGCGTCATGAATGGCTGACCTAAAGAGAGTGAAGATGAGAAATTGCAGGAGTATTTCACACACAAATGAACTGAGTGTAGATCAAGGCTGTCTCTTATAGGGTTTTAGAATCACTATTCTCGCAAGTTTTAGAGAGAGATTGTTAGAGGAATTTGTCAAGGCATCACCGAGATCATCCTTATGAAAGTGGTACAAAGAAGCTATTTTTAGATATTGAAGTGTTTACGAAAAGTTGTGAAGGGTGTCTTAGTATGAAAAATGAAGGTTCCTTTCATTCCATTGTTAGGGCTAGGTGAGAAGGATTGAACTGGTTTCCCTTTATTCAACCTGCTCGATTGATCACAACAAAGGTTTTAGAATTTATTTTCCCCAAGTAGACTTTTCCGAATACAAATGCATTCTTGTACTGCCTATGCAGTGAACAATAAGGAGATAATCACAAGGTTTTCTTCAGTCAAAGAAAGAGCAAGTTTATTGGCTACTAAACTCGAGGAAAAAAAACGATTTAGGCCGGGATTCACCGATATCGCGGCCAAGTGTTGACGCCGGCGTCAAAACCGGCGCGAGCGATGCCGGCGTCAACGGGCCTCCAGGTCCAGTAATTCTCCTCTTCTTCAAGGGCTAGAACGGCGGTGGAGTGCCGTCTCCGCGGCGGCGCATGCACGTGGTTGCCGTTTCCACGGGGCGGAGCAACATGTCGCCGACTGAACAGTAGGCCCGCGCGGCAGGACGTAGGCCCCCTCCAGATTGCGGGCCTGGACCCCGTGGAGGCCCCAACCCAGGGTCAGATCTCCCCCGCTCCCCCCACCAGGACGTCTACATCAGCCGTGAGTCCGGGCTTCAGGTCTGAACCACGCCGGCGGGACTCGGCTGAACTCGGCAGGAGTTCGGCCCGTTGTGCATGGACAATCGCCGAGGAGGCGTACATCAACGGTCCCGAACACGCGGGCATGATTTGCGCCAATTCTCCGGTTGCCGGAGAATTGTCGGAGCGGTGTGGCGGGATTCTCGCCCCCCCCCCCCCCCCGGTCGATTCTCCGACCCGGCATAGGCTCAGAGAATCCTGACCTTGATGTTACACACACAAATGACAGAAGTAAGGAATGTACAGTTAGATCCTTTGCTTGTCCTTGAGGTGTTGATTGTTGAATGTTGCGGTTGTTTTAAGTTAGCTGGTTCCTTGAACATGTAACTGCATTTGCTGGAGACAATTTCCTTTTTTTAAATCTGTAATCCGTCTTCCAGAAATCAATAAGTTTCTCCTGAGGTTCTTTCCAATGGGCAATTACTATCTCCAGTGCTGAATTTTTAGACTGTAGAGGTAGGGTTTTACTTATGAGAGGGAGAGATTTTTTTGCAAAAATATACTTTAGTGGTAGACTTTCTGAAAGATCACGAATAACATTTCAAAATGGCCATCATGCAAAGTTTGATAACATTCAAATTCTCAATATACGTCATGTTGCACTCTTGAGGTGCTTCAATATGGTCAAAGACATTTCAAACTCGTCATTACAAATGGTGCAAAGGTATTTACATTGTCTACATAGATCAAGTTGTACTCTGAGGTACGTTAATACAATTGTGATGCATGTAATATTCACCGTATATATTCAATGTGAGTCATTCAACCCGAGGGGATTCTGTGCAATTCCCTCCCCTCAGTTCACTATGGCTGAAAGGTCTCAGCCAGCAACCTTCCACCATTGCGCCTTTACGGCAGCTGCCCCAAGCTTTTAATACATCCCTCAGCACTTAATCTTAGACCTTAGACTGTGTCAGTCTGCAACACTCTGTCAGGGACAATTCTTTGAACTGGAAGACCAATAGATTTCGGGCACACCAAAGAACATCTTTCATCGAATTGATGATCCTCCTCCAGAACAGCTATGTTTCTCTCGGTGTGCATCCCTGGTAACAATCTGTAGAACAGTCTGTATAATGCAAAGTCCTGCGTCACAGAGCTGCACGAAATGAACCTCAACAAAAACATCTCTCCAGATTTTCTTTGACAAGGCACACTCCACGAGGACTGGTCAATGGTGTCTTCCCCACCATAGTCACCTCGAGGGCAACGTGTGGATAGGGTTAGACTCCAGGCATGTAGGAAGGATCTGACAGAGAGGACCTTTCTTACCACCAGCCAAGCTAGGCCCTGGTGATGAGGCATTCTGCCAAATGACCTTGATAGTCTGCTCAGGAGGAGAGATTCCTTACTACACCATTAATAGCTTCACCATATTTCTGTTTCTGCTTTGTAAAATCTAGTTCTTAAAGTCCTGTTTGCTGTACATTCTAAAGGAATTTGCTTACCATGTCTGCTGTAAACAAGTTAACACATTTCTACGTTTCATCTCCGAAGCCTTTGACACATTTCAAGCTAGTGGGAACCGACAGGAGATGGGGTTCTTTCATCCTCCACAGTGCCTCTTGGTTGTACATCCTGGCAGCTTCCCATGATAGGATTACAATTGATACAAGCTCAGCACATGACATTTTTTATATCTTCTTTCGTGTTGGGTTTTGATCTCCCTCTTCACACTGCCTTGTGAGGGGTTGGGGGTGGGGGTGGTGGTGGACATCTTGGTTGCTTTTCTCACCTTCAACTTGGAAGGTGACCTCCAATTTTTAAAGCAGGTTGTGCTGCCTCATTTCAAATTAGAGTTTCAGCTGAAGAACTAAAAATATATAAATATTTTTCGCAAGAATAAAGAGCTGTGATTTCATGACACCATGGTCAACTACAAGTAAACCGTAGGAAAGAGTACATTATAATTAATTTGAAGTGGAAAGTTGATAGCTATAGCAGGTGAATAAATGTTGAGTCTATGCCTAACAAGTGCCAAAACTATTGAGGTTTTCAGAAGTTGATCTGCATTTTATGGGTTGGTGTCAGATAATTGTTTGTTGTTTCACTTCCCACACCTAATGATGCACAAGGCAAATTTTCATCTGTCCCCATAGCAAGGTTTTTCCTGGAACAGGTTTCTAGCCTGTCGCCAGAGGCCTATAGCTTGAGGGGTGCCACTCCACGTCATGCATGGCTCACCAGGAGACTCCCGTTCTTAGCGCGAGCCATTGGCATGTTGGAAAACATTTTCAGGTTGATGCTCAACCTATTTGGTCATGTTATGAACGTACCCTCCTTGGCCATCAAGTCCTCAGGTGGCTCAGAGGCAGGGACACTACCCACTACACTGTAGTGATCTCTGTATATCAATATACATGATCAATGTATGTAAAACTAGTATGGTCAATTCAACACTAGATGTCTCACTATCAGGTGATACAAAAAGGACTTTCCTGCTCTTTCTGAGAGAGTGTGCTTCAGGAGAGTGAACAGACAAGTCGTAGAATAGCTCGAGAGAGAGAAGTTATAAGTTATTTCATTATTACATTGTATAGTTAGTTAGTTATCTTTACTATATTTTATTTCTTTACCAGTTGAGTATTAAGTAAAAAGAACTCGCAAATATTATTTAGATTACTCAATAAAGACTGAGCGGGTTTCTCTGATCCTGAGGCTAAGTGTTGACGCCGTTGGAAACGCCATCGCATTTCTCGACTGCGTCAACGCGGCCCCAGGATCAGCAAGGGGCCAGCAGGGCGCTGGAGCGCTTCACGCCGCTCCAGTTGCTGATCCGGCCATGGAATGGATGCCGGGAAATGCGCACATGCGCAGTGGGTCCGGCACAAACCCACGCATGCGCAGTCCCACCGGCGCAATTTCCACGCATGCGCAGTGTCTCCCTTGTCCGCGCTGTCCCTGTCCCAACATGATGCAGGAGTACAGGCGCCGGCGCGGAAGAAAGGAGGCCGGGAGACAGATTGGCCGGCCTGCCGATTGGTGGGTCCCGGCAGGGGGTCGGAGAATGACGCCCCATGTTCCGGCGTCAGGGCGGCGTGGCTCAATTCGAGCGGCCCCCCAGCAATTCTCCGACCCGGCGCGGGGTCGGTGAATCCCGCCCATGATTGTTCATTTCATCAACTCGGCTGGTTCAAAAGAGTAATATGCTATATAACACAAGGTAATATAACATACACCATATGACCTCTGGTGTCATATGGCCCACAATTTATGTCAGAAGTATTTGAAAATAATTCTGAGTTGAACACATTCTGGGAGCACCATAACAACATTGAATGATGCTACAAAAAGAATTGCACAGATTGTGAAAAGGTCTTTGCAGAAGTGTTTACTGGGTGACAAGCTGGGCAGGAATTTCTAAGTCTCTCTTTGACACAGGCTGGACAATTTTTCTGTTCACTTACAGAATAACCCCCAGTTTACAACAGACTTACCTTGCAAGTTAATGTTTAAACATGCTCCTCGGACAAGATCTAGTTTGCTTAAGCCTGACGTCAATAGCAAAGAAAGCAAAAAGCAAGACAAAGTGAAGATGAGAGTTCAGTGCTGGCCAGAAGATCATGGTGAAAAACCGCTGAGGTGATAAGAAGTATTTGATCGAAGTTGGTGGAAAGAGATTAGGTGTATTTACAAAGCTAGTGAAGATTGGAAAGTGACTTTGTAAATCATTTGCTTGAAAGAGGAAACCTGACAAAGGAGCATTCTAAACCTCCTGGATCAAATTGCTCCTATGGTCAAAGCGAAAGTTAGAAAGAAAGTGAAAGTCACAAAGAAGCTAGGAGTTTGCCAAATCAACCTCTGGAGTGAGACTTGAAACCACAACCTTTTAACTCAAGAGGTGAGAATGCTGCCAACCAAGCCTCAGCTGACACATGGCCATGTATTTACCGCTAGTTTTAATTAAAGCACAACAAAAATCAAATGACTGACCAAAGATCAATGTAGATTGCAGAATATTGTTGGGGAAGGCAAGAGAGGAGATATCAGAGGCATTGGCAGTGGTTTTCAGATCATCTCTGGCCACAGTTCAAGTGCTAGAGGAATGGAGGGCAGCTAACATTGTCCCACTATTAATAAAAGGGAGGTAGGGATAGACCAGGGCTATTATAGGTCAGTCAGTCTGTCATGATATCCACATTAACATATCATGGTGCAATCACACACACACACACTGATGGACAGATAGACGGACCAATCAACACACACACAACATCGCAGCCAATCACCAGTGAGAGCACACGCACTATAAAACAGGGAACACCACAGTTCCCGCTCATTCTACCAGGAGATAGCTCAGAGCACAGAGCTCACAGCTTGCCACTCAGACATACACCATGTGCTGAATGCCTCACTAAGATAGTGCTAGGGCTGGGTCCAAAGGTTAACTGGTGAAGTACGAACCACAGCCAGAAGTTAACAGTTGTTATTGTACAGAATAATAAAACAGAGTTGCACCATCTACAACCGTGTTGGTTCGTTTGTATATCGGAACACCCAACACGACAAAGTCCACCCTTGGTGGTGGGGAAAATACGAGAAAAAATTCTGAGGGGCAGGGCACTTGGATTTATAGACATGGATTTATCAAAGATAGTAAGAATGGGTTTGTTAAGGGAAGGTCATGTTTGACAAATGTCAGCAAATTTTTTGAAGAGGTAATCAGCAGTGGTGCTGAGAGTAATGCATTTGATGTGGTCTATATGCACTTTAGCAAAGCTTTTGATGAGGTCCCTCCTGGCAGAATGGTCAAGAAGGTAAAGTCCCAGGGGATTCAAGGTAAAGACCATGGGCGAAATTCTCCTACCCGCCCCGCCACATTTCAGCCCCGACCGGCCGGCGGGAGTCTCCGTAACGCCGGCCGGTCAATGGGGTTTCCCATTGTGGGGCAGCCCCACGCCGTCGGGAAACCCCCGGGCGCCGGCAGAACGGAGACTCCCGCCGGCGGAGAATGACGCCCCATAGGTGTGATTCTCCCATACCCAGCAGGGCGGGGGGTCCCGGCAGGACGTGGCGTGAACAACTCCGGCGTTGGGCCGCCCCAAAGGTGCGGAATCCACAACGGCCGATGCGGAAGGAATAGAGTGCCCCCACGGCACAGGCCCGCCCGCGGATCGGTGGGCCCCGACCGCGGGCCAGGCCACCGTGGGGGCACCTCCCGGGGCAAGATCCCCCCGCGACCACCCAGGAACCCCGGAGCCCGCCCACGTCGCCAGGTCCTGCCGGTAAAGGACCTACTCTGATTTACGCCGGCGGGACCGGCTACAGGTGGGTGGGACTTCAGCCCATCGTGGGCCGGAGAATTCGGGCGTCCCCGGCGTCCATTGAGTCATGCCAAACCCCGCCAATCTCCGAGGCGGGCGGCGCGACTCATACCGGGCCGGTTTTTGGGGGGCGGGAGAATTGGGAGGACGGCGGGGGCGGGAGTCACGCCGACCCCCGGCGATTCTCCTACCCGGCGGGGTGGTCGGAGAATCCCGCCCCATAAGATATAGGAGCAGAATTAGGCAATTCGGCAGAGTGGCACATTGGATCCAAAATTGGTTGAAAGGCAGGAAACAGAAAATGATGATAGAGGGTGTTTCTGTGACTGGAAGTCTCTTTGCAGTGGTGTTCCACAAGGCTTTGTGCTGGACCATTGTTATTCGTGGTATAAATACATAATTTGGACTTAGAGATAGGGGAGTATATTAAAAAAATTCTTGTGTGTCATAAAAATTGTTAGGCTGGTAAATAATGAGAAGAGGACTGCTCTAGACTGCAGGAGGATATCAATCGACTGGTCAGATGGTAGAGCATTGGAATATGGAATTCCACCCAGAAAAATGTGCAGTAATGCACTTGGGGAAAGTTAACAAGGCAAAGGATTACATGATGAATGGCACGACCCTGGTATACTAATGATCATAAGGATCATAAGAGTGCATCTTCACAGATCCCTGAAGGCGGCACGGCAGGTACATAAAGTGGTTAAGAAGGCGTATGGGATACTTACCTTTATTAGCCAAGGCATAGAATTCAAGAGCTGGAAGATCATGCTGGAACTGTATAAAACACTGGTTAGGCCACAACTGGAGTATTGCATGAAGTTCTTGTCACCATATAATAGGAAAGATGCGATTGCACTGGAGAGGGTGTAGAGGAGACTTACCAGGATGCTACCTGGGCTGGAGGGTCTGAACTATGAGGAAAAATTGGATAGACTGGAGTTGTTTTCTTTGGGGCACTGAAGGTTGAGAGGGGACCTGATAGAGCTGTGTAAGATTATGAAGGCATAAATAGAGTCAATATGAAGGCACATTTGTGGATATAAAGGCACATTTTCCATTTGAAGACGTGTCCAGAACTAGGGGGCATAGATTTAAGATAAGGAAGTTGAGACTTTTTCACTCAAGAGGGCGATGGGAATCTGGAACTCATTGCCTGAAAGTCAGAAACTCTTGTAACATGTAAGAAGTATTTAGATTCACGCCAGCCTCCGGCGATTCTCCGACCCGACGGGGGGTCGGAGAATTTCGCCCAATAACTCTGTTTGTCCTAGATCTAAGTTTCCACCCGAGCTCCCTGAATTCCTGCCTTACATCCCTATCCCTTTTCCTACCTATGTCGTTGGTACCTATGTGGACCACGACTTGGGGCTGCTCCCCCTCCCCCTTAAGGATCCCGAAAACACGATCCGAGACATCACGCACCCTGGCACCTGGGAGACAACACACCAACCGCGAGTCTCTCTCGTTCCCACAGAATCTCCTATCTATCCACCTAACTATGGAGTCTCCAATGACTAATGCTCTACTCCTCTCCCCCCTTCCCTTCTGAGCAACAGGGGCAGACTCTGTGCCAGAGACCTGTACCCCATGGCTTACCCCTGGCAAGTCCCCCCCCCCAACAGTATCCAAAGCGGTATACTTGTTACTAAGGGGAACAGCCACAGGGGATCCCTGTACAGGCTGCTTCCTCCCAGCCCCTCTCACCGTCACCCATCTATCTTTATTCTTCGAAGTAACTACATCCCTGACGCTTCTATCCATGACCACCTCTGCTTCCCGAATGATCCGAAGTTCATCCAGCTCCAGCTCCCTAATGTGGTTTCTGAGGAGCTGGAGATGGGTGCACTTCCCACAGATGAAATCAGCAGGGACACTGACGGCGTCCCTCACCTCAAACATTCTGCAGGAGGAACATTTCACTACCTTCCCTGCCATCCCCTCTAGATAAAAAAGAAAAAGAAAGAGCTTACCTGTTATTCACTCCCCTCCTCAGCAAGCACTCACTCAGCAACCTCTGCGCCCCGCACGATAACACCTGAGGGAAAATAAAAGAAAAACTACAGCCAATCCCTTACCCGCAGGCTGTGACATCACGGTTCAACTTCTTTCTACTTCTACCTGCCCTCAAGCCTTCCTCTTCATCTTTGCAGTGTTTTTTTTTTGATTAGAGGAGGGGGTAGGGAGGGAAACACTGAAGAAGTGTTTTGGGTTTAACCATCACCTGACGGTGCGCGGACTCGCACAGTCCCTTTGGCGCTGGCTGCTGCGGCGCCAACCCCTCTGCCGTCCTTCTAGCCCCCGGAACTGCGGAGGATTCCACTACTTCCGGTCGGCCGAATGCCTGAGTGGTTCGCGCCGTTTTTGACGCCGGGTTCGGGCCATCGCTCCGATTCTGGAGAATCCCACCTTTTAACTCCCAGCTACTGGGCGAAATTCTCCCCCAACGGCGCGATGTCCGCCGACTGGCGCCAAACACGGCGCCAATCAGACGGGCATCGCGCCGAACCAAAGGTGCGGAATGCTCCTTGGGTAAACTGATTTGAGAGAGATCCTTTAGGATTCTTGCCTGTTTCAAACTACTGTTTAACTTCCCAGCATTTGGAAAAATGCTCCTGTTCTGTTCACAACAAATACTTTAATTCAAAAATCAATACCTGACTGCTTCAGCCCTTGGCTCCTCTCTGAGACTAAACACAATGGGCTGGAGTCTCTGTCGGTGGGTTCCTCCATTTCACCGGCAGCGCACTCATGCCCGTGGATTTCCTGACGGCGTGGGGGTGCCCACAAAGGGAAACCCCATTGGCCGACTGCCGGGATGGAGATTCCCGCTGCCGGCGGGGGTGCGCCGCACCAGAAAACAGGTGGGGCGGGACGGAGGATCCAGCCCAATGTACACTCCCGAGGGAACCTTCTTTCTACATACAAAATTCCTTTAGCTCTATTCAGGTAAACAATACCAGCTCGTACCAATACCAATTCCCATACCAGCCTCCCCGAACATGCGCCGGAATGTGGCAACTCGGGGCTTTTCACTGTAACTTCATTTTTTGAAGCCTACTTGTGACAATAAGCGATTTTCATTTCAATACACATGGTTGGAATGAATTATGATCTTATTTTATGATACTTTAATTATCCCTTCTGTAGCCAGAGTGTCCACCTGTCTTTCTTTTAAACCAGGATTATTAAAAACATTACTGCAGCAGTCACATACACACACTAACTCAGGCTTTTAACCATTACTACACCAGATACACATATTGCAACATACATCTGAAATTCCTACGTTCATCACATCAGTGTGTGCTATCTACAAGACGCACTGCAGAAATTCACCAAGGCTCCTTAGCACATTACATACTCCTGACTGCTACCATCTAGAGGAACAAGAGCAGCAGACACATGGAAACACCACAACCTGGAAGTTTCTCTCCAAGTCACTCAGCATCCTAACTTGGAAATATATTGCCATTCTTTCACTACCATTGGGTCAAAATCCTGGAACTCCCTCCCTAACAGCATTGTGGGTGTAACTACAGCACAGGAACTGTAGTAGTTCAAGAAGGCAACTCACCACCACCACTTTCTCAAGGGCAATTAGGAATTGGCAATGAATGCTGGCCTAACAAGCGGCGTCCACATCCCCTAAATGAATTTTTAAAAATATTACTGAGATTGGCTCTCATTTCTGGATCCAAAAAAAACAATTAGTTGAATTTAAATTCCACCAACTACCCTAATGAGCTCTGAACTCGGTATGGGGCGACAAGATGGCACAGTGGTTAGCACTGTTGCCTCAGCGCCAGGGACCCGGGTTCGATTCTGGCCTTGGGCAACTTTGTGCTGGGTTTGCACTTTCTCCCTGTGTCTGCATGGGTTTCTTGTGGGTGCTTCAGTTTTTTCTCACAATCCACAGATGTGCAGGGTAGATGGATTAGCCATGATCAATTTCCTCTTATGCCCAAATTGTGCAGGTTAGGTGGGATTACAGGGGGAGTGGGCCTAGCTAGGGTGCCCTTTCAGAGAATCTGTGCAGAATGAATGGGCTGAATGGCGTCCTTCAAAGCTGGGGATTCTATGGATTTCCAGGGCATCAAGTTGGACATTACTTGCAAGTGAAATTACCACAATGTCACTGTCTCCCTATAATTAGTTCCACTCCTGTGCTCTTGCTTTGTCGACCTGCAAATTCTTCCTCAAGTGTTTATCATTTTCCCTTTCAAAAGTTACTGTTCAATCTGCTTTTTCCACCAGTGGTGCATTCAAGATAATGAAAACTTGCTGTATTAAGACAAGTTCACCTCACCACCCTTTTGGGCGTTTTATGCCAATTATCTTAAATCTATGCCCTCTAGTTCACAACCGTCCCGCCAGTGAAAGTATCTTCAGCTTCTCCATCAAAATTCTTCATAACCTTTAATTTTTTTAAAAACTAGGCTATTTAAATTTATGTATCGCAGATGAGTAAAGGCATCTGTGCACATTCACATCCTTGCCTTATTTAATCCTCATATACCAACGCAACCTTTCTCCACCTCTTGTGACAGGCAAAGACACTCTGACACCGGCTTTCTCTCAGACTGAACTATTTGAATCAAATATGCACAGTTTCAGAGTTTGCAAACTGAAGATAATCCTGCCATGACTATCATGAGTTATCGGAAGTGCTATGCTTCCAGAAGAAATGACCTGCAATTGGAAATGTAATCTTATTTGGACAGATGGACTACTAGTTGAGTTATTTGACATTTCCACCACATTTACAATTTGAAATGAACATGAATGTGAAAGCTAAGAGTGGATTAGATTATCACAAGTATTGCCTAATAAACCTGATACAACTCAATTTTCCTTTTCATATTCACGCATTGCAGTTTTCAATTCCTGGCCTCTAACCTTGTGATATTTTATACTATTTATTTTACAGATCTTTAAAAAAAGCCCCAGCATTTTCAAAATTAAAACAGGAATAACCATTCTGAGTAAAAATGCATTTGGCAATAAACAATTATATTTGTTTGATTTATTTTATGAGTCATATGATTCTATGAAATGCTCATGAAATAAAATCCTAACAGCACAGAACAAGCCTAAATCCAAACGTTTGTAGCAGTTCTGAAAATTATAGTTGTAATAAAATAAATTATTTAACTCATATAGATTTAGACTGTAAAAGCCCATTGAAGAAACACAAAAAAAAAACAAATCTAGGAGAGTGTGAAGCAGGCCAAATGATTTCTGTTTTGACCAGGTGGTAGGGTTGCAGGAGCCTCAGCCCTTATCCCTGTCAGGTTTGAGATTCTTGCTCCCTGTCTGGATGGGAATGGGGACTGCAGGGAGGATGAGCAAACTCACAATAATCTTTATTCAGGTCACAAGTAGGCTTACGTTAACACTGCAATGAAGTTACTGTGAAAATCCCCCAATCGCCACACTCCAGTGCCTTTTTCGGGTACACTGAGGGAGAATTCAGAATGTCCAAATCACCTAACAGCACGGGCTAGATTCTCCGACCACACGCCGGGTCGGAGAATCGCCGAGGGCTGGCGTGAATACCGCCCCCGCCGGTTGCCGAATTCTCTAACACCGGATATTCGGCGGGAGCAGGAATCGCGGCGCGCCGGATGGCGTGACCCGCGCGCTATTCTCCGGCCCGGATGGGCCGAAGTCCCGCCGCTAAAATGCCTGTCCCGCCGGCGTAGATTAAACAACCTACCTTACCGGCGGGACAAGGCGGCGCGGGCAGGCTCCGGGATCCTGGGGGGGGCACGGGGTGATCTGGCCCCGGGGGGTGCCCCCACGGTGGCCTGGCCCGCGATCGGGGCCCACTGATCCGCGGGCGGGCCTGTGCCGTGGGGGCACTCTTTCCCTTCCGCCTTCGCCACGGTCTCCACCATGGCGGAGGTGGAAGAGACTCTCTCCACTGCGTATGCACGGGAATGCCGTCTGCGGCCGCTAACGCTCCCGCGCATGCGCCGCCCGGAGATGTCATTTCCGCGCCAGCTGGCGGGGCACCAAAGGCCTTTTCCGCCAGCTGGCGGGGCGGAAATTAGTCCGGAGCGGGCCTAGCCCCTTAAAGTTGGGGCTCGGCCCCCAAAGATGCGGAGCATTCCGCATCTTTGGGGCGGCGCGATGCCCGACTGAATTGTGCCGTTTTGGGCGCAAGTCTGCGGACATCGTGCTGTTTCCAGAGAATTTCACCCTCAATGTCGGGGCTAGGCCGGCGCCGGAGGGATTTCCGCCCTGCCAGCTGGCGGAAATGGCGTTTGTTGCATCGCCAGCTGGCGCGGAAATGCGGTGCATGCGCGGGAGCGTCAACGGCCGCTGAAAGTTTCCCGCGCATGCGCAGTGGAGAGAGTCACTTCCGCCTCCGCCATGGTGGAGGCCGTGGCGGAGGCGGAAGGGAAAGAGTGCCCCCACGGCACAGGCGGAGGCGGAAGGGAAAGAGTGCCCCCACGGCACAGGCCTGCCCGCGGATCGGTGGGCCCCGATCACGGGCCAGGCCACCGTGGGGGCACCTCCTGGGGTCAGATTGCCCCGCGCCCCCCCAGGACCCCGGAGCCCGCCCACGCCGCCTGGTCCCGCCGGTAAATACAAGGTTTAATTTATGCCGGCGGGACAGGCAATTTCTGGGCGGGACTTCGGCCCATCCGGGCCGGAGAATTGAGCGGGGGGTCCCGCCAACCGGCGCGGCCCGATTCCCACCGCCGCACAATCTCCGGTACCGGAGACTTCGGCGGGGGCGGGAGCGGGATTCACGGCGGGCAACGGCCATTCACTGACCCGGCGGGGGGTCGGAGAATAACGCCCCTGATTAGGGAACTGAAAGTGAAGGAACACTTAGGGGGCAGTGACCACAATATAATAGAACTTACCCTGCATTTTGAGAGGGAAAGATGCATTCAGATGTAATAGTTTTACAATTAAATAAAGGTAACCACAAGGACATGAGGGAGGAGCTAGCCAGAGTTGATTGGAAAAGGAGCCTAGCGGGGAAGACAGTGGAACAGCCTTGATAGGAGTTTTTTTGGGTTATTCGGGAGGCACAACAGAAATTTGTCCTAAGGAGGAGGAAACATGCTAAGGGGAGGATAAGGCATCCATAGCTGACGAGGGAAGTCAAGGACAGCATAAAAGCAAAAGAAAAAACATTCAAGGTGGTGAGGGTTAGTGGGAAGCCAGAGAATTGGGAACCCTTTAAAAGCAAGTAGAGGACAACTAAAAAGGCAGTCACAATATTAATATGGCTAGTCCAGATCAGTTTCTGGTCAATGGTAACCCCCAGGATGTTGATCGTGGAAGATTCAGTGATGGTAAAGCCATTAAATATCAATGAACGATAGTTTGATTCTCTTATTGGAGATGGTTATTGCCTGACACTTGAGTGGATCTCGGATACTACCCTGAGGAACTCCTGCAGTTATGTCATGGATCTGAGATGACTGACCTCCAACAACTACAACCATCTTCCTTTGTGCCAGGTATGACTCCAACTAGTGGAGAGTTTTCCCCTAATTCCAAATGACTCCAGTTTGCTCGGGCTCCTTGATGCCATACTCAATCAAATGCTGCCTTGAAGTCAAGGGCAGTAACTCTCACCTCACCTCTGGTGATCAGCTCATCTTTGAACCAAGGCTGTGATGAAATCAGGAACTGAATGACCCTGGTGGAACCCAAACTAAGCGGAAGTGAGCAGGCTATTACTAAGTAAGTGCCACTTGATAGCACTGTTGATGATCATTTTCATCACTTTACTGATGAATGAGATTAGACTGATAGGGCATTAATTGGCTGGTTTGGATTTGTCCTGCTTTTTGTGTACAGGACATACCTGGGTAATTTTCACATTGCCAGGTAGATGCTAGTGTTCCAGTTATACTGCAACATCTTGGCTAGGGGTGTGGCAAGACATGCAGCACAAGTCGTCAGTACTAGTGAACCTAATTCTGCTCCTATGTCTTATGGTCTTATTGCCGGGATATTGTCAGGGCCCATTGTCTTTGCCGTATCCAGTGCCTTCAGCTGTTTCTTGATATCATGTGGGTTGAATCAAATTGACTAGAAACTGACATCTGTGATGCTGGGGACCTCTGGAGAGGCCGAGATGGATCATTCACTCAGCATTTCTGGCTGAATATTATTACGAATGGCTCATTCTTGTCTTTTGCACAGATGTGCTAGGCTTCTTCACCATTGAGGAAGGGGATATTGGTGAAGCCTCCTCCAGTGAGTTGTTTAATTGTTCACCACCATTCAGGACTGGATGTGGCAGGATGCAGAGCTTAGATCTGATTGGTTGCTTTGCTCTGTCTATCACTTGTTGCTTATGTTGATCGGCCCACAAGTAGTCCTGTGTTGTAGCTTCACCAGGCTGACACCTCATGTTTGGTATGCCTGGTGCTGCTCCTGGCATGCTCTTCTGCACTCTTTATTGAACCAGGGTTGATCCCCTGGATTGGTGGTAATGGTAGAGTGGGAAATAAGCTGCGCCATGGCATTACAGATTCTGGCTGAATACAATTCTGCTGCTACTGATAGCCCTCAGCACCTCATGGATGCCCAGTTATGAGTTGCTCAATCTGATCTGAATCTATCCCATTAACACAATGATAGTGTCACAAAAAATGATGGGGGGTATCCTCAATGTGAAGACGGGACTTTGTTTCCCCAAGGGTTATGCAGTGGTCACTCCTATCGATACCGTCATGAGCAGATGCATCTGTGGCAGGCAATTTGGTGAGTATGAGGTCTAGTATGTTTTTCCCTTTTGTTGATTTCCTCACCAGCTGTCGCAGACCCAGTCTCGCAGTTATGTCCTTTAGGATTTGGTCAGCAATGGTGCTACCGAATTACTCTTGGTGATGAACATTAAGTCCCCTACCCAGAGTACATTCTGTTACCTCGCCACCCTCGATGCTTTCTCAAAGTGGTGTTCAACATGGAGGAGTATGGATTCATCATCTGAGGGTAGACGGTACGTGGTAGTCAGCAGGATGTTTCCTTGTCCATGTTTGAGCTGAAGGCATGAGACTTCATGGCATCCTGAATCGATGTTGAGAACTCCCAGGGCAGCTCCCACCTGACTGTATACCACTGTGCCACCATGTCTCCTAGATGTTGTCCTGCCAGTGATAGACATAGTGATAGTGGTGTCTGGGACATTATCTGTAAATTATGATTCCATGAGTGTGACTTTGTGAGACAGCTCAGCTCCCCCAAATTGGCACAGTCTCCCACATGATAGTAAGGAGGACTTTGCAGCATCGACAGGGATGGGTTTGCCATTGTCATTTCCAGTGCTTCGGTCGATGCTGGGTGGTCCATCCAGTTTCTTTCCTTTTTCTTGTCTTTGTAGCAGTTTAATACAACTGAGTGGCGTGCTAGGCCATTTCAGATGGCATTTAAGAGTCAACCACATTTCCATGGATCTTGAGTCACATATAGGCCAGATCAGGTAAGGATGGCAGATTTCCTTCCCGAAAGTACATTATTGAACCAGTTGGGGTTTTTTTTAACGACAATCGACAATGGTTTTATGATCATCATTCGACTTTTTAATTCCAGATATTTATTGGATTCAATTTCTGCCACCTGCCATGGCAGGATTTGAACCCGGTCTACAGAGTTTCACCTGTCCAGTGACAATACCACCATGCTACTGCCTCCCACAACAAACCAGATTCCCAGTGATGAAAATGGTACATTTGCCTAGCCTATGAAACATTGAGTAAATAAATACTTCCATAACGATTTTGTACCTCAAATATCACTTCAACAAATTATTTGACAAAGTAAATGCTTTGTTAAAATGTTTGCTGTATTCATGGTACTGTTAGAAGTTTAACTAATTCAGTTAAAGATGCCATAGGTTGGTCCACACATTACATTACAGCATACTTTGTCGTTCAGTGGGCTGCTTGAAATATTGAATTGTGTGAAACGTGGATGAATGGATACTGGAGTATGAATTGAAAAAGACTGAATGAGATGGTCATTTGACATAATTAACAAAAAAGTTGGTTTGGGGGAACTATTGTGAAAGTTCAAAATCATGAGGGTTCTGATCAAAGTAGATAGGGAGAAATTGTTTCCATTGGCGAAAGGGTCAAAAGACCAGAAGACATCTATTTCAGATGATTGACAACAGAAGCAACAGAAACATGCTGAAAAGCATTTTTTCGCAATGTGTAGTCAGAATCTGGAATGTACTGCCTGAGTGTGTGGTGAAATAGATTCAATATTAATTTTCAAAAGGGAATTGGATAAGCAGCTGAGAAGAAAAGGGTGTGCAGTGGGAGTAACAGAGTTGTTTTTCTGAAGTGCCAGCACAGAAAGCGCAGGATGAATTCTATGATTCTGTGGCAGAATTGTACTTGTCCTGGGTGGATGCGTGTCCAATCTGGAAGAGCATAAAATAGTGCTTGATGATGTCGGGCACGTATACCGCACTCGTATAATACTTTGGTCTGCGGGCGAACGCTCAGATCTATAGCAAGCCTGTTGACAATGGAGCCAATTGAAGGGATTGTTTGACCTGTTGCCTGGAATATTACGCTGCCTGTGCACTTTTTAGGTTGTTGAACAGGCAGACGGACAATCAGCTTTTCAAATGTTCTCAATCATGGACGGGAAATGTGGGGTGAGGGCCTTCAATCTGAAGGCCCATTCAGATTTGGTGTACCGTCCCCTCGGGGAACCTGAGAGTTCTGGCACGCCCTGCCCCCTCAAACCGATGCCACATTCACCTCTTCTCCCCCATCCATACCCCCCCGGGATCCGCAACCATCCTGCCCCT
Source organism: Scyliorhinus torazame (assembly GCF_047496885.1). NCBI lineage: Eukaryota > Metazoa > Chordata > Chondrichthyes > Carcharhiniformes > Scyliorhinidae > Scyliorhinus > Scyliorhinus torazame. Next base: position 132,686,383 of record NC_092712.1, read on the forward strand.
GGGACTTGCCTTGGGAAAGGTCCAGGGACTTAGTGCCATGCAGAACACTGCAAGAGCTCTTCTGGTCACTGCAGCGCTATAAATGGAGGTTTTAGAGAGCTGTTGGCTAATCTCTCTAAGGCAGCCAGGTAGGACTGCTTTCCAAGGGTGGACAAAATTTCCGCCTGCTGCATTCCAATGCTCAATTGAGCTGTAAATAAAGGGAGGCACTGTGGTGCAGTGGTTAGCACTGCTGCCTCGCAGCGCCAGGGACCTGGGTTCGATCCCAGCCCCAGGTCACTGTCCATATGGAGTCTGCACATTCTCCCATGTCTGCGTGGGTCTCGCCCCCACAAACCCAAAGATGTGCAGAGTAGGTGAAAAAAGAATTGGCTAATCTAAATTTTGTTTTTAAAAATTGAGCTTTAAATGGCAGTAGGCTTCTGAGAATTGACATGAGTGCGTTAAGTGCTGGTGCTCATCATCTGAAAAATTATACATCATGATTCAATTCAAGGATATTGTAGTATTCCTGTTCAGTACTAAATAACACCCACAGAAGGGCATTGTAATGGTTTATGATATTTTAGCTGAGATGTCCAAGATAACAATTAGCAGTAGTTGGCAGGAACATTCCATGGGTATTTTATTTATAGATAAATATATCATATAGATTAACAGATGGTTGGGAATGTGCTGCAAGGGAACATCTTAATTGTTTGATACATTAGGAACTTGCAAGTCCCATCCAAAGGATGCAAACCTGAGGAAGTATATAAAAGATGGACATTTCTGTGCCTGACATTGGATTTGAAATTCTGTAGTTTTGAACGCTATTTCAGAAATAGTGTTGCAGTCAGCTGCCCTGTGAAAGGAAAACCCTTTCTTCTTCCACAGGATGGCAATTTTCAAGTGCCCAATTAAAAATCTCTTCCTGCCTCCACTGGCATTTTACCAACCATGGGGGGCTCTCTGCCATATGGGAGGCTGTCAGGTAAACACTGGTGATCTCCCAGCAGGCTCTAGACAGGGTTAGGCCGGGCGGTTGTCCTCCCATTTGGGCATTCTTTGGCAGAAGAAGAAGTCCCCTGAATGCAATGGTTGTCCTCTTGGTATAAATGCTGACAGTGACCCAATGACCCAGAGATCAGCCATGATCTCATTGAATGGTGGAGCAGGCTCGAGGGGCCAGATGGCCTACTCCTGCTCCTAGTTCTTATGACCCAAGAGGGAAATGAACCCTGGACCCTGGTGCTATGAGCAATAGTGCTAACCACTGTGCTACTGTGCCACCCACCCAGGAAACACCCTCCTGGGAAATTATTGAGAACATGGAGGCTACCTTTTCTGCCTGTGGTGCTCTCGTAGGACTTAGGATCTCCAGCTCTTATTGTCTCCTGGAGGGCTGCAAGGAGGCCACTTCCAATTGTCAATTGACAAAATGCTGGAAGACTTGAAATTGGACCCTTAATTATGTAATTGGCTGTCTGCCCAAGTGATGTGGTAGCCAGCCACTGGGAAACTTCCCTGTCGGCAGAACAGTGATAGGGAACTATCCCAATGCAGCACCCCGATATTTTACTGGACCACTACCCCTGCCTCTACCCCCTCCACCAACCCCAGCTCTGTTCCTGCCACCCAAGGGCCAGTAAAATTCAGTCCATGTTAACTTGCTGGGTTCTCATCTTCCTGCACATATTGTGAAATGAGATAGCTGCAAGATTGATCACAGTGTTCAGTGAGAATGTTAATGTTTACTTATTGTGTTCCACCTGCCTGCATTTTAATATTCTGTAAACTGTCATAGCAATGGTGAACTCAAAAGTATGTCAATTATATTTTTACTGCATTTCATAAGTGGTTTATCATCCGGCTTTAGTTATTTGCGAATGAAGCTAGTGGCACAACAAACGTTGCAATCTATGTGCATAACTTGAGTACAGTATTGCACAAATAGCCCTAAGTTACTTTACTAATGTTTCAATTTGTTTTGTCTGAGAATGTAACTGGCTTTGGCATCACATACTGCATTGAAGCTTTGAGATTTCTCATTGGCAGAACACCCAATGACATCCAGAAAACAGTGGCATAAAATTGGCCTGATCATGTTATTAATGTGATCCGGCAACTGTTTTTAATGTGTAGGGACATTGGAGGCTTTATTTTACGAGCAAATTTAATCAACGTCAGTCCCTGTTTAATAATGGAAGCCACATGCCTATGGGTTGACTCATAACCCTGGTGAGAGTCATGCAGGCGGCACCAAGGCAGGCAGTAAACTGCTGACCGTCCATCACATTGGCTATTATTTGCATGGCTCAGAGCTATTTCCCATCTGAAGCCAATGGGAAAAATTACCTGGCCAATGGGGCAGGGAAGGGACAGTGGTGACAGGAGGTGAATACAGTGGTGTTAGGGATCTTGAGTACTTAAATAGATGTTGGAAGAACATCAAGATTAGCGAGGGGAGGTAACCCAGGGCAGGAGGTGTAAATGCTTACCTTGGGACGCTTGAAGAAGCACACTGACCTTTCCTGAGCTGCAAGTTTTCTACCCTTTAGAATGGGGGTAAATAAGTCAGTGAATGTTTTAGGAACAAAGCAAATGAGACATAATGGGCGTCATTCTCCGACCCCCCGCCGGGTTGGAGAATGGCCGTTGGCCGCCGTGAATCCCGCCCCCGCCCCCGCCGAAGTCTCCGGTACCGGAAATTGGGCAGGGGCGGGAATCAGGCTGCACCGGTTGGCGGAACCCCCCGCTCGATTCTCCGGCCCGGATGGGCCGAAGTCCCGCCCAGAAATTGCCTGTCCCGCCGGTGTAAATCAAAGCTGGTATTTACCGGCGGGACGAGGCGGCGTGGGCGGGCTTCGGGGTCCTGGGGGGGGCACGATCGGGCCTGTGCCGTGGGGGCACTCTTTCCCTTCCGCCTCCGCCACGGCCTCCACCATGGTGGAGGCGGAAGAGACTCTCCCCACTGCGCATGCGCGGGAAACTGTCGGCGGCCGCTGACGCTCCCGCGCATGCGCCGCATTTCCGCGCCAGCTGGCGGGGCACCAAACGCCATTTCCGCCAGCTGGCGGGGCAACAAACGCCATTTCCGCCAGCTGGCGGGGCGGAAATCCCTCCGGCGCCGGCCTAGCCCCTCAATGTTGGGGTTCGGCCCCCAAAGATGCGGAGCATTCCGCACCTTTGGGCCGGCGCGATGCCCGTCTGATTGGCGCCGTTTTTGGCGCCAGTCGGCGGACATCGCGCCGTTGGGGGAGAATTTCGCCCAATACCTATTGAGGCTAAAGCAGTGAATACAAGAAAAATGTTGAAGGAGAAGAGAACATAAAATTACTTGTTTTGAAAACACAGCACTAATATTACAATACTAAAGATACTCCTGGGGCGCAATTGAACGGGATAAGTTCTAAGGCCGTAGCGAGCGAGATTTCCCACAAGCCCCTTGATGGCCACATTGGTGAGGCCCTGACTGCTATCGAATGGCACTTCATAATTTTTCCCGGCCATTGCGAGTTCCTCACCGGGCGAACCCACTATTTTCATTACTGGGCAGCTGAACTCGCTGGCCGGACTGGCTCCTCCGAGATCAGGCCACCATTCTGAAAGAGTGCCCGATCTCAAGATGAGCTTGTGGGTCCCTCACATCCCCCACCCCTCCGCCCATCCATGGGAAATGTCATCGCCCCCCCCACACACAGGCACTAACCCCCCCCTCAGTTACAGACACCCCCTATGGGATCTCTGAGGCCCCCCTGTTTCAGGCAGTCCAACACTCCTTTTCGGCCCCCTCTTTCGGAGACACGCACCCTTCATCCCCCAATCTTCCGGAGGCCACCACATACCCACCCTTCAACCGCCATCCTCCATACCACCCCCCCTTCTATCTCATCTTTCACCAGCTTCGTTCCCCTCAGGCCATGACCCATGGCAGTGCCACGCTGGTAAGCAGGCATCTGTGCGCTGCTGCTCTGACACAATGTGGAGATGCCAGCGTTGGACTGGGGCGGGCACAGTAAGAAGTCTTACAACACCAGGTTAAAGTCCAACAGGTTTGTTTTGAATCACTAGCTTTCGGAGCACAGCTCCTTCCTTGATGAAGGTGCTGTGCTCCGAAAGCTAGTGATTCAAAACAAACCTGTTGGACTTTAACCTGGTGTTGTAAGTCTTCTTACTGTGCCCTGACACCCTCGCAGTGCTCCTGCAAGTCAGGCAGTGCCACCCTTGGCACTTTGGCAGTGCCAGGGCCAGAGGCAGCACGGTAGCAAAGTGGGAGCACAGTTGCTTCACAGCTCCAGGGTCCCAGGTTCGATTCCCGGCTTGGGTCACTGTCTGTGCAGAGTCTGCACGTTCTCTCCGTGTGTGTGTGTGGGTTTCCTTCGGGTGCTCCAGTTTCCTCCCACAGTCCAAAGATGTGTGGGTTAGGTGGATTGGCCATGCTAAATTGCCCTTAGTGTCCAACAAAGGTTAACTGTGGTTACTGGGTTACGGGGATAGAACGGAGGTGTGGGCTTGGGTAGGGTGCTCTTTCCAAGGGATGATGCAGACTCGATGGGCCAACTGGCCTCCTATAGCACTGTGAATTCTATGATTCTATGATCCAGCCCAATCCCCATGCTACATCCAAAGCCACTCACCCTCTATCCACCACGGGTAGACTTAATTTCCATGTGGAAATGAAAAATATGAACTTGTAACAATCTAATACAACTCTCACTCATTTCATAATGAAAGAAGTTCCCATTCTTAAAATCCATTTAATGTTTTTAAAGCTCTACATGTGGTTCATCGTCTATAAAAACAAATAAGCCTCTGTTGAGTAGCCACATCAAAGACAACCCATCCTCTTTAGGATGCCAATCGAACTGCAAATTCAGAAACCCCTGCTGAGATAATTGTAGCTTTTGACCCCAGCTAAGCATTCATAATAATATAATGATGGTCCTTGGGAAAATGTCAACACAGAGCTCTCTTGAGACAGAAAAACCAGCAACAAGATTCTCCATACCCCCAACCCCCATGTTTCCTGACGGCATGCTGTTCGCTGGCGGCAGGATTCTCTTTTTGCACCACTTGTCAATGGGAATTCCCATTGCATCCGCCCCATGTTGCCAAGTAACTCATGGGCGGTGGTGCGCTGCCAGCAGGAAAAGATACTCTCAATGGCTGGGGAATTCTAGCCCAGATGTTGTCATAGATGTTTACAGCATGGAAACAGGTCCTTTGGCCCAGCTTGTCCATGCCGCCCAGTTTCTATCACTAAATGTTACTTTTCTTTCTAACCTATACATGTCAATGAAAGCAGCTCAGCAGAAGGTTTTTTTTCAAACTCTCTTTGGCATCTGCAACCTGTTTTCTTTGAAGAGCAGGGCATTGTAAAAATGTCAGATCATGACAATTAGAAGCCTTATCCATCTTTCAAGAGCATTTACATCTACTCTTTCAGTTTCGGTTTGTGATTCTCCCACACTGCAGGTTAAGACCATTGCAACAACCAAAATGGGGTTTGTCTGAACTCCGTTTTCCCAATGTTGTGAGAATCTGGCCTACGGTCTCTCTTTTCGGAGCAGGTAGTGGTAAAGCCTACCATGTTCTAATAACTCTTTGCGTGAACAAAACATTCTCCTCACTTTTCGCGGTACTTTTTTCGCATACACTTCAGTCTGTTTTTTCTTGTTTTCACTTGGAGAGCAGTGGAAGCAAGCATTTGATGCTTAAGCTCTGAAAACATTGCTTTTGAAATAGACTTGCTCAGATCAATTCTAACCTCTTTTCCAGTGGAAAAACGTCCTTTCTCAGTCTTTCTTCACAACTTTAATTAATTCCTAACTGCTTGTGAATCTTTTTTGTGCCTATATCTTTACTTGAAAAGTATTTTAGTGGTTGTGATGTGCTTTTGGGTGTCCTGAAGTCATGAAAAACACTTTATAAGTACAAATTCCCCATTATTTTCTCCTTGCCGTGACTCTTAAATCTTTCTTCGATGAAGTGCCCAGAATTGCAAATTTAATCCAGTTGTGGCCTAACCAATGTTATGTACAAATTTATGTCAACTCCTTGCATTTATATTTAATGCGCTTATGTATAAAACCCAGAAACCCATCGTCTTTTCAAACTCTACCTATCTGTTCTTCCACCTTCAAAGATTTGTGTGTCTGCAACCAAAGCTCTCTCAAGGGGAATTTCTCATTGAAGTTCCAATAAATTTTAAAATTGCTTTGATCATAAGACTGCTGATACATCAATTTGCCTTAGCTTCGTGTATGTGGTTACTGCTTCACCTTGTCATGTTTCATTTCATTTAATTGGAGCACTACATCTGTTTTTTGCTGTTTTAATGTAACAGTTTGTTATGGTGATGTGAGAGCAGATCAGAAGCTTTGTTCAAATTGCTTTGCAGTTAACAGTTATCACCTCTTCTGTGTGACTCTTTATTACCATGTCTAAAGCCTTGCCACTCTTATTTAACAAGCCTGTGCGTAAAATACTGGCAACAGCACAGAGGTTTAACTCGCTTTTTTGATAGCCCTGATTTAACCAATCTATGTTAAATCTGCTTTATATTGTAAAAGTAATTGTAACTTGTTTAATTAAACTGTGGTGTCTTGTTTGAGGTAGAACAAGGACATTTATGGTATAATGATGTATCATATAATGTTACCATGTGATGCTCGATCAATAACTCCAGAAGCGAGATTGGAAGACAATTGAAGGCTTTATTCGACTAGATGTTTCCCCCAGCAGCACGGGTACAGAATGCAGCTGCTAAGGAGACACAGGCTCTTATACTCCGCCTTACTGGGCGGAACCAGCAGGCAGGCGTCACCAATGATATTGCTGTCTCAGGTACCTCCCACACCAATGGTCTTCCAGCATCAACCTGGGTACCGTAAAACCCCTAATACCAACTACCACACCATGTAACATAAGGCACAATTCTGAGAGCCATATACCAGTGATGGACATTTAATGGAGCGGAGAATCATGTTGAATGGTTGTGCATTAAATTGAAAATCCTTATTTTCATTTAGAACTCCTTCCAAAGCAGGCCTCACCATATCTCTGAGCTCTCTATTTTTAGCCAACTTTTCCTTCTCTGATGCTCCATCCTTCTGATGTCCGCTTTCTCCCCGTTTGCAGCACCATGGTCAGCTGGTACACCCGTTACCTCAGGATTACTTCCCAAAAATTTCCCCCTATGCTCCACAACCTCTATCTGCAGCTTTAAACTCTTTCCCCAGAATTAGTCTCATCAATCTAGTTTTTGATCTACTTTATTCTTTCCTGACTTGGCATGTATTGTTCTTTCTGCTACTCGCGAAGGTTCTTGGGCATTTCTATACTCGATTGAGTCACAAGTTATTGCTGAGGTAAGATTTAACAGTTAAAACAGCAGCACTGATGGATTTGAATGCAGAAGTATTATTTAATGGTTCCCCCAACACACAGAAATCTAACACTGCATATTTAAAACGTTATTCTTATTGTTGTTTTAATGGATTTTCTGCTGAACCCAAAAGGATTGCTGCTACAAATCACAGAACTCGCTCGGTCACAGAAGGCTAAGGGTAGCAGTTGAAGGGCGTTTTTCTGAATGGAAGATTGTGGCTAGTGGTGTTCCACAGGGATCTGTGCTTGGGCCTCTGTTGTTTGTTGTGTACATAAACGATTTGGAGGAAAATGTAGCCATTCTGATCAGTAAGTTCGTGGATGACACAAAGGTTGGTGGAGTGGCAGATGGTGTTGAGGATTGTCAGAAGATACAGCAGGACAGAAATAGGTTGGACACTTGGGCAGAGAAATGGCAAATGGAGTTTAATCCGGACAAATGTGAGGTAATTCATTTTGGTAGGTCTAACATAGAGGGGAAATCTCCAGTAAATGACAAAACTCTTAAGAATATAGAAAGTCAGAGAGATCTGGGCGTGCATGTCCATAGATCTTTGAAGGTGGCAACACAAGTGGACAAGGTAGTCAAGAAAGCATATGGAATGCTTCCCTTCATTGGATGGGCATCGAGTATAAAAACTGGCAAGTCACGCGACAGTTGTATAGAACCTCGGTAAGGCCGCACTTGGAATATTGTGCACAATTCTGGTCGCCACACTACCAGAATGATGTGGAGGCTTTGGAGAGGGTGCAGGGGAGGTTTACCAGGATGTTGCCTGGTCTGGAGGGTGATAGCTTTGTGGAGAGGCTGAATAGACTTGGACTGTTTTCATTAGAAAGACAGAGGTTGAGGGGGGTGACCTGATCGAGGTCTACAACATTATGAGGGTCATGGATAGAGTGGATGGACATGCACTCTTTCCCAGGGTGGAGGGGTCAGTCACCAGGGGGCATAGATTTAAAGTCTGTGGGCCAAAGTTTAGAGGAGGTGTGCGAGGCATATTTTTTACATAGAGTGGTGAGTGCCTGGAATACATTGCCAGGGGAGGTTGTGGAAGCAGATACATTGACGGCATTCAAAAGGCATCTTGACAAACACATGGATAGGATGGGTATTGAGGGATATGGCATAAGGAAATGCTGATAATTTTGGCAAAGGTTGGTATCATGACCAGTAGAGGCTTGTAGGGTCATAGGGCCTGTTCCTGTGTTGTATTGTCCTTTGTTCATTGACCACAGGTTTGGCCCTTTTATTCTGGGAGCTAACACCAGGAGTTACAAGAACACAAGAACTCTTGACTCACTCTATGGAATCTCACACCTCACTGGACAGACCCTTTGTAATGTATGAAAGCAGAAGAAGTACAAATGAACTGGCTCCCCTCCGTGCGCTATCACAAAAGAGGGAGATGCCCATTCTGGAAGAGATGTTGATGACCACATGTTTCTCTCCTACGGAGCAACAATGGAATTCTGGATCGAAGCATGAAACTGATTGTTAAGCTGCAATTAACTATTAATGCAACATTTCACATGAACTTGGATCATTGCATATTTAACCTCACAAGCAGTCTGCTGTTTGACATCCAACTGGTGAACCACCAAGAAGCAGGCCTCCTGGCAGAAAATCAGCCTGCTCATCAATCTTGTCCCTGCTGGAAGATTTCCTACAATCGCCTACAGAACTGACCCAGCGTTGTGTACCTCCTTCATCTTAGGATATCAGCACCAACTCTAAAGTCAATTCAACAACTTCAGTCTTCAGCCAACTGAACTTGAAATCTAACATGAAAGTGCTCCTCATTGAACTCTGACTCAGTAAATCACATGAACGAATATTCATTGATATGGCTCTTGTACTGTTACTATCCATAGTTGTAAAACTCTTTTTTCCCTCCCTTTTGTGTATGTGTGTAGTGGAGTGCAAAGTTGTACACCCTTCCGTGGGTTTTAAATGTGAAATAAATTAAATTTCTTAGTAAATCATAGCACGGTTTGTCGCAGATTATTAGTAAATTGGATCAAATAAACCAAGAATTTGGGGAAATATTCCACCACAAACTTTAAAAATAATTCAAAACACCTTCTGCTTATGGAAAGGTGGTGAGAGGAAACCAGTACAGTTTTCCTGTCTCTCTCTGTCCCAAACAGGACATAAGCATTGATGCACATGAGCATGTGAATAGATTTGGCAAGGACTTCCATTCTTGAAAGCATGGGCTGCTCCAAGCTTTGTGTAAACCCCTGTGCTAAGTTGCTGGTGGACTCTTCAATGCTTCTTGTTGTCAAATGTAGGGTCACCAATAGACTTCCCAAGGCACCAAACATTTTGTTGTGCATACCCATTAACGTCCTTCTTTAGACCACCACATCAGAGTCCTCATATGAGTCATCTGAGGCAGAATCCATATGCAGCCTCACCCTCTGGCATGTTGACACCTACACTATCCTTATCCCCTGCCCTGGCTTCAGGCAATTCATACCCTATGTCTCACCACATGCAGGCTCCGTGCTATGCTACCCTCTAATTTATGTGCATTGTCCATCTCTGAGCTATTATTTGTGAGTACAAAATAGAGTACTGTGTGTTTCATTATCACTGTCTTTTTTATTTTTCCAATTAACGGGCAATTTAGTGTGGCCAATCCATCAACCCTGCACATCTTTGGGTTGTGGGGGTGAGACCCATGCAGGCACAGGGAGAATGTGCAAATTCCACGCAAACAGTGACCTGGAGCCAGGATCGAACCCGGGTCCTCAGCACCATGAGGCAGCAGTGCTAACCACTGCACCATCGTGCCACCCCTTTATCATTGTTTTCTTGCTATTCCTCCACTGTCTGGATAGGTTGCACATCTTGGGATCTGAACTGAGAAAGGCACACAAGTAAAATTGAAGTGAGGAGTGAAGGAAAAGTAAGAGCTGCATGGTTACACATTTGCAGCTTGTAAATCAGAGGAGAGTGTGGGTTGAGAAGGAAGTGGCATGCGAGAAGGGCTCTTTCCCAGCCGACAGCAGTATAACTTGTCAACAAAAGGTGGTACCAGGCTCAAAGGTCTGTACAGTACATAAGTGTCATCTATGCTGCTTTGTATTCTTCAGACTACTTCCATCCAGAAACGGTTCTGATCCATATCTTGTGCGATGAATGCAGGACCTCCAGTAACAAGTACATATAGGATGTGTGAGGTATCGTAACATCTGTCTTTCTTGTACCCTGAGGAACTACTCTCCTCTTCTAAATTCATAAGTATCAATGGAACTCTCAGAAGACTTCTCATCCTGTTCACTTTGGTTGCTGCAAGCAACACAGCAGTTAGCATCAAGAAATTTTGAAAAAATGGATTCCAAAATTTAAGTCTTGTAATACCGAATAATCTAACCTAAACAAGTACAAAAAGGAATGCACCAATGAAAATGCAAATAAAACATTAATAACACATGAATACCATTCCACAAGTAATTATGTCATAATATCACAACCGTCTGCACATTGCTGCATCAGAAATGAGCGAGTGGTACTGCCATCCCTAAAAGCTACTGAACCCAGGGTCAGAGCTAAATACATGTTTTTGTAGATTTAGGGAGGCTTGTGCACTTAGCCAGAGAAACCTCCCAAATTCTGCAATTTCCTGGCTGCAAAATACTACCCATTCACCTGATTTTGTGAACTGGTTCTACACATCTATCAAAGCCTCATAAAAGCAGGGCTATTATTTTGCAAATAATTTCCAAGTGGCATAAATTAATCCTTACTTTTAAACCAGAGCAAATACTTCCAAAGTGTTAATCTCAAAATACTCACTGCACTCGAAAATAATGTTGTTTTTTGGTACCTGCTTTTCTGCAATGCTGAAGAATTTTTCATCTTGGTTCTGTCGGGTAGATTTGGAAAAGCCACATCATTTACGTAATTTGGTGAGAAGTTATTATTTGAATGAGGTCACAAATAATTATCCATTTAAAAGACCAGTAGAACTTTGAAAATGTGTGACCATAAATTAAAAAGGTAAACTTAATCTCAGCAATCAATGCCTTAATTCAAATAGTTACTTCCCTTAATTTTTCTTTTTGATAACAACAAAACTTATGGAATAACAGACTAGGATCCCCAAACATCAGTACAAAAAAATCCCAGAGTCTCATGTATTCAACATAGAAATTTACTTATTTATTCTTAAAATTCTGATTATAAAACAGTTACCCTATCTAGAACCAAAAGTTGGGTTAAAGTAATTAGAACTATTAGTGTGGGAAATAAATGTTTTCAGGTTTGGGCCAACTGGCCTGTTTTCATGTTGCAGCCTCGATGTATCTCTATCTAAATATTTACAGGTCAGCAAGAATGGTGCTCACAAAAAATAAGAAAACTATACTTTATTTTACATTTACTGTAAAATATTCTGCTTAGAGCAGATTATCTAATATGTTAAAAAGTTGGTGACAAAATCGAACCTTTTGATCTATTCAGTGATGTCTGACCCCAGCTGAGTTTCTGGCCTGCGGGCCATTTGCATTTTCCAAGTAGGCATTTGCTGCAAGAAAGCATGACCACCTTTAAAAAATACATTTAATTATTTTTAAATCAAAGCAGATCAGCAAGAATGACTGGTTGTCCTATAATCGATTTTAAATATATATATTTACGGGATGGGGTTAGGCCTGCATTTATTGCCCATCCCTAATTGCCCTTCAGAAGGTGGTGATGGGTCAACTTTTTATACTGCTGGAGTCCCTGAGGTGTAGGTACACCCACAGTGCTGATAGGGAGAGAGCTCCAGGATTTTTACTCAATGGCAGTGAAGGAACGGCGATATATTTCAAAGTTTGGGTGGTGAGTGACTTGGAGGGGAAGCTCCAGGTAGTGCTGTTCCCAGGTATCTGCTGCTCTCGTCCTTCTAGATGGTAGTGGTTGTGGGTGTGAAAGGTGCTGTCGAAGGTGAATTGGTGAGTTTCTGCAGTGCATCTTGTAGATGATAAACACTATTGCCACTGTTCATTGGCGGTAGAGGGATTGAATGTTTGTGGAAGGGGGGGTAATTTAGAGGGCTACTTTGTCGGTGCCGTGTTTCTTGAGCATTGTTGCAGCTGCACTCATCCAGGCAAGTGGAGAGAATTCCATTCCACTCCTGACTTGTGCCTTGTAGATGGTGGACAGGCTTCGGGGGGTCAGGTGGGGAGTTATTCGCTGTAGAATTCCTAGCCTCTGACCTGCTCCGGCAGCCACAGTGTTAAAATGGCTAGTCCAATTCAGTTTCTGATCAATGGTGACCCCCCAGGATGTTGATTATGGGGGATTCAGCAATGGTAATACTTTGAATGTCAAGGGGCGATGGTTAGATCCTCTGTTGTAGGAGAAGACCATTGCCTGGCACTTGTGTGGCATGAATGTAACCAATGTAATCAATGGTATTTTGCCCCCATTGGGAATTGCTTTCCCATGCTCCAGAATTGTTTTATTATTCATAAGATGTGTTATTGCCCTTGAATTAAGTGACTGATTATGCCATTTCAGAGGACATTTAAGAGTGAACCACTTTGCTGTGGTTCAGATTCCTAGTGTGTGTGGACACCCCTCCCCTCAGAGCTGCTGGCCAGTCAGAGATGGCAGCTTTACTGTGTTGGCAGCATCACTGGGAGCAGTGGCCCCTGCCAGGAGTGCAGGAGTCCCAGTCAGTGATTCAGCGACAGAGCCCTGGGGATCTGATAAGAGGGGCATGTTTGGTAGGGTTGGATGGAAGGCCCGGTGGGTGGGAAGGGATGGAGGGTTCAGTACTTCGTCAAGGTGGGGATCTTCACCAAGTTGTGGCAGCTCTCTCCATTGGATATGGACTGCCCAAGCAGAAAGGATTCTCATGCCACCCCCAAAACAGATCGCATGTTGTGTCTCCCAATGGCTACTGATTAAATACTAAATCTGGCAAAATGACGCCATCGAGTGGATCTTTATTGACCTTGCATTTTAAAGGAGAGGCTCTGGAGTATGTTGAGCATTTCCCAAACCTTGGCAACTGTCTCTTTCAAATGGCCACTATGGATGAGGCGATCCATCACCAATAAGTTGTGACAGCTCTAGTTTATATTAAACTACAGTGTTTGACACACTGATCTCTGCAAGGCAACAGAAGTCCTACAGTACAGAGCAGTTGTCGTCACCACACTCCTGTACTGCAGTGAAACTTGGACTGTTAATCAGCAAGACATAAGAGTTAGCAAAACTCCCCCACATCCTTTGTGAAGGCAATCAGACACATGCAAGTGCCATTTTTTAAATCCAGGTCCACTGGAAATCAGCCCAAACCCCTGCAAAATCAACTCCAATGGCTGAAAAGCATCTTCTCCGGCAGGTCCTGTTTTCTCAACTCTCAAATGGCCAATGTTCAGAGGATTGCAATAAAAAAACGCTTCAAAGATACCCTGAGCTGTCCTTTAAGTGTGGCAGCATGGGCATTAATGATTGGGAGGAGCTTGTACAAACCATTCAAAATCACAAAATGGAGCTTGTCCATCAGACTACGTCATGCTTTGAGGCACAGCATCTTAATGATGAGGCAAAATAGTGGCAAAGTAGGAAGGAAAAGGAAGCAAATCATCCACTCCAGATCCCAATAGCTCGTTGGACATCCTGCCTCATGCCCCCAAAGATCTGCGGGATGATAATTGGCCTGTTCAGTCAGATAAAGGCCTATGGCAGAAGCTCATGTCCAATGGCAACGTCTGTCAATGGACAGCTGACGATGATGAGTACAGCTGTGTGCTACAACTGGGAAGATGCAGGTGATGTCGCCAATAGCAACCTGGAGTGAGGCTAAGTTGGAAAAGATGCTGATGACTTTGCCACAGGGATAGCATGCACTTTGCTGTAGCAGATTGCATAGGTTTGCTGCCGGCTGGTGGCAACTTGCGAAGCACAGACTCCTGATTTACAGCTCCAGTGAGATGTCCAGAAAAGTACCTCCTGGCCTATAGATGCAATTGGCTGGCTAAGACCTTCTATGAGTAGCTCCCCCCCCATCATCTGCTGTGCTCCAACAGGCCCTGGTTGCCGCTTTACTTGATTGTGGTGGCTGCTGCTCCTCTTCCTGCAATGTTTCAAACCAGTTAATGAAGCAAAAATAGCACCATGATCATATCAGGATGAATGAGGCAAATGAATAAACATGAAGCAATCTTTCACTTCTGAGATGTCTTGGCATTCACAAAGTGCAGAAATCCTGCAGTTGAGTACCTCGAAGCAGCTTTTCCTATCGGGTCAATCGATTTCTGAAACCAAGGATGTACTGAGAGGGTTGGCTGCTGTCTTCTGTCTTGCTAGAGTAAAATAATGTTCGTCATATGATCCCAATTTGAATATATTCATCAGAGACATGCAAGTGCATTTTTTAGCCAGTAACACAGTTAAAATCACGATTGGGGTTTGCAGCAGGAATGGGGCAATAAGCCAATTCCTACCTTCTTTCCCTTTTCCTGATATGTTCCTGTCAGATAGCTAGGTTTACAGTTGGGGGCTTGATACTGGCTGCATTGCACCTTCTCCAGTGCAGTTTGAGCAAAGTGCAACCAAGCAAATATGTGACTTTAAATGAGCAAGACTGACTGATAAAATAGGCACATAAATATCACAGGAAAAAACTATGCAGTTTTTAAGCATTGGTTACAAAGGATTGAGAAGCTAAACTAATATCTGCCTCTTCTAAAGTTTCATATCTGGGTGTTTGGTGATTAAATGTCTTTGTAAGAAATGGGTTTGGCTTCATAGGGAAAGTGAGAAAGTGGAAGGAAGAGATGACACTGTGAACTGAAGTGAGTAAAATGGTCTTGGAGAGATTATATTGATAGAACTGAGACTGCAGTTCACTGAACTCTTGGAGATGAATAAAATTTGGAAAAAATCCATAATTTTTCATTGACAATGTAGGGTGCGATTTAACAAAAAGAAAGTCCGTTCTGGATGAGGTTAGAGGGGTCGTTTCGGGTGCTTTGAGTGCCAGGAATGACTCCGCTCTGTAACAGCACTCTTGTTTTTTTCGGGACTTAGAAGGCAACGTGCCACCGAGGCCGTACTCTGTCATATTTCCTGCACTGAGGAACTCCGCTTGTTAGTACACAAAAAGATTGGAGCGCCATTTTTAAATGACCCCCGCCACGCAACCCCCGACCCCTCCCAATGCCCTAAATCACCTTTCGGAGGTCCTCTGGCCCCTTACCCCACTTCTTAAGGACAGAGTACCCCCGAGCCCATTCCAGGGTGCGTGCAAAATGCCACCTGGGCACCTTGGCACTTTCTTCCTGTCAGTACCAGGATGGCACCCTGATGGCATTGCCAGGATGCCAGGCTGCCAGTGCCAAGGTGTTTAGGAGGCATCAGCAGTGTCAGGGTGCCACCCTGTCCAGATACTAACCACCCGAGGGCCTCCAATCCCATTGTGGGCGGGATCCAGATCGTTAGATCTCGTGAGGCGTAACGACAGTCAGGAATGTAAGAACATTAGAATTAGGAGCAGAAGTAAGCAAAGCGCCTCGAGCCTGCTCTGCAATTCAATCAGATCTTTGCTGTTTTTTTCCTGGCCTTAAATCCACCTCCCTACTGATCCCCATATCCCTTTAAACCGTTTTTTAAAATCAGAACTATATCTATCTCCTTCTAGACAACATTTAATGGGTCAGATTCGGAGGCCATATGAGCTCCTGGCAGATCAGGGTAGGGGCCACAGTCCATGTGGCTAGCAGAGAGGGGGCAGGAGATATCTTCAACTTAACTTTGAGATTGGGGGGCCCTTTAAAAGTGGTGCTCCGATCTCTGAGGAGGCAGTCTTGCCAGCACGAATTTAGGTTCCCACTGCCAAAAAAATTCAAAGTTGTGAGAGAATTCAGTGAGAATCTACCCAAGCTCCAAAATAATGACTAAGGGTGGGATTCTCTGATCTCTCAGCCAGGTGTTTCTCAGTAGCAGCAGGCAGCGTGCCATTTGCTGGCGGCAGGATTGTCTGTTCCCGCTGCTGTCAATGGGAATTCTAATAGAGGCCATCCCGCACCGCTTGTAAAGCAGCTGGTACAGGACCAGAGAATTCCGCCGCCAGCGAACGGCCAGATAATTCCGGCTTAAGTATGGGTGGATTACGATGGGAATCATGTAGAAATAGCCGGCGCGATTCTCACCTGTGGCGTCATTCTCCGACCCCCCGCCGGGTCGGAGAATGGCCGCTGGCCGCCGTGAATCCCGCCCCCGCCCCCGCCGAAGTCTCCGGTACCGGAGATTGGGCGGGGGCGGGAATCGGGCCGCGCCGGTTGGCGGGACCCCCCGCTCAATTCTCCGGCCGGATGGGCCGAAGTCCCGCCCAGAAATTGCCCGTCCCGCCGGCGTAAATCAAACCTGGTATTTACCGGCGGGACCTGGCAGCGTGGGCGGGGCGATCTGACCCCGGGGGGTGCCCCCACGGTGGCCTGGCCCGCGATCGGGGCCCACCGATCCGCGGGCAGGCCTGTGCCGTGGGGGCACTCTTTCCCTTCCTCCTCCGCTACGGCCTCCACCATGGCGGAGGCGGAAGAGACTCCCCCCACTGCGCATGCGCGGGAAACTTTCAGCGGCTGCTGACGCTCCCGCGCATGCGCCGCATTTCCGCGCCAGCTGGCGGGAAAACAAAAGCCATTTCCGCCAGCTGACGGGGCAGAAATCCCTCCGGCGTCGGCCTAGCCCCTCAATGTTGGGGCTAGGCCGCCAAAGATGTGGAGCATTCCGCACCTTTGGGCCGGCGTGATGCCCGTCTGATTGGCGCCGTCTTTGGCGCCAGTCGGCGGACATCGCGCCGTTGGGGGAGAATTTCGCCCCTGTTCTCCCGCCCAAAATGACTTAGTCATTTTTGGGAGAATGGCCGCCAATAAAGTACATTTAAAATGTAAGTCAACTGTATCAGATTTAATATTCATAGAATCATAGAATTCCCACAGTGCAGAAGGAGGCCATTCAGCCCATCGAGTCTGCACCAACACTCTGAAAGAGCTTCCCTACCTGGGCCCACTCCCCCGCCCTATCCCCATAACCACATAACCCCACCTAACCTGCACATCCTTTGATACTTAAGGGGCAGTTTTATTTTTTAGTATAGCCTATCCACCTAACGTTTGCATCTTTAGACTGTGGGAGGAAACTGGAGCACCTGGAGGAAACCCACGCTGACACAGGAGGAAGTGCAAACTCCACCCAGTCACCCAAGGTCAGCAGTGAACCCTGGTCTCTGGCGCTGTGAAACAGCAGTGCCACTGTGTCGTCCACATATTCTTAGCATTGCTTTATTTTTTTTGTTTGGACTGTGCACCTTGAAAGTTGAAAATTGTGGTTCTAGAAAATTATTGAATCAGACATTGTGCCGAAGGTTATAGAATCCCCCAAAATCCTGATAGTGCAGAAGGAGGCCATTCAGCCCATCGAGTCTGCACCGACAGTCTGAAAGAGCACTCTAACTAGGCCCACACTCCCACCCTATAACTGTAACCCCATAACCCCAAGTAACTTTTGGGCAGAAAGGGAAGATTTTCCATGGACAAACCACCTCACCTGCACATCTTTGGACTGTGGGAGGAAACCCACGCAGACACAGGGAGAATGTGCAAACTCCCCACAGACAGTCACCCGAGGTTGGAATTGAACCCGGGTCCCTGGCGCTGTGAGGCAGCAGTGCTAACCACTGTGCCACCATGCAGCTATGAATTAACATACATAGAAACATAGAAAATAGGAGCAGGAGGAGGCTGTCGTGTTGGGTGTTCTTGTTCACAAACAAGCCAACAATGCTGGAAGTGGTGTAACGCTATTTTATTAACTGTTCAACTATGCTAACATACTGTAAACGTGGGTATAAGCAATACCAGCTTAACTGTGGAGCCTTTCCTATCACTATCTATGGTGGGGCACTCAGCACATGGTGAGTGTCTGTGATGCAGGCTGTGAGCTCTGTGCTCTGAGCTGGCTGCTGCTAGAATGAGCGGGAACTCTCCTGTCCCCTGTCTTTATGGTGCTTGTGCTCTCACTGGTGATTAGCTGCGGTGTTATGTATGCTGGTTGGTCCTACTGTATGTCCATCAGTGTGTGTATGTGATTGCACCATAATGTACTGATGTATATTATGACAGAGACTACTCGCCCTCCGAGCCTGCTCCTACATTCATTATGATCATGGCTGATCGTCCAGCTCAGTAGCCTAATCCCACTCCCCACCTCCCCCCCCCCACCCTATATCCATTAATCCCCTCACCCTAACTGCAATACCTAACTGCTTCTTGAAAACATACAATGTTTTGGCCTCAACTACTTCCTGTGGGAACTAATTCCGTAGGCTGACCACTCTCTGGATGAAGAAATTTCTCCTCATCTCTATCCTCAATAGTCTACCCCATATCTTCAGACTGTGCCCCCTCATTCTGGACACACCCACCATCAGAACATCCTTCCTGCATCTACCCTGTCCAATCCTGTTAGAATTTTATAAGTTTCCATGAGATCTCCCCCTCATTCTTCTGAACTCCTGCGAATATAATCCTAACTGATTCAATCTCTCCTCGTACTTCAGTCCCGCCAACCCAGGAATCAGTCTGGTACACCTACACTGCACTACGTCTGGAGCAAGAAAATATTTATCAGGTAAGGAGATCAAAACTGCACACAGTATTCCAGGTGTGGCCTCACAAAGGCCCTGTATAATTCCAGCAAGACATCCCTGCTCCTGTACTCAAATCCTCTCACAATGAACCAAACACACCATTCGCCTTCTTTACCACTTGCTGTACCTGCATGTTTACCTTCAGTGACTGGTGTATAAGGACATCCAGGCCTTGATGCACATTCCCCTCTCCTAATTTATGGCATTCAGATAATAGTCTGCCTTGTCGTTTTTGCTACCAAGTGGATAACTTTGCATTTATCCAAATTATCCTGCAACTGCCTACTTGCTTAACTTGTCTAAATCACACTGCATCCTCCTCATAGTTCACCCTCCCTCCCAACTTGGTGTCAAATTTGGAGATATTACATTTTGTTCCCTCATTTAAATCATTTATATTGTGAATAGCTGGGGTCCCCCAATCGTCAGAGGCTGCCAATTTGAGAAAGACCCATTAATTCCTACTCTTTGTTTCCTGTCTGCCATCCAGTATTTTAGCCACCTCAATACACTACCGCTAATCACACACGTTTTAATTTTACACGCTAATCTCTTATTTGGGACTTTGTCAAAAGTCCAAATATATCACATCCACTGGCTCCTCCTTGTCAACTCTAGTCGTTACATCCTCGAAGAATTCCATGTAGATCTGTCAAGCATGATTTCCCCATCATAAATTCATGCTGACTCTGTTTGATCCTGCCACTGTTTCTTAAGTGCCCTGTTATAAAATCTTTGATAACGGATTCTAGAATTTTCCCCACTACTGACGTCAGGCTCACTGGTCTATAATTCTCACTGGTCTATAATTCCCTGTTTTCTCTCTACCTTCCTTTACATTAGCTCCCCTCCAATTTGCAGGAACTGTTCCAGACACTGGTGAAATGTTCTTAGAATGTAGAACACTGCATGAGTCACTATTTCCTGACATTGGGTGCGATCTACCGGTCATGTCATGCCCCTGTTCAGTCAAACGGTGCATTATGCGGGAGTAGATGCTGGGAGAGGACTCTGCTGGGATCTTACCAGCTTGCCATGCCTCAAAAAATCTCACAAGATGTTGTTATCTGTCTCCTGCCCATTGTGGGCAGCATCTGTATTTGGCAAATCTGCACATTAGAATGATTAGCTAATCTCACTTTAATATGCAGCTTGTCTGATCTCCATAAGGTGTTGGGATCTACCCCCTTGTCTCGGAGACCATAGGCGAGCGCTGTTCAGTGCCAGTCCCCCAAAACAAGAACCAGGTGGAACGACAC
Organism: Scyliorhinus torazame; assembly: GCF_047496885.1. Lineage (NCBI taxonomy): Eukaryota > Metazoa > Chordata > Chondrichthyes > Carcharhiniformes > Scyliorhinidae > Scyliorhinus > Scyliorhinus torazame. The sequence goes on from NC_092712.1 coordinate 132,706,670, forward strand.
TTGTGCGGATCTCCCAGGGGATCGTACGTCCTCAGGTGGTTGGCCTCTGGGCAAGCTGGCACCCTAACACTGCTGGTTCTACCTGGGCACCTTGGCGCTGCCAATCTGGCACTGTCAATCTGCCCAGGTGGCACTGCCAGGCTGGGAGGGTCCCTGCCAGGGTGCCAGGTTTGCAGTGCCAAGGTTCTAGGCCTGTGATAGGGATCAGGCCCAAGTGTGCCCTGCCCGTGTAAGGTGAGGTGTGGGGGGGCCGGGTAGGACCCCCTTATAGAGGAGTTGGGGCTTTGGGGACGAGAGGTCGGAGCATTATTTAACAATGGAACCCTGATCTCCTCCTGCACTGAAGAATTCTGGTGAGCACATATCCTCAGTGTATGAAACAGGACTAAGTGTCGCCTCAGCAAGGCATTCCCTGCTCAGGCCCCTGATTGCAACAAAGACCCATTCGGCCCAGGGGGAGCCCCCACGGTGGCCTGGCCCGCGATCGGGGCCCACCAATCTGCAGGCGGGCCTGTGCCGTGGGGGCACTCCTTCCTTCCGCGCCAGCCTCTGTAGGGCTCCGCCATGGCCGGCGCGGAGAAGACACCACCCTGCGCATGCGCTAGAATTCACCGGCGGGTCTGTGCATGCACTACCTCGCGGTGCCAGCGCCAACCCCTCCGGCGCCGGCCTAGCCCCCGGATGTGAGGAGGATTCCACAACTTCCAGTCGGCCCGACGCCGGAGTGGTTCGCGCCGCTTTTTTCTCCGCCGTCGGACCATCCTGGGGATTCGGGAGAATCCTGCTTACAGTGTTTCAAATCAGTTTCTCAAAGATAAAATCAGTCATCCGGTGATAAGCAAAAATATTTTGGTTAACAACAGAAATGAGCAAAGTGCGAGTGTTATAACTCAATGCAGGTCCCGGGTTGAGGACCATATAGTTTCTCATGACCTCCCCAGAATGTGAACTTCCCCTTAACAAGGAGAGCCCCGACCCGTACAAAAACCCCACCTGAGGTCAGGAAAGGAGACCCTTAGGGGAGTGGAGGAGTATTGGAATTGTATTGTAATAAACCTTGTTCGTTAATTTCTACTATCTTCTGTGGATTCTGCTTACCACTGATTCAACAGTCAGTTAAAGTTAATCTCTTGCAGCTCTTTGCAACTGTTTTGAAGGGTTGCTGAGCATGAGATTGATTTAACGTTGGTTTGACAGCAAGCCTGTCCATGAATAGTTGCAGGTTAGCTTTGTTAATTGTTCAAATGACATTGAGACAAAGGGAAACAATATAATAATGGTGAAAATTGTCATGATATGCAGACATACAGATAATAATGCACAGACAGGCAGCTAATGAACACAGAGAACAGACATGACCAATGAGCAGGCAGGACACTCAGGGGTTATATCTCACTATAAAAGGCACGAGGCTCTCACACTCCGCCTCTTTCCACTGATGAACATCTACAGAGTGAGTCAGGGTGTATTTACAGTATCACACCTCCAGCACGTGGCTGAGAGCTAGTCTGGTTCAGTCAGACAGAGTAACCACACTTAGGTTAGCAGAGAGTGAAACTCATAGAGAACTGTGATAAATCAGATTGAACTAATTTCAAGGTCTGGAGTATCTTTTGGTTAAAGCTGCATCCAGTTGCAGCCTGTGTTATCCCAGAGTACATAGAACATAGAACATAGAACATAGAAAATACAGCACAGAACAGGCCCTTCGGCCCACGATGTTGTGCCGAACCTTTGTCCTAGATTAATCATAGATTATCATTGAATCTACAGTGCAGAAGGAGGCCATTCGGCCCCCTGAGTCTGCACCAGCTCTTGGAAAGAGCACCCTACCCAAACTCAACACCTCCACCCAACACCAAGGGCAATTTGGACATTAAGGGCAATTTATCATTGGCCAATTCACCTAACCCGCACATCTTTGGACTGTGGGAGGAAACCAGAGCACCCGGAGGAAACCCACGCAGACACGGGGAGGACGTGCAGACTCCGCACAGACAATGACCCAAGCCGAAATCGAACCTGGGACCATGGATCTGTGAAGCAATTGTGCTTTCCACAATGATACCGTGCTGCCCTTAAGAACAAATAAATCTACACTATATCATTTTCCCGTAATCCATGTACCTATCCAACAGCTGCTTGAAGGTCACTAATGTTTCCGACTCAACTACTTCCACAGGCAGTGCATTCCATGCCCCCACTACTCTCTGGGTAAAGAACCTACCTCTGATATCCCTCCTATATCTTCCACCTTTCACCTTAAATTTATGTCCCCTTGTAATGGTGTGTTCCACCTGGGGAAAAAGTCTCTGACTGTCTACTCTATCTATTCCCCTGATCATCTTATAAACCTCTATCAAGTCGCCCCTCATCCTTCTCCGCTCTAATGAGAAAAGGCCTAGCACCCTCAACCTTTCCTCGTAAGACCTACTCTCCATTCCAGGCAACATCCTGGTAAATCTTCTTTGCACCTTTTCCAGAGCTTCCACATCCTTCCTAAAATGAGGCGACCAGAACTGTACACAGTACTCCAAATGTGGCCTTACCAAAGTTTTGTACAGCTGCATCATCACCTCACGGCTCTTAAATTCAATCCCTCTGTTAATGAACGCGAGCACACCATAGGCCTTCTTCACAGCTCTATCCACTTGAGTGGCAACTTTCAAAGATGTATGAACATAGACCCCAAGGTCTCTCTGCTCCTCCACAATGCCAAGAACTCTACCGTTAACCCTGTATTCCGTATTCATATTTGTCCTTCCAAAATGGACAACCTCACACTTTTCAGGGTTAAACTCCATCTGCCACTTCTCAGCCCAGCTCTGCATCCTATCTATGTCTCTTTGCAGCCGACAACAGCCCTCCTTACTATCCACAACTCCACCAATCTTCGTATCGTCTGCAAATTTACTGACCCACCCTTCAACTCCCTCATCCAAGTCATTAATGAAAATCACAAACAGCAGAGGACCCAGAACTGATCCCTGCGGTACACCACTGGTAACTGGGATCCAGGCTGAATATTTGCCATCCACCACCACTCTCTGACTTCTATCGGTTAGCCAGTTCGTTATCCAACTGGCCAAATTTCCCACTATCCCATGCCTCCTTACTTTGTGCAGAAGCCTACCATGGGGAACTTTATCAAATGCCTTACTAAAATCCATGTACACTACATCCACTGCTTTACCTTCATCCACATGCTTGGTCACCTCCATCCAAACTATTTGATCTAAAGAGTTTCCACTCAATATTTGGGAAGTTAAAGTCGCCCATGACTACTACCCTATGACTTCTGCACCTTTCCAAAATCTGTTTCCCAATCTGTTCCTCCACATCTCTGCTACTATTGGGGGGCCTATAGAAAACTCCTAACAAGGTGACTGCTCCTTTCCTATTTCTGACTTCAACCCATACTACCTCAATAGGGTGATACTCCTCGAACTGCCTTTCTGCAGCTGTTATACTATCTCTAATTAATAATGCCACCCCCCCACCTCTTTTACCACCCTCCCTAATCTTATTGAAACATCTATAACCAGGGACCTCCAACAACCATTTCTGCCCCTCTTCTATCCAAGTTTCCGTGATGGCCACCACATCGTAGTCCCAAGTACCGATCCATGCCTTAAGTTCACCCACCTTATTCCTGATGCTTCTTGCGTTGAAGTATACACACTTCAACCCATCTCCGTGCCTGCAAATACTCTCCTTTGTCAGTGTTCCCTTCCCCACTGCCTCATTACATGCTTTGTCGTCCTGAATATCGGCTACCTTAGTTGCTGTACTACAAATCCGGTTCCCATTCCCCTGCCAAATTAGTTTAAACCCTCCCGAAGAGTACTAGCAAACCTCCCTCCCAGGATATTGGTGCCCCTCTGGTTCAGATGCAACCCGTCCTGCTTGTACAGGTCCCACCTTCCCCAGAATGCGCTCCAATTATCCAAATACCTGAAGCCCTCCCTCCTACACCATTCCTGCAGCCACGTGTTCAACTGCACTCTCTCCCTATTCCTAGCCTCGCTATCACGTGGCACCGGCAACAAACCAGAGATGACAACTCTGTCTGTCCTGGCTTTCAATAACACGACAAAAATCACAAATTCCTGATCGATACATCCTGACACGATAGCAACAACATCTGGCTTACAGATAAGTCTGGAAATACCATAGACCCCGGAAAAGTTTGTTTTAAACTTAAAACATTGCATGGATGTGACAAAAACATGGAAGATGGGGGAATTTTTGTTCAATGTTAGTTTATGTTGCAATTCTGCATTGAACTCGAGACAGTCCTTCTGTTCATCACTCTGTTTACAGATCCTCACAATATTGGCCAGTTAGGATAACCTGAGTGGGACGAAGCTGCCACCTAAATCGTATTTGTATACATTGCAAGTGGAATCTTAACCACATTTGAAGCTTTTATGAGGTCAGGACAATATGTTTACTGGAGGCGCCAACTCCAGGGAGTGCCATCCATTGAAGGACGGGAGTGGGAACCACATGGTGGAGGTCAGTCGAGGGGAAGCCCAGAAATGGGCGGGCAAATCCCCTTATACCCAATCAACCCACAAGTGGATTCTAGAATATTCAAAGTAACTGCCTCAAGCAAGGTCCCCGAGAACATATTCCAGTGGCTTCAGAATTTCCTCATGATCTCTGGTGTTCAAGCCCATCTCCACAGGACAGGGAAGATTCCACACTGTGGGGCGGGGAAAGATTGCAAAGGATGTCATTCAGTTCTTTAAAATTATGAGATATATTTGCAGAAATAAATGGGTTGTTTGAGTGTTGTATTGTAGAAATAGAAATGTGAAAATGAAATGCTTCAAGCAAGATGATGTGAGCTGAAAATTGATAAACGTGATTAGTTCCATTGATGAACGAACTCGAAGGGAATGTGATTAGGTGGAACATTTATGGTTCAAGCAAAAGGACTGAAACAGGTCCCGAAAGACGTGCTGTTAGATAATTTGGACATTCCGAATTCTCCTTCTGTGTACCTGAACAGGAGATGGAGCGTGGCAACTGGGGGCTTTTCACAGTAACTTCATTGCAGTGTTAATGTCAGCCTACTTGTGGCAATAAAGATTATTATTGTAAGCGATTCAATTTTATTTGCCATAATTCTTGTGCAGCTACGACTGTGCAGGAGTCATCTCTGTGTTTGGTCAGAATCGAATATTGTGGTTATAATGTTTAGTTAATATCCTGGAGCTTCATTCGGTTACATTCTAACACCAGGGAGGACGTTGATTTGTGTTTGCTTGCCTCTCTCAGGAAATTGAGAAGGTCAAAATAGCAAACGTTAAGGTATAACGTTTAAAGATTTTTTTTTTTTCATTTTTCTCATTTTGTCTCCAATTATCACATTTTTCAGAATCAAGTCCAGATAACACAATGCAAAAAACAGCCACTTCTAAGTTCAGCTCATAGGCTTTCTGAATGTCCAAATGTTAGTTAATTCTCCTCGAGTGGTTATCGGATTTTCTTTCCACATTGGGAACATGTTCAAAAACAACGTGTTATATATAGATTGACTTTGTTGCTAGGTTTTAAATCACTTCTGTCTGTTCCTTTATCCATCCTCTTTTCCCCCTGAGTATTTCCTAATTTAGCAAATTGTCTTTTTCAGGTAGTTTAAAAATGATTTGGTTGTGTGTCACAACATTTTAATTTATATTTGATATCAGTGATGGATCTCTCCATTTTGTTAACTACTGATTTTTAAAAATTAAATATTTCAGCAAATTTAGTCATGTTTCCTGTGACAAAAATAAATAAAAGAAAGAAGGCCTTGGTTAATGGCAAAAACAAACCCAAGGATATCAAAATGTTCAGCAAAGTCAGTTGCAATATTGTTTGAAATTGGTGGGGCCTAATGATATCTAGATTACGTTACTTATTTTCAGCCTGATCATAAGTCAGTGAAAGCTTTGAATATTATTTCATGATATTCCACTCTTTTGTTCTGTGGGGAAAGAGTTACGTGTAATAAAATTTGAAACAAATTCAGAAATATTTTGCCCAGTGAGTACTATGAGACGGTCACACATGATTCAAAAAGGAATACGTTTAAGAAGTCGGAAGAAATGTTGATAGTAAAGCATCCTCCAATCTACACAATTATGTCGGGAACTGATCACTGAAAGTAAAGATGATGAAAAGTAGACCGAGTTAGAGATTCATTCATAAAAGCAAATAAATATCCCAACAGTTAAACTAAAGTCCGAAACACTTATGAAAAATTCAGATAGGCGTAGGCTTTTAAGTTGTGCTAGACATGAGACAAAAATATGAAGAGCAGCTGAAGGTTGATCTGAGCAACTGTACGAATTGACTGTCAATTACATGACTATGGAAGAATTGGCAGCTGATCTGATGATATAAGGCAAGGCCAGTAAGAGCACTGAAAGGAGGAACTAAGCTGGATATGTTGATGGATAGAAAAATACTATCTGAATTTTGGAGACTAAAGCTGACAAGGAACATCAAATCCATAATAAATGTGCTCTATGTCCTGGAAAACAGGACTCGGCATGGTTGCATTTCAGTTACTTGTACATCTATTCATATGTCAATTCACTTTTGTGCCATTGTAACTTTCCATACTGGATTTACTGGGCTTGATGTTCATGTGTCAGGATTTGGCTCCTGGACCCTGATGATATCATCTTGTCCAACAACATCTTCATTTTCGATTTTGCTTTTATATAATAATCTTTTTTAGTGTCACAAGTGGACTTTACATTAGCACTGCAATGAGGTTACTGTGAAAATCCCCTAGTCGCCACACTCCGGCGCCTGTTCGGGTACACTGAAGGAGAATTTAGAATGTCCTATTCACCTAACAAGCACATCCTTTGGGACTTGTGGGAGGAAACCGGAGCACTCGGAGGAAACCCACGCAGACATGGGCAGAACTTGCAGACTCCATACTGATAGTGACCCAAGCTGGAATCGAACAAGGGGCCCTCGCACTTAAAGCAACAGTGCTAACCACTGTGTTACCGTGCCACTCACATAGTGTTGCAGTTTATTCAGTTCAAAGAGAATAATAAAGTCAAAGTGCTCAGTTCGGCTTTAAACTTGGAAAATGACTGGTTGTGGACAATTTTCTTGGGCGACAGAAGTGCATTGTACTTCAGGAAATCAATTAGTGCGTGTTATTTAGTCCTGTGAGTTCTCATCTACATACTGAAGGATGATGTTGATACACATGATTGGGCATACAGTCCACAGGAGAGGAAGTTAAAGAGCAATTCAGCAGGCTTTAATGGCTGAAATGCCATTAGAGGGGCAGGAACATTATAATTCCATGCCAGAATGAAATTATGCTGCCTGTTTAGATATTTTTGGCTTGATTTTAAATCTAACAGCTGGTATGACTAACCCTAATGATGTAATCCATTGCAGAAGACCGAGGCAAACATTTGAAAATCTGATTTTTATGAATATTTTTGTACTGCTGTTCTGTTGCTGGAGTGGATATTGCACTATACCTTGGAAGGAACTGACAAGGGGATGGCATCATTGTGCCAAGCAATGGGGAGAGGAATGGGTGAAACAAGCATGGAAATGAACGATTGTATTGGTGCTCATTTAACTTTGAGGCTTCCCTTACTTCAGAATACATCGAGTGTGTGTATTGCCATGGAGAGGTAGGAATTTCTCCTCTGTGCTCGAAAAATAGTTGGAAGTCAAGAGGCTCAGATGAATGACTTATGTGGCTGTAAATAACTTGTAGCTGCTTGCTAATGTCTGCTTCCAAACAAGTTATGTTGCACAAAAGTGGGGTGAGACACACTTAAAACCAAACACTGCCACTCGTGTAAAACACTAATTTGCAATAATTCTAAAACTGCAAAGTCAGCCGTCTTTTGAATTTTTGGACAAAAATACCAATTTGTTCCTTAAGAGAGCTTGCACAGAAATGGGAGCAATTGCACCAGATTTCTATGCGAGTGATCTGTCCCTGAACAGCACTAAGCATTTCCTATTATAGGAAATCTGTCTGCAGGAAGATCTGCCTTTGATTTGCTTGTCATTTACATTGCCACACCCTCTTCAGCTGAATATGATTTTTAGGCACAAAATGGCCACAAACATATACTGTCCAATGTTTTGTGTGTAGCACCTCTATTTTTCAGGTGTTATTTAGTCATGGATACTTTAGCTATGAATATCAGAAAAATAGATCCTCTACTTGAATTCATTGCATTGCTTTTTGCCATTCGTTATTTTTTTAATATTACGCTTTAATAAGAAACTGAGTAATATAATGATCCAGTGTACATAACTATCAGAAATAACTTGTAAAGATATTTCTACCAGTCAGGTATCTGCGTACATTGCAGTTCTTGCAGCTACCTAGTTGTATTATTGGGAGTTGCTTCACACCTTCTGGAATGAAAACACTGGGCGTCATTCTCCGACCCCCCGCCGGGTCGGAGAATGGCCGTTGGCCGCCGTGAATCCCGCCCCCGCCCCCGCCGAAGTCTCCGCTCCCGGAGATTGGGCGGGGGCGGGAATCCAGCCGCGCCGGTTGGCGGGACCCCCCGCTGGATTCTCCGGCCCGGATGGGCCGAAGTCCCGCCCAGAAACTGCCTGTCCCGCCGACGTAAATCAAACCTGGTATTTACCGGCGGGACCAGGCAGCGTGGGCGGGCTCCGGGGTCCTGGGGGGGGGCGCGGGGCGATCTGACCCCGGGGGGTGCCCCCACGGTGGCCTGGCCCGCGATCGGGGCCCACCGATCCGCGGGCGGGCCTGTGCCGTGGGGGCACTCTTTCCCTTCCGCCTCCGCTACGGCCTCCACCATGGCGGAGGCGGAAGAGACTCTCCCCACTGCGCATGCGCGGGAAACTTTCGGCGGCCGCTGACGCTCCCGCGCATGCGCGGGGAAACTGACAGCGGCCGCTGACGCTCCCGCGCATGCGCCGCATTTCCGCGCCAGCTGGCGGGGCAACAAACGCCATTTCCGCCAGCTGGCGGGGCGGAAATCCCTCCGGCGTCGGCCTAGCCCCTCAATGTTGGGGCTAGGCCGCCAAAGATGCGGAGACTTCCGCACCTTTTTGCCGGCGCGATGCCCGTCTGATTTGCGCCGGCTTTGGCGCCAGTCGGCGGGCATCCCGCCGTTGGGGGAGAATTTCGCCCACTGTGTGCATGCACACTTTGAGGTATTAATATTTCTGGCATGCTTTCACCTCTTATGGGTTAGAGTTCAGGTAATTTCTTAGTATTTAAGCCTTCCATCACTACCACTTTTGAAAATCATTGCTATTCAATAGTCAGATGTCATTCACAAGATTTTCTCCAAGATCAGGAGATTAGAATTTTGACTACTTAATTATGTTAGCTCATAATTCAAATGACATTGTTGACATTGAACATTTTATTTTATATTGAATATGACAAAACGATAAATCTGGTTCTAAAGAATTGACTTTTTGACAAAGGAAATGTTTTGCCTTGGAGACCAAGGCCCATACAGTACGGTGCAATATTAAAATGGCTATCTTCGCTGTTCTCTGACCCGCCCAGTGTAAAAGTTTCAGTGGCTGTTGTTAATTGTATATTTAATTGGGTGACTAATTGTATTCAGGTGGCAGCAGCAACTGCAGATTCACTTGTGCCACTATGTATCGAAGCAGACTGAAATGATGTTGGCTCGGTTTGAAGGTGCATGTTTGAAATGTACATCCCTGTAAATAAAGCTTAGAAATATGTAGACTAGTCTCCAGTGGTGCACTTCATTTGGTTATCGGATGCATCAATTATCCCAGTGGGTATTATTTTTTTATTTTATGGCATAATCTGATATCTTTATTCGTGTTACTGCCTGTAACTCCTACCTGTCCAAATATAGTGCACCTCAGCACATCTCCTTGCTAACATTGAGTCATGGATTATACTGTTTTATTGGGCAGTATTGTGGAAGTTGCATACTCTTGTCATTGAAAAAGCCTGTAACAAACAATTTTTGAAAGTGCTCCTCAAAGACTGCGAAATAGATGTTTCCCTTGCCCACTGCAAATAGATAAAGTAAAGAATCATTTGGAATGCATTGTGTAAATAAAGTTAACCAGTGCAAACTGCTGGTCAGTTAACATCCAGGCAGTTAAGGAGTATGGTGACTTTAGTCATCCTCTCTTGTATATAGTTTAATTTAAATAAACAATTTTGATAATTTTCACCTGTCAGTGCATAATTTAGAACATGGGCGGGATTCTCCAACCCCCCCACCGGGTTGGAGAATCGCCGGGAGCTGGCGTGAATCCCACCCCCGCCGGTTGCCGAATCCTCCGGCACCGGATATTCGGCGGGGGCGGGAATCGCGCCGCGCCGATGATTCTCCGGCCTGCGATGGGCCGAAGTCCCGCTGCTGTCCCGCCGGCGAGAACCAAACCACCTCTCTTACCGGCGGGACTAGACGGCGACGCGAGGCGATCTGGCCCCGGGGGGTGCCCCCACGGTGGCCTGACCCGCAATCGGGGCCCACCGATCCGGGGGTGGGCCTGTGCCGTGGGGGCACTCTTTTCCCTCCGCCTCGGCCACAGCCTTCGCGATGGCCGCCGCGTAAGAGACCCCCCCCGCAAATGTGCGGGGATGACGTGCGGCCGCTGACGTTCCCGTGCTTGCATGGACTTCCGCTGCCCGGCGAAGTCCTTTCAGCCCTGGCTGGCGTGGCGCCAAAAGCCTTCCACGCCAGCCAGTGGAGCGGAAACCACTCCGGCACGGGCCTAGCCCCTCACGGTGAGTGTTTGGCCCCTACAAGTGCAGAGCAATCCGCACCTTTGTGGCGGCCCGATGCCGAAGTGGCTCACGCCACTCCATCCCGCCGGGACCCCCCGCCACGCCGGGTAGGGGAGAATCCCGGCCATGTTCAGAAGAGGAATCTGGGGCGACATTCTCCGACCAGCCGCCGGGTCGGAGAATCGCCGGGGGCTGGCGTGAATCTCGCCCCCGCCGGTTGACGAATTCTCCAGCACTGGATATTCGGTGGGGGCGGGAATCACGCCGCGCTGGTTGGCGGGCCCCCCCCCCAGAGATTCTCCGGCCCGGATGGGCCGAAATCCCGCCGCTAAAATGCCTGTCCCGCCGGCGTAGATTAAACCACCTACCTTACCAGCGGGACTAGGCGGCGCGGGCAGGCTCCGGGTTCCTGGGGGGGGCGCGGGGCGATCTGGCCCCGGGGGGTGCCCCCACGGTGGCCTGGCCCGCGATCGGGGCCCACCGATCGACGGGCGGGCCTGTGCCGTGGGGGCACTCTTTCCCTTCCACCTTCGCCATGGTCTCCACCATGGCCGAGGCGGAAGAGACTCTCTCCACTGCGCATGCGAGGGAATGCCGTCAGCGGCCGCTAACGTTCCCGTGCATGCGCCGCCCGGAGATGTCATTTCCGCGCCAGCTGGCATTCCGCACCTTTGGGGCGGCGCGATGCCCAACTGATTTGCGCCGTTTTGGGCGCCAGTCGGCGGACATCGCGCTGTTTCCGGAGAATTTCGCCCCTGAGATATGCGGCTGGATTCTCCCAAAAGGGAACTATGTCTGCACGCTGGCATAAAAACTGGAGTTTTACTCTGGAGTTTCCTTTCAAAAAGATCAGCCAACTCACACACCTGCAGGGGACTAGCAGGGACCCAGAGTGATTCACGGAGCTTTGGCTGCGAGTACGGGCCCCCGCACTTCCGGTTTTGAGTCCTCGCATGCGCACAGCGGCGGCCTCCAGCTGCCGCACCGAGCACCATGGTGAACTCGGACCGCGGAGGCAGTTGAAAAATATAGCCCCCCCCCTCCCCAATCGGCCGCGCGCCCGAAGATCTAACGCCGCCGATCTGTCCCCCGGCCGCCCATAATGCCCCCTCGGTGCCCGATTACCTCCCACCCCCACCAGGGCGGTCGCAGACTGAGTCCGCAGCCACCACGCCCGGTTCCCAAACGGTGATAAGTGGTTAGAACCGCGCCGTCGTGTTCTCGGCCGGCTGGGAGCGGAGAATCGCTGGGCGGGCCTCTGGTAATGGCTCCCCGGCCCATGGAGTAAATCGCGGAATCGCCGATTCTCGGGTCCGGGAGACTCGCCGAGGCGGCGCTGGACCCGATTTTGCGCGAAAGTTGATTCTCTGCCCCTGCACCAAACGCGATTTTGGCGTGGGTCTGCGGAGAATCCAGCCCATGATCCCTGGAATGAACAGCTTGTTGTATGAGGAGCGATTGAGGACTCTGGATCTGTACTCACTGCAGTTTAGGATGAGGGGGCAATCTTATTCTAATTTAATTTTATTGCGAGGCCTGGATAGAGTGGACATGGAGAGGATGTTTCCAATTGTAGGAAAGACTATAACCAGAGGACACCAGCTCCGTCTAAAGGGACAATCCTTTAAAACAGAGATGAGGAGGAATTTCTTCAGCTGGAGGGGGGTGAATCTGTAGAACTCTTTGCCGCAGAAGGCTGTGGAGACCAAATCACTGAGTGACTTTAAGACAGAGATTGATAGGTTCTTGATTAATAAGGGGATCAGGGGTTATGGAGAGAAGGCAGGAGAATGGGGATGAGAAAAATATCAGCCATGATTGAATGACGGAGCAGACTGATGGGCCGAGTGGCCTAATTCTGCTTCTATGTCTTATGGTCTTATAGTCTTATATATCTATTAAATAATATCAAGATGTGTAAATCAGTTCCTATCGTAATAGTATCCCTGATGAACAGCCGGCCATTAAACATAGAAATGGTACCTGTGCTTCTGCTACCATCGTAAGGGAGCAGACATTTAAAGATCTTCAAGGTGGAGTTCGATCCTTAAAATAAGTAATACAACAGCTAATTTGGCCACAAAAATGGGGGTAACACAAAAACTTTAGGAACTACATCTGCGCCAGTGACTTATCAGTACCAGTCTGCTCAACTACCGATCATTGCCCCAAAAGGCCAGGGCCCTTGGCTCATGGGATGAGATTGATTACATCAGTATAACTGAAAGGTTTATAAGATTAATAAAAATACCCCGAAGATTTTCAAAATGAATTAGTGGTCAAGGCTAAAATGTAATAAATTTGCATGCTACCCCCAAATTTCAAGGAGCCTGCCCAATGCCATATGCCTTACATCAAAAAGTTAAGGCAGGACTTAAATGTTTGGAAATATTAGGAGTCATAAGACCAGTACAGTTTTCTGAATGGGCTGCCCTCATTGTACCTGCACTAAAATCAGTCAGAACAGTTCACATTTGTGGGAAAGAAAAATTGCCTATCAATCAAGCAACTAAGATGACAGGTCTCTGATTCCAATGATTGAGGATCCTTATGCAAAGCTAGTGGAAGGCCTAGCGTTTACAGAACTAGACATGAACCATGTGCATAAGCAATTGGAATTGGATAAGGATTCAAGAAAATTTGTAACAATTAACACAAAAGTTTATTTCAATATAACCTGTTACACTTTGGTGTGTCTTTAGCACGGAAAGTTTATTGCAAGTACACCAAGAGTAGTGGTCAATCCAGATGATGTTTTAATCACAGGAGTTTCCCTAGAAAAGTATTCGGCAAACCTCGAAGAGGTACTTGAGAGATTCAAAGAGGCGGTACTTTGGTACTTGAACGAGGCACAAAAAGAAGCTTTTGAGAAAGGCAAACTTGCCTTCCAATCTTCAGACTTGCCAGTTGATTTCGACCCAAAGAGAGAGATAATCCTGTTGTGCGATGCTTTGCCCTTTGGCATAGGGACAGTGTCATCTTATAGAATGAAAGATGGCGTAGAACTCCAATGTGAGCTTCCTGATCCTCCAATCTCCAAACTCTACTTCGGGAGGAGCTCTTTATAGCCATAGTATTTATTTGGCTGGTCCCATTCAGGTTCGGGTCAATGGTAATTCTCAGGATGTTGATGGTGGGGACTCAGTAATGATATTACCATTGAATATCATGGGGAGATGGTTAGATTGTTGTAGATCGCCATTGTCTAGCACAGCTAAAAGGTTACTTGCTACTTGTCAACCTGAACCTGAATGTCATCCAGGGTCTCGCTGCATGCAAGAATGGATTGCTTTAGTCTGTGGGGTGTTGTGAATGGTATTGAACATTGTTCAGTCATCAGTGAACATCCTCATTCTTAGCTTTATGTTGGAGGAAAGGACATTAATGAATCAGCTAAAGATGGTTGGGCCTAAACACCACCTTGAGAAACTCCTGTCGCAATGTCCTGGGCTGAGATGATTGGCCTCAAATATTTACAGCCATCTCCATTGTATAGGAACTTTGATAAAGAGTCATCCAGACTCGAAACATTATCTCCCGCCTCTCTCCACAGATTTTGTCAAACCTGCTGAGATTGTCCAGCATTTTCTGCTTTTGTTTCAAATTCCAGCATCTGCAATATTTTGTTTTGTCCTTTGTGCTAGGCATGGTTCCAAATACTGGAGAGGAAGTTCTTGCTTTCTAACTTCAATAATCATCAGTTTAGAGAGCTGGCTTGTGACATAACAACATTTATAACTTCAAGGAGAAATTGGAAATAAGTATGTATTTGCATTAAAAAGTCCTAAACCTATTTTTTAGAAAAAAAAATCATGCTTCAACTTTATAGGTGGTTTTTCAGTGCTCCTAGAATGAGAGAGAATCATAGATTTTACAGAAGGAGGCCATTCGGCCCATCGAGTCTGCACCGGCTCTTTGAAAGAGCACCCTACCCAAGCCCACACATCCCCACACCTCCACCCTATCCCCATAACCCAGTAACCCCACCCAACACTAAGGGCAATTTTGGACACTAAGGGCAATTTAGCATGGCCAATCCACCTAACTTGCACATTTTTGGACTGTGGGAGGAAACTGGAGCACCCGGAGGAAACCCACGCACACACTGGGAGAACGTGCAGACTCCGCACAGACTGACCCAAGCCAGGAATCGAACCCAGGTCCCTGGCGCTGTGATGCAACAGTGCTAACCACTGCTACCATGCCACCCCCACTGTGCCACCATGCCGTTGAAATGTTTGACGCCAAAATAGTCTGGGAATTGAGAACATTATGAAGTGTTTGTGCAGGAGGCAAGACAAAGAAATCCTAAAGGATTAAAATTCTGGACAGGATTCGCTGTTAAAAGTGGAGCAGAAGCTTTGTTTAGAAGAGTAATTTGTAAAACCTGGACTGGAATTCAGAATGCAAATCGCCAATGGAAAGCATTATTGTGAGAGAAGATTTTAAAGTGTGTTTTGGGAGTGAGTTTGGAAACTCTCATGTGTCAAATAACTGGGGGATTCTGAGGAGAAATCCACAGACATTCAATTGAGGTTCAGAGTGGAGTTGTATTTGATCACCGCGATCTTGTGTGTTTAAAGGGACCTTGTGTTATTGAGACCCATGTAACTTAAGATATACTTTGCAATCCATGTTAGTCTTAAAATCTGTGTTTATTTGTTAAACTAAGGGGAGTAAAGGAATATTGTATCCTCCCATATTTTCAAGTTGAATAAATTTTTTTTCTTGTTGCTAAAACTAATTAGCAGTTCTGTGACTCATGGGTGAAAGAAAAGTAAAAGTTACGGTCTTTTGAGCCAGGGTTCCATTCTGGAATCTTTCTGCCCAGTTATAACATCAACCGGGATCGTAACAACCCAAGGCCCAGATAGAGCCAAATAATAAAATAGGTAGAATTATCTTTTTTAACCACAATGAAAAGAGCCTCTTTAAAATGCATCTTTTTGACCAAGTTTTTGGCCACCTTCCCTTCCCTAGTTCAGAATCAGTATGTCACCTTATGCCACTACGGAGCATCTAATACTTCTTTCACTGAAATTTCCATATAAATAAAAGCTACTGTTGTTGCATCATCACTATTAACAACATGAGCGGAGAAGATTAGCAGTCAAAAATCTGCTGTGAGCCCAGGGCATTGTCTTGCAATGTAAATGACGAGCTGTGTCAGTTACGGAAACCACCGCAATCAGTATATGCATCAGTCTGCCTCTGGTTGTCCTGTAATTACTGAATTGACTATTTTAAATCAGTTTATGTAACCAGACAATTCAAGAACAATATGCACCACCTGTAATTTCACTGATATGTACATTGAAAATGTTGGCAAGTTAGACATGATGAACGTCATCTCGATGCTAAACACTTATGTCTGTCTTTTATATTGGGAAAGTGCTTGTGTTTGAAAATAACTCATCCATGTGAAGGGTTCCAGTCCTTCTACTTTTTTTTGATTTTGCTTTTAACCAGACTCTACGTCTTAAATTTTTTAAATTGTCTCTGGCTCTGCAGCTTGCACAATATTGCATGGTGCTGCGATGCTCAAAGAGCTCCTCCAGTTTTTCAGTATTCTGCTCAGTATATGGGAAAACCTTTGGAACTACCTGTGCCTCAGCTGGAGGAATTCCTACAACATACTTGCACAATATTCTTTTCTTCTCTGGAGAATGGCACAAAAATGAGGGTCGGGATTCTCCTACCCTCCCCCGCCCTGCCGCTCCGTCTCTGGCTGCCAAATTATCCGGCGCCGGTTTTTTGGCGGAGGCGGGGATCACATCCCGCCAGTCGGGGGCCATTGGCAGTGGCCCCTCCCGACGATTCTCCGGGCCCCGATGGGCCGAGCGGCCGCCCGTTTTCGGCCGGTCCCCCCGGCGTGAAATACACAAGGTCTATACCGGCGGGACCTGGCTCTGAGGGCGGCCTGCGGAGTCCTCAGGGGGCACGGGGGGATCCGGCCCCGGGGTGGGGGCCCCCCACGGTGGCCTGGCCCGTGATCGGGGCCCACCGAGCTGCGGGAGGCACTCTTTCCCTCCGCGCCAGCCTCTGTAAAGCTCCGCCATGGCCGGCGCGGAGAAGAAACCCCCTGTGCATGCGCAGGGATCACGCCAGCGGTTCTGCACATGCGCTTGAACACGCTGATGCTCCCGCGCATGTGTGAACTCACGCCTGCCGGCGGAGGCCCTTTGGCGCGGTGCCAACCACTCCAGCGCCAGCCTAGCCCCCAGAAGTGCGGAGGATTCCACAACTTCCGGGAGGCCGATGCCGGAGTGGTTCACGCCACTCTTTGGCGCCGGTACGTCCCGCCCGCCGGCTGGGGGAGAATCCCAGCCGAGGTATTTAGTATGCAGTTCTGCACAGTGGGAATTGTAGATTGGAACATTGCCACCAAATGAGTAGGCCTTTTCATTTATGTTTGAGCTGGTGCAGTGTTTCATATTTTACAAATTCCTGCTCCTGGCGTTTGAGCTGCAGCTGCATGGAACTCATACAGCAAACTGGCAAACAAACGGAGGTCACAATTCAGAACTCTTTGTGGTTCTGACTACCCTTCAAGCTCATATTTCTGGTTTATGGTCCCTGGGGATAAACCTCCATGCTAGGGTGGCGATTTTGTAAAATTACCCCGAGAAGGTGCATAAGCTTGGCTAAGTTGGTAGCCTTCTTGCCTGTGTTAGAAGGTTCTGGATTCAAGCACCACTTTCAAGCTCGTACAGATGAATTAGCCTGTACAGTGCAGTACCGAGGGAATGCTACAGTCTCAGAGGGGTATGGATGAGGTGTTAAATTAAGGCTCTGTCTATTCTGATAGCTCGTGCGCACTTAAAACATTACATCATAAAATTTGATGAAGAGTCAAGAATTTTCTTGAGCTACCACCACCAAAACCGATTGCTGTGCACAAATTAGCTGTGGTGTTTCTTCTTAAATAGTAACTCCCTTTAAAATGTTAGGTATTGGCAGTGATGTGCTTTGCATTATCCTGAGGATCTGATACGAATGCAAGGTTTTTCATTGATGGAATGGTGGGGAAGGGTTCTGTGCCTGACTGTTAATTTAACATCCACTTGCAAAGACTGACATTTAGAAGTACGATCTTTGGCTGATTTTTATGTCTGCTCCCCAGACTAGACGGATATGGGATGTCCTGGGGGATATAGAGAGGGGTGTCCTTGGGGTGTGATCCAGAGCTCCCATATCACTGAGGGGAGAGTGCCCCCAGAATAGAGGGGCCTTCTAATTGAGGCACCCACTCCTTCCTGACTGAGATTGAGGTTAAAACCTTTTTGGTTTTCCATCCTCTTCAGTCATCAGACGTCTGGCAGCTTCAGAATTGAGGTTGGGCAGGAAAAGACCCTTCAGTGGCTATTGAGTGGTCACTTAAGGGCATAATAGAAGCATGGGCAGGCGTTCCATCCGAGGCCCTGCCTGCCCCACTGTAGAATTGCAGTCAGGTTGGTGCAGTGGGATCCTGGAGTGAATGCCATCCATGCAATTTTAGTCCCCCTCCCACCAGCTTCCTCATAACCTGCTGGGAAGGAAGGGGGCTGGAAATGTAAAATTCTGGCCAGTATTAACAACTGCAATGTTTAAAAATCTAACCTAAGCTATAATTTAACAATTATTACATTGCCCTTCACAACTGTTTACTGGTTGTGTCCCTTGTGACAGTCTTTTAACTTTCCTAAATGTGAGATGAATAGCAGATCAAAATAATCCCTAAACAAGAGCAGTGGCACAAGTAGAAAGTAAGTTATTTTTAAAAATATATATAATCTTCATTGATTCATGCTGAACCTTACAAAATAAAAGATCAAAGTAATTATTGAAGATCCAGATTGCTGCACAGACATTGCTTGTGCTGCGTATGGAAATGGGAACAGAATTTGATTCCATGCATCTCTCTTTGGAGTTCTTAGCTGCAGACGGAACCTGAAAATGGACAGAGGCATCTCATTGAGTAATTACTCCATGACCATTGCTTCTGATGCAGATCGCACACTAACTTTGTGCTGCCTGATAATGGTCTTGATAAACTGAGTGTAGCTAGTGGGGAATGCATTGCTTTTTTAAAAAAATATTTTTCTTGAAGTTTTTCATTTTATACACTGCCCAATGAACAAAGATATTTGGATCAGATACAATATACAAGAGCTCAACCTTGGGGATTGGCTCTCCATGACCCCACCTCCTAATTTGAAGATATTTTATTGGAATACATATTTTACAAAGGTGGTTGTCATTTATTTACACATGTATAGCTCTTTTCCCCCTCCTCCCTCCTGTCCATTGGCTTCACCCCCCATGCTTTAGATGTTTCTTTGGAGTGTTGCTCTTTGTGGCCTTGTTCTTGGCTCCCTGTTGTCTATTCCTGCCATTCCCAACCCCCGCCCCCCCTCCTCTCTCCCAGCTTACCCCCTGCCTGTCTCTACCTGTTCCCTGGTGTCTTGCTGGCTCCTATGTAGCCTCTACCCCCCTCTCCCCCTTGCTCCGTTGGTGAATGACCTCCTCTTTTGTGGAAGCCCTCCTCCGACCCTTGGCTGGCGAATTTGATTTTCTCCAGATGATGAAATACCGACAGGCCTGCCAACCAGTCTGCAGTTTTAGGTGTGCTGTTGATTGCCAGCTTTTTCAGTGGGTTATTAGGGAAGCAAAGGCAACGCTGTCAGCCCCCTTCCCCATAAATAGTTCTGGCTGGTCCGATATCCTGAGGACTGCTTGACTCCACCTCACACCTACAGCCTTGGACATGGTTTCAGAGAAGGCTGTCCAGAACCTGACAAGTTTGGGGCACGCCGAGAACATATGGGTGTGGTTGGCCGGGCCTCCCTGTCACCGTTCACACTTGTCCTCCACCTCCAGGAAAATCTGCTCATTTGGGTTCTTGTTCGGTGCACTCTGTGCACCACTTTCAGTTGCATGAGGCTCAGCCTTGCGCAAGTGGAGGTGGAGTTGGCCTTGTTCAGTGCTTTGCTCTGGAGTCCCCACCCTATTTCTATCCCTAGTTTTTCCTCCTACATTCCCCGCGTTTCGTCCGGTGGGGAACGTGCCCTTTCTAATAGTCGTCCATACACGTCCACGCAGTTCCCCCCACCCAGATTGCCCACATCCAGTAGATCCTCTAACATTGTGCGTCTCGGGGTCCATGGGTCGTCTCCTTGCGGAGGAATTTGTTTACCTGGAGCAGTCGTAGTTTGTTCCCATTGGGTAATTGTAGTTTATCTAAGGTCGACCTATTTCGGATAGGTCGAAGTGCTGTCTCAAATGTTTCCAGCTTCATAATGTGGCTACTATCACTGGGCTTGTTGGTTTGGCTGGCGGAGATGGGAGTGGTGCCGTGGTGAGGGCCAGGATGGTCGTCCCTCTGTGCAGGAACTCCGCTCCATCCTTACCCATTCCATTTCGGGTTCTTTCACCCATCCACTAATTCTTTCTGCAGTGGCTGCCCAGTGGTAGTATTGTAGAATCAGAGAATTTACAGTGCAGAAGGATGCCATTCAGCCCATTAAGTCTGCACCAGCCCTTGGAAAGAGCACCCTACTCAAGCCCACACTGCCACCCTATCCCTGCAACCCCACCCAACCATTTTCTTGACACGAAGGGCAATTTAGCATGGCCAATCCATCCAACCTGCACATCTTTGGATTGTGGGAGGAAACCGGATCACTCGGAGGAAACCCACACAGATCCGGGTGGAACATGACCACTCCGCACAGATAGTGACCCAAGCCGGGAATCGAACCTGTGGCCCTGGAGCTATGAAGCAACAGTGCAAACCACTGTGCCACCGTGCTGCCCCCCCCCTCCCACCCCCACCCATGTTTCTATTTTTTTGTAGTATCTTTTATGGGATCCTTGGGTACTCTTCCCCCCAACACATACACACATCATAATCACTTTGTCGACCCATTAAAGAAGGCCTTGGGGGATGTAGATTAGTATGGATCTGAACAGAAAGAGGAACCTGGGCAGCACATTCATCATGATCGTCAGCACCCTCCCCACGAGGGAGAGCTGGAGTGTGTCCCAACTCCTCCGTCGGGTCGAAGTATCCCCTGGGGGCAGCGTGAATCCCGCCCCGCTGCTCCGAGGCCAGCTGCCTTATTCTTCGGCGCCGGTTTTGGGGCGGAGGCAGGGATCATGCCGCGCCGGTCGGGGACCGTTGTCAGCGGCCACCCCCAACAATTCTCCGAGCCCCGATGGGCCGAGCGGCTGTCCGTTTTTGGCCAGTCCCGCCGGCGTGAAATGGACATGGTCCCAAATGGCGGGACCTGGCTGGCAGGCCGGCTGGTGTGGTCCTCGGGGAGCGCAGGGGGTTCCGACCCCGGGAGGGTCCCCCACGGCGTCCTGGCCCGCGATCGGGGCCCACCGATCTGCGGCCGGGCCTGTGCCGTGGGGGCACACCTTCCTTCTATGCCGGCCTCTGTAAGGCTCCCCCGTGGCTGGCGCGGAGACACCCCCCCTGCGCATGCACCAGAACACGCCGGCGGTTCTGCACATGTGTCAGAACTCGCCGGCCCTTCGGCGCCGGTTGGCATGGCTCCAACCCCTTCGCCGCCGGCCTAGCCCCCGGAACTGCGGAAGATTCCGCAACTTCCGGGTGGCCCGATGCCGGAGTGGTTCGCGCCGTTCTTGGCGCCGGCATCAGGCCATCCCACCGATTGCGGGAGAATCCCACCCCTGATTCTGAAATAGTCTTTCATCTGATTCTGATACCTGAAAATACCGTGGGGCAGCACGGTAGCACAGTGGTTAGCACAGTTGTTTCACAGCTCTAGGGTCCCAGATTCGATTCCCAGCTTGGGTCACTGTCTGTGTGGAGTCTGTACGTTCTCCCCGCGTCTGCGTGGGCTTCCTCCGGGTGCTCCGGTTTCCTCCCACAGTCCAAAGATGTACAGGTTCGGTGGATTGGCCATGATAAATTGCCCTTAGTATCTGAAAAGGTTAGGTGGGGTTACGGGGTTAGGGTGGAAGTGTGGGCTTAAGGTAGGGTGCTCTTTCCAAGGACCGGTGCAGACTCGATGGGCTGAATGGCCTCCTTCTGCACTGTAAATTCTATGATTCTAGCTCCTGCCATTCATAACATCATTCTACCAAGTGAACACTATGTATCTAATTAATTTCTCTACAGGGAATCCTTCTTAATCCATACCAAAAATCCTTTATCCCAAGCTTTTATGTTGCTTTAATTGCACCTCTGGCTCCCAAAAACCTTTCAATCCAGGATTATTTAAAAACACTACTGCTGCAGTCACACACAAACTAACCCAGGCATTTAACCCTTACTGCACCAAATATATATAATGCAATATATCTGAGATTCCTACATTTGTGACAGAAGTCAGTCAACAACTAACCTGAAAGGAGTTGATGATTCCCTTAAATAGTGCACATGGTGGTGTTCCTCCTGCTGCTGAATGCTGATTTATTTCATGATTTTCCTCTTCTGCATCCTTCCAGTATATGCACAAGAAATGTGTACACTTACACTCTCCAATGACTTAATTTTGGTGGGAAAACAGAACCCATATCACTGAAGAAATGGCTATTGTCTTTCAGATAAATGGTACTTTCTCAGAATTATCAAGAAAATTGGAGGAGAGCATTTTCAGGCAATGGAAATTGCCCAGGAGTTCATTAAGCAGAAGGCTGGTCTAATTAGAAACCAAATCTTCTCTTCTGATTGAAATCAGGATAATTACAAATGATAATTTGAAAGCACAATTCATTGGCATTTTGAAAAGCTTTGAAAAAAGTAATGTGAACTGTAATCCTCAAACAGGTCATTCATCTAATTGTTCATTCTTCTCCAATATTGTCCTCATACATATCTTGTACTCAAATGTAAAAGGTGCTATGTAATGCAAGTTGTTACTTGTGTAGGCTAAGTGGCCTGCATTCTATTTTCGCCCTTCCTTCTTCCTTCAATAACAAAATGATGTTTGCTACTATCGAATACTTCGGAATCTGAGGAATTCTGGATGATCAAAAACAATGCAGCCACTATCTCCACAGCCAATTCTTTTAAAACTCTAGGGTGTAGGTAACACTGAGCAGAGCAGTCCTGTTATATGCTCCATTGTGGGCAGATAGATTTTGAAATGAATTCTGAAATGGGTGCAGGACCATCATTTTAATATTGTTTCAGGCAACCTGTAGGCAATAGGCTGGGTGCCCACCAAATCAGAATGGTGAACCCTAAAAATTGCCACTGTTAGGCCCACTTTTTGCCCAATGTTAAATTTCTACCTTTTTGTTTCCCTTCTCTAATTTTAAGCTTGACATTTCCTCAGTAATTTCCCTAATAATTCCTCATGTGGCTCGGGGTCAAATTTTGTTTGGTAACAGTCTCTTGTGAAATGCCTTGGAACATGTTAAAAGACCAAACTCCATCAACTTGTTGCTATGATGACTCCGTGGGCAGCACTGGAGCACAGTGATTAGCACTGTTGCTTCACAGCGCCAGGTTCCCAGGTTTAATTCCCAGCTTGGGTGACTGGCTGTGCGGATTCTGCACTTTCTCTCAGTGTCGCCATGGGTTTCCTCCGGTTTCCTCCCACAAGTCCTGAAAGACGTGCTGTTAGATAATTTGGACATTCTGAATTCTCCCTCTGTGTACCCGAACAGGAGCCGGAATGTGCCGACTAGGGGCTTTTCACAATAGCCTCATTGCAGTGTTAATGTTAGCCTACTTGTGACATTAAAGACTTTTATTACAGAAGGCGGCATGTGGTGCAGTGGATAGTACTGGGATTGCGGCGCTGATGTTCGATCCCGGCTCTGGGTCACTGTCTGTGTGGAGTTTGTACATTCTCCCCATGTCTGTGTGGGTTTCACCCCCACAACCCAAAGATGTGCGGGTTAGGTGGATAGGCCACGCTAAATTGTCCCTTAATTGGAAAAAAAAATCATAATAATTGGGTACTCTAAATTTTAATAAAAAGATTATTATTACAGAATAATTTTACAGTGTGTGATCTTTTGGGTTGTGCCTGAAGAAACATGAAAATGCACTCGATATCTGAGTTTCTTTATGTTCATCATGTGAGACACAGTCATTCAAACCAAAATTAAAGGTTCCTAGAGATTCGTAGAAGGGACATGATTATATTTTCAGTTTGTTTGTTTGTATCTGTCTTTAAGTGGTTGAAAGATACAGGACATTGTTACTGCAAGTGTTTGCTCCTTACATGCCTGAATGTTCCATTCATATTTATAAAGACAACAAAGAAATCTAAACTGCTTTATAAATCATCAAAACAAGTCTTCATGAGATTGTTGTGCTGCATAACACAAAAGAGATGATAATACCAAGATGAGAACAAAATGATTTGTTTCTCTTGAATGCTGGGGGATGAACGGAAATCCAAATTATGTGCTACTGCCAGCGTAATGTTCAAAGACCTGTCATGTGACATTCCAAAATGATTCAAAACACCAGCAATTGTCTTCTCTAAGATGCACACCAAGTTGATGATCTGTCGTATTGTATTAACCTACAAATACAATGAGTTGTTAAATAGTGTAGCTGTTTGACTTTCTTTCTTGTACCCGATGAATGAACATAAGGATTCAAGTTGTTGGTTAAATTGGCCATAACACAATTATAAATGCCATGAGTAGATATTTTCTTGAAATATTTAAAGAAACATTCTCCAAACACTGAACATTTTAATATAGGTGGGAGAGTTTGTAAATACAATTGTATGCTTAGATTCCCGATATCATAGAATCAGAGCATCCCTACAGTGCAGAAGGAGGCCATTTGGCCCATTGGGTCTGCACCGACTGCCCTTCCTAGGCCCACTCCCCCAACCTATCCCCGTAAACCCACCTAACCTTTGGACACTATGGGGCAATTTGGCCTGGCCAACCCACCTAACCTGCACAGCTTTGGGCTGTGGCAGGAAATTGGAACACTGGGAGAACATGCAAACTCCACACACAGTTGCCCAAGGTTGGAATCAAACCTGGGTCCCTGGTGCTGTGAGGCAGCAGTGCTAACCACTGTGCCGCCATAAGAGCAAGATCACTGTTATCCACCTGTTGAGCTAAGCTTTCAGCTCACACACAGCCTGAAATAAACACTGCTTATAAATGTCAGGAGCATTTATGATTGAATATGAACATTAAGCCAAATTTTATATACACTTTTTAAAGTCATTTTTGTTTGTATTGTTAAGATTGAGGTTTTTTGAGTATTATGTTTCAAGAATATATCTTTTAGTTTGTAATATTATTTTATTTTGGGGCTGTAACTTTAAATTTAGGGTAAATGCAGGGGTCACGTGGCCTAATCTGGAGTTTGCCTGACAGTGAGTCTGAGTTGCTTGAATGTTAGAGATCAAAGGAAGACATCATTTGTTTTACTGAGAGGAAGGTTCAAGATGTTTATACTTGGAGGCAATGACCACAATCTCTCGTATGCTATGAATAGTCTCTGAGTCTCCTAAAGTCCCGGAAAGGTCATAAAAACATAGAAAATAGAAGCAGGAGGAGGGCATTTGGCCCTTCGAGCCTGCTCCGCCATTCATTATGATAATGGCTTATCATCAGGTTCAATACTCTGATGCCCGCCCACCCCCATAGCCCTTGATCCCTTTAGCCCCAATGCTATATAGAATTCCTTCTTGAAATTACACAACATTTTGGCCTCAACTACTTTCTGTGTTCGTGAATTCCACAGATGCACCACTCTGGGTGAAGAAATTCCTCCTCACCTCAGTCCTAAAAGGTTTACCCCTTACCCTCAAACTATGACCCTAGTTCAGAATTCCCCCACCATTGGGAACATTCTTTCTGAATCTACACTGTCTAACCCTGTTAGAATTTTGTAAGTTTCTATGAGATCCCGTCTCACTCTTCTGAACACCAATGAATATATCATCCGAACCAACTTAGTCACTGCTCATACGACAGTCCCGCCATCCCAGAAATCAGCCTGGTCAACCTTTGCTGCTCTCCCTCCATAGCAAGAACATCCTTCCTCAGATAAAGACACCAAATCTGCACACAATTATCCAGATGTGGCCTCACCAATGCCCTATACAATTGCAGTAAAATATCTCTATTTGTATATTCAACTCCTCTCGTTGTCAAGGCCAACATTCCATTTACCTTCTTTACTGCTTGCTGTACCTGTGCGCTTACTTTCAGCGACTAATGCACGAGCACAACAAGGTCTTGCTGAGAATCCACCTTTCTCAATTTACATCCATTCAAATAATAATCTGCCTTCATATTTTTGCTACCAAAGTGGATAACCTCATATTTATCCACATTATGTTGCATCTGTCATGCATGTGCCCACTCAGATTGTCCAAATTCCGCAGAAGCATCTCTGCATCCTCCTCACAGCTCACCTACCCACCCAACTTTACATCATCTGCAAATTTCGAGTCCGGCCGGTCGGGGGCGGAGAATAGCGGGGCGGACCTCAGGCAATGGCCTCAGGTGGAGGATAATTGGTGCTATGTACTTCCCGAGTACGCCGCTTTTCAGGGGGGTGGAGAATCGCTGAACCAGTGGCGGTCCCGAATTCATGCGGTAAACTGGATTCTCCGCCGAACGCAATTTCGGCATCGGGGTGCGGAGAATCCAGCACATGATGGGCGTCATTCTACGACCCCCCAGAGGGTCGGAGAATGGCCGTTGGCCGCCGTGAATCCTGCCCCCGCCGAAGTCTCCGAAGGGAGAAAAGTCGGCGGGGCGTTAATGGCGCCGCTGCCGCGGAGAATGTCACGGGTCTGCGCAAGGCAGCCGATTTTCGGCCTGCCGATATTCTCCCTTCCGGATGGGCCGAAGTCCCGTCGACGTGATGACCGTTCACGTCGACGTGAATCAAACGTCCTTTTCATCGGCGTGACCCGGTGCTCCAGGCTCACGCCGACCAGCGTGCAGGTGAGTGATGGCCTGGGGGGTTGGCTCTGGGCAGGAAATGGCGTGGCCGCAGACTGATTGCGTGAGGAGAGGTGTGTCTCGGCTTGTGTGTGCGGCGGGGGGGGGCTGGTTAGAGTAGGCTGGGCTCCGGGGGAGTGCCGGGAGGGGGTCCGTGCCGGGGTGGAGGTTGGGGGTTGGGGGGGGTCCGTGCCGGGGTGGAGGTTGGGGGTTGGGGGGGTCCGTGCTGGGGTGGAGGTTGGGGGTTGGGGGGGGTCCGTGCTGGGGTGGAGGTTGGGGGTTGGGGGGGGTCCGTGCTGGGGTGGAGGTTGGGGAGGGGGTCCGTGCCGGAGTGGAGGTTGGGGAGCGGGTCCGTGCCGGGGTGGAGGTTGGGGAGGGGGTCCGTGCCGGGGTGGAGGTTGGGGGGGGTCCGTGCTGGGGTGGAGGTTGGGGGTTGGGGGGGTCCGTGCTGGGGTGGAGGTTGGGGGGGGGGTCCGTGCCGGGGTGGAGGTTGGGGGTTGGGGGGGGGTCCGTGCCGGGGTGGAGGTTGGGGGTTGGGGGGGGTCCGTGCTGGGGTGGAGGTTGGGGGATGGGGGGGGTCCGTGCTGGGGTGGAGGTTGGGGGGGTCCGTGCTGGGGTGGAGGTTGGGGGTTGGGGGGGGTCCGTGCTGGGGTGGAGGTTGGGGAGGGGGTCCGTGCCGGGGTGGAGGTTGGGGGTTGGGGGGGGTCCGTGCTGGGGTGGAGGTTGGGGGTTGAGGGGGTCCATGCTGGGGTGGAGGTTGGGGGGGGGTCCGTGCCGGGGTGGAGGTTGGGGATTGGGGGGGGGGGTCCGTGCCGGGGTGGAGGTTGGGGGTTGGGGAGGGTCCGTGCTGGGGTGGAGGTTGGGGGTTGGGGGGGGTTCGTGCTGGGGTGGAGGTTGGGGGTTGGGGGGGTCCATGCTGGGGTGGAGGTTGGGGGTTGGGGGGGTCCGTGCTGGGGTGGAGGTTGGGGAGGGGGTCCGTGCCGGGGTGGAGGTTGGGGGGGGGGGGCTCCGTGCTGGGGTGGAGGTTGGGGGTTGGGGGGGGTCCGTGCTGGGGTGGAGGTTGGGGGGGTCCATGCTGGGGTGGAGGTTGTGGGGGGGGGGGGTCCGTGCCGGGGTGGAGGTTGGGGGGGAGTCCGTGCCGAGGAGGGTGATGGGAGGGCAAGTGAGTTGGTCCACCTGGCCAGGTGCCAGCCTCCAACAGTTGGACCCATGCGGTCCATGCCACCTGGCTGGGGGGAGGAGGGGATATGGGCAATGATGACATGTCGTCGTTCCCCTCCGCCCCACCAGGCCGTCATGTTTTCAGATCATCCAGCGATGTTGGCCGCCGTGGTGGCAGCCGCTCATGTCTATGTTGCCCTGGATGAGGAGGAGGAGGAGGAGGAGGAGCGTGCCAGAGAGGCGGCGCAGGCTGCCGCGGAGGGGCAGGCGGCAGGCGGCAGCCGCCCAGGCTGGACGGACACCTGACCGACAGGACGAGGAGGGGGAGGAGGACGTCGCGGCCCCACGGCAACGGAGGCACCCGAGGCGCCCCGTGTGTACCGGCCCCGGCAGTCATACCAGGACCTCACGGACCGGGAATGCAGGAGGAGACTCCGGATGAGCCGGGAAACCGTGGCACACATCTGCCACCTGCTGGCACACCTGTCACCGCGTGGCACTGGCGGGGGACACCCTCTCCCCGTGTCCGTCAAGGTTACGGTGGCCCTGAACTTTTATGCAACGGGGTCATTCCAGGCACCGAGTGGGGACCTGTCCGGCATATCGCAGACATCGGTGCACCGGTGCATCCGGGCAGTGACAGATGCCCTTTATGCCATGGCGCACCGCTACATCCGCTTCCCCGTGGACCGGGCCAGCCAAGATGCCCGGGCCGTGGGCATCTCTGCCGTGGCCGGGTTCCCCATGGTCCAGGGCGCGATCGATGGGATGCACGTCGCCGTGCGGCCACCTGCAGATAACAGGGCCGTGTTCACTAATAGGAAGGGGACCTATTCGATGAACGTACAGGTGGTCTGCGACCACCGCATGATGATCCTGCACGTCTGCGCCCGTCACCCAGGCAGTGTACACGACTCATTCGTGTTGTCGCGGTCATCCATCCCCAGCACGTACGAGGGACGCCATCCCCGGCTGCGGGGCTGGTTGCTGGGCGACAGGGGCTACCCATTGCGATCGTGGCTGATGACGCCTATACGGAGGCCACGCAATGAGGCGGAGAACCGCTACAATGATGCCCATGTAGCGACAAGGGGAGTGATCGAGAGGTGCTTTGGCGTGCCGAAGATGCGTTTCAGGTGCCTGGACCTCTCTGGGGGCGCCCTCCAGTATCGGTCAGATAGGGTCGGCCGCATCATTGTGGTGTGCTGCGTCCTGCACAACATAGCCCAGCAGAGGGGCGATGTGCCGCAGGCAGAGGAGGGCGGAGTGGAGGAGCAGCAGGAAGAGGCCCAGTCCTCCCCAGATGAGGGGGATGGGGGCAATGGTCAGGGCAGACGGGGTAGACACAGGCGGGTGGCTGTCCACCGTTACCGGCTGGCCCAGCGGGCACGGGACAGACTGATAGACGCCCGCTTCACTGACTAGATGGGCGTGGGAATCGGGTAGTATGGCCACAGACCACACACCATGGCAACAGCCGACCACCCACACACCCCACCCATCCACCCACCCAGCACCCTCACCCCCCTCCCCAACCCCACCCACCCCACCCGCATGCACACCACCCCCCCCCATTGCCGATCCACCGGCGTCACAACGGGCCGGGCTCACACAGTTGCGGGTGGACGCGTGTCTATCGCAGGCCATGGAGGATGATGACAACCCGCCCTGCGATGAGCTCCTGGCTCTACATCGTTGGACTATGTCTGACCCATGGCCACAGTACCACCATCCACCCGGACCATCCCTGCATGCGGCTGTGACACTGCAGCGCACGGTCCCGTCCTCTGCCCGGGGGATGTTGATGGCGGCCCAGGGGGAAGGGGGCAGACTCACCTGGGGCTGAGGTAAGACCACCCCTCACACGCACACTTGCGCTCAACGTACATGACACGCCCGCACACTTTGGACAGAGCACAAAGGCAGCTTCGGTAGGTGTAACATTGACTTTAATAACCAAAGGAGTTCATGCACGTGCCCTAGCCCCTAAAACTCATCTGTGCCCTGCACCCGTGCCAACTTACTCAGTGTCTAATTGTTTGGCCTTACGGGCCCTTTGACTACGTCTACATGGTTCCCCAGACGGTGCAGCAGAACTGGAGGTGGACTCCTGTGATTCCTGCCCTCTGACACTGGATCCCTTTGGCAGCCGTTTCCTGGGGCGTCCTGGCCTAGATGGGCCAGGCTGCGGCCCGGGCGACTGGGATGGCGAGCTGCCAGCCTGTCCTGCCCGTTGCCCACCCGATGCACCTGGGACGGAAGGGGGGGAGTCCGAGGTGTCGCGGTGTACCAGGACCTCCCCTACAGAGGGAGCCGGGACGGACCACACCACCTCCTCCTCCCTCGGGGTGCCCGATGGCCCCCAGGCCTCTACATGGGTGGGGGATGCGAACGGACTGGCCATCCGACGCCCCCCCGACATCTGGCGCTGCCAGTCCTGGAGGCCCGTGCTGGTATCGACAGGGGTCTGCAGGTTTGCAGCCATGGAGCCCAGGGTGTTGGCAAACCCTGTCTGTGACAGTGCGACGCCGGCTCGCACATGGCCACTGGCGCCGATGCCCTCAGCGATGGCCTGCTGGGACTGGGCCATGGCCTGCAGAGACTGGGCCATGGCCTGCTGAGACTGGGCCATGGCCTGCTGAGACTGGGCCATGCCCTGCAGAGACTGGGCTATGGCGTTGAGCGCCTCTGCCATCTGGCGCTGGCACTGGCTCATGGCCTCCTGTGAGAGGGCAGCCATTTCCTGGGCCACAGACGCCGCCTGCACGGAAGGCCCCAGGCCTCGCAAACCGTTCCCCATGTCTGCCACCGTCGCAACCATTGCCTCCACCGCGGACGCCACCCGTGCGGTGTCAGCCTGGGTGGCACGCATGACCGGGACCACTCCCAGCTCCTGGACGCGGGTGGACTCCTCCACCTGCGACCGCAGCCGCCGCAAGCCGCCCGTCACCCTCTTCGCTCGTCTCCGGGTCGGTGGTTGCATCGGATCTATGTGTGGGTGTGGTAACTGCAGGAACCCGGGATCCATCTGGGCGGCAGATGTTCGCTTGGCCTGGGCTGCCCTCCGACCGCCCGGTCCCTCTGCTGCTCCTACCTCCACCTGCTGTACCGGGACGGCTGTGTTGTGCGCACCAGTGAGTGTACCAGATGCCTCATCACTAAAGTGCCCAACCGTGGTGAGTGTTTCTGCGATGGTGGAGGATGTTGGTGACAGCAGTGGCGTTGTGTCGTGCTCTTCGTCCCACTCTGAGTCCATGGCACTTTGGGGTGGGGGTTCGTCTCCACCCATCCACTCTGAGTCACTGTCCAGTATTTCGTCTTCCTGGGTAGTGCTGTCCCGGGTAGTGCTGTCCCGGGTAGGGGTGTCCTGGGTAGTGGTGTCCTGGGTAGTGGTGTCCTGGGTAGTGGTGTCCTGGCTCGGATGTGACGGGGGCCTGTGGCTGCCCCCCTCATCGCTGGGTGGTCGCTCCTGCACGTGACGGGGGTGTCGTCTCCCTGTTGCTCCAGGTCTCTCCGTCTCCCGTGGTGTGCGAGGGGCATCCTGCGGGCGTCGCATGCTGGAGGGTTCGGGTCTCTCCGTCTCCCGTGGTCTCCGAGGGGCATCCTGCGGGCGTCGCATGCTGGAGGGTCCGGGTCTCTCCGTCTCCCGTGGTCTCCGAGGGGCATCCTGCGGGCGTCGCATGCTGGAGGGTCCGGGTCTCTCCGTCTCCCGTGGTCTCCGAGGGGCATCCTGCGGGCGTCGCATGCTGGAGGGTCCGGGTCTCTCCGTCTCCCGTGGTCTCCGAGGGGCATCCTGCGGGCGTCGCATGCTGGAGGGTCCGGGTCTCTCCGTCTCCCGTGGTCTCCGAGGGGCATCCTGCGGGCGTCGCATGCTGGAGGGTCCGGGTCTCTCCGTCTCCCGTGGTCTCCGAGGGGCATCCTGCGGGCGGTGTGCATCTGCGGGGATGGGTGCCTGGACATTTGGTCCTGCGATACACAATGAAGCATGCATGGTTAGACATCAGGCAGTGATCTGGTGATACGGGGGAGGGGGATATAGGGGAGGGGGGATATGGGGACGGGCTGTCGGTGGCTCACTTGCTGGTGGGCCCCCGACCTCTGCATCAGCAACCTCCCGGTCCTCAGGTCTGCCAGCCAGTTCCAGGGCCCTTTCCTCGTGTACGGTCAGTGGCCTCTCATCAGCGGGCCCTCCTCCAGTCCTCACATGCTCCCTATTGTTGTGTGCGCGCTTCTCCTGTGGGGGGGGGGGGTTGGTGGCAGGGGTAAAAGGCAACAGTGTTAGGCAGGTATATGAATGCACGCCATCGGTTGCGCGTGCATTGCAGAGGTTAAGGTTAGGGCTGGATTCACTTGGGGATATGGGGGAGGGGGGATATGGGGGAGGGGGGATATGGGGGAGGGGGGATATGGGGGAGGGGGGATATGGGGGAGGGGGATATGGGGGAGGGGGTGATATGGGTGATATGGGGGAGGGGGGATATGGGGGAGGGGGGATATGGGGAGGGGGGATATGGGGATATGGGGAAGGGGGGATATGGGGGTGGGGGATATGGGGGATATGGGGAGGGGGGATATGGGGGAGGGGGGATATGTGGGAGGGGGGTTATGGGGAGGGCGGATATGCGGGAGGGGGGATATGGGGGAGGGGGGATATGGGGGAGGGGGGATATGGGGGAGGGGGGATATGGGGGAGGGGGATATGGAGGAGGGGGGATATGGGGGAGGGGGGATATGGGGAGGGGGATATGGGGGATATGGGGGAGGGGGGATATGGGGGAGGGGGGATATGGGGGATATGGGGAGGGGGGATATGGGGGAGGGGGGATATGGGGGATATGGGGAGGGGGGATATGGGGGAGGGGGGATATGGGGGTGGGGGGATATGGGGGAGGGGAGATATGGGGAGGGGGGATATGGGGAGGGGGGATATGGGGGAGGGGGGATATGGGGGAGGGGGTATATGGGGGATATGGTGGAGGGGGGATATGGGGGAGGGGGATATGGGGGATATGGGGAGGGGGATATGGGGGAGGGGGATATGGGGGATATGGGGAGGGGGGATATGGGGGATATGGGGAGGGGGGGATATGGGGGAGGAGGGATATGGGGGCGGGGGGATATGGGGGATATGGGGGAGGGGGGATATGGGGAGGGGGATATGGAGGAGGGGGGATATGGGGGAGGGGGGATATGGGGGAGGGGGATATGGGGGATATTGGGGAAGGGGGATATGGGGGAGGGGGGATATGGGGGATATGGGGAGGGGGGATATGGGGGAGGGGGCATATGGGGGTGGGGAGATATGGGGGAGGGGGGATATGGGGGAGGGGGGGATATGGGGGAGGGGGATATGGGGGAGGGGGATATGGAGGAGGGGGGATATGGGGGAGGGGGATATGGGGGATATGGGGGAGGGGGGATATGGGGGAGGGGGGGATATGGGGGATATGGGGAGGGGGGATATGGGGGTGGGGGAAATGGGGGAGGGGAGATATGGGGGAGGGGGGATATGGGGAGGGGGATATGGGGGAGGGGGATATGGGGGAGGGGGTATATGGGGGATATGGTGGAGGGGGGATATGGGGGAGGGGGGATATGGGGGATATGGGGAGGGGGATATGGGGGAGGGGGGATATCGGGGATATGGGGAGGGGGGATATGGGGGATATGGGGAGGGGGATATGGGGGAGGAGGGATATGGGGGCGGGGGGATATGGGGGATATGGGGGAGGGGGGATATGGGGGAGGGGGATATGGAGGAGGGGGGGTATGGGGAGGGGGGATATGGGGGAGGGGATATGGAGGAGGGGGGGTATGGGGAGGGGGGATATGGGGGAGGGGGGATATGGGGGATATGGGGGAGGGGGGATATGGGGGAGGGGGGATATGGGGGATATGGGGAGGGGGGATATGGGGGAGGGGGGATATGGGGGTGGGGGGATATGGGGGAGGGGATATATGGGGGAGGGGGGATATGGGGGAGGGGAGATATGGGGGAGGGTGATATGGAGGAGGGGGGATATGGGGGAGGGGGGATATGGGGGAGGGGGGATATGGGGGATTTGGGGGAGGGGGGTTATGGGGGAGGGGGGATATGGGGGATATGGGGAGGGGGGATATGGGGGAGGGGGGGTATGGGGGTGGGGGATATGGGGGAGGGGAGATATGGGGGAGGGGGGATATGGGGAGGGGGGATATGGGGAGGGGGATATGGGGGAGGGGGGATATGGGGGAGGGGGTATATGGGGGATATGGTGGAGGGGGGATATGGGGGAGGGGGGATATGGGGGATATGGGGAGGGGGATATGGGGGAGGGGGGATATGGGGGATATGGGGAGGGGGGATATGGGGGATATGGGCAGGGGGGGATATGGGGGAGGAGGGATATGGGGGTGGGGGGATATGGGGGATATGGGGGAGGGGGGATATGGGGGAGGGGGATATGGAGGAGGGGGGATATGGGGGAGGGGGGATATGGGGGAGGGGGGATATGGGGGATATGGGGGAGTGGGGAATATGGGGGAGGGGGGATATGGGGGATATGGGGAGGGGGGATATGGGGGAGGGGGGATATGGGGGTGGGGGGATATGGGGGAGGGGAGATATGGGGGAGGGGGGATATGGGGAGGGGGGATATGGGGAGGGGGATATGGGGGAGGGGGGATATGGGGGAGGGGGTATATGGGGTATATGGTGGAGGGGGGATATGGGGGAGGGGGGATATGGGGGATATGGGGAGGGGGATATGGGGAGGGGGGATATGGGGGATATGGGGAGGGGGGATATGGGGGATATGGGGAGGGGGGGATATGGGGGAGGAGGGATATGGGGGCGGGGGGATATGGGGGATGGGGGATATGGGGGATGGGGGATATGGGGGAGGGGGGATATGGGGGAGGGGGGATATGGGGGAGGGGGAAATGGGGGATATGGGGGAGGGGGGATATGGGGGAGGGGGTGATATGGGGGAGGGGGGATATGGGGGAGGGGGGATATGGGGGAGGCTCACCCTGCCTGCTCTGACGAGGTTGTTCACCTTCTTGTGGCACTGGGTGCCTGTCCGTGGTGTCAGGGCCACAGCGGTGACGGCCTCTGCCACTTCCCTCCACAGACGCCGGCTGTGGCGTGGGGCAACTCTGCGGCCGTGCCCGGGATACAGGGCGTCCCTCATCTGCTCCACCGCGTCCAGGAGCGCCTCCACATCGCGTGACTCGAACCTCGGGGCTGAGCGACGGCCAGCCATCCATCGGGTGTTCCGGTCGGGTGTTCCGGTCGGGTGGGGGGGAGCAGTGCGGCCTTATGAGCCGTCACGCCGTGCAGCGCGTATGACGCTGCACGGCGTGAACCACTGCGCAAGCGCGAATCCCGTTACGTCGCTGCTAGCCCATTTCGGGCCGGAGACTATCGACCCATTTTTCTGACGTGACGCAAGTGGGATTTGCGCCGTTTTTTGCGCCGATCGGCGGACTTTCCGCCGATAACGGAGAATTTCGCCCGATGTCTTTCCAATTCCTATGGGGAAGAGGGTAAAGGGAGCAATTTTGAGATTAGATTACAGGCTTCCCTATAAATTCATGAATTGCGCTAATGGACAGCAGTTTGAGGTTTGGTCTTGTGTGGTCTACACCCACCTGGGAGGTAGACAGTCAGGGCAGCACCTTAAGCAGCAAAAATGCTGACTCTAGTGACTCTGGGCGTCATTCTCCGTCGGCGGGAGTCTCCGTTTTGCCGGCGCCCGGGGGTTTCCCAACGGCGTGGGGCTGCCCCACAATGGGAAACCCCATTGACCGGCCGGTGTTACGGAGACTCCCGCCGGCCGGTCGGGGCAGAAATGTGGCGGGGCGGGTAGGAGAATTTCGCCCTCTATTGGTCATTACAGAAATTTCATTGGATGCTCATGCACAGATTGAAGATTGAATTTGTGAGGATTTGAGGTTGAGATTGGGGACACTGCAATGCAGTGATGAGAGCATACCTCAATGTCAGACATCACGGGCGTCATTCTCCGACCCCCCAGCGGGGGGAGCAGTGCGGCCTTATGAGCCGTCACGCCGTGCGGCGCGTATGACGCTGCACGGTGTGAACCACTGCGCAAGCGCGGTTCCCGTTACGTCGCTGCTAGCCCATTTCGGGCCGGAGACTTTCGACCCATTTTTCCGACGTGACGCAAGTCGGATTTGCGCCGTATTTTGCGCCGATCGGCGGACTTTCCGCCAATAACGGAGAATTTTGCCCCACTTCTTTCATATGAGACATTAAGCCAAGGCCCATCTGGCTTCTTAAATGGATTTTAAAAATCCAGTTGCACTATTTCAAAGAATGGCAGTGAAGGTATCATTCACCAATAACAATAACTATGAGAGAATATGTTCCTGCTGGTTTTACATCACGAGATGTGTAGTGGCGTCAGCAGTGTGTTTGCATGGGCTTTGGGCAGATCACCAACTTGATTGTATGAGCGATACCTCGCATTGTGTTTTACAAGAATCCAGAGTGTTGTCACCTTCATACCTTTTCTCTTTGTGGCAATGAAGAAATATAACAATAACCATTATTAAAATGTTTGAAACCTTCATCTCTGCAGTCCTGAATGTTGAGTCAGTTGGTTTGTTAACCCTTTACCATTGAAGTTCCAGTTGTAATGGTCCAAGCTTGAACTCCGAGGAGTATTTTTTACACAGCGCTTATTTTGAAAGTCAACAAGACAAATCAAGCAATTTTCCAGGTCTGCAGAGCTAGCCAGCACCCCTACTAATATGCATTGTCGTGCTTTTAGGACGATAAACTAAGTTGATCAGCCCCATTGTTAATCATCAAAGCACAAATGCCACTTTTGAATATTACAGGGCATAGTAAGTGAGCTGAGAAATGGATAGAGTGTATTGTTTCAAAAAGTATGTTTCTATGGCAATCAAAACCAATTGACAAAGAGAAAATTGATTCAAATTTGGGTGAGCACTTTTGAAAACCATTTGAGCATTTCAAGAGTAATTTTCTTCCTGATCTA
Source organism: Scyliorhinus torazame (assembly GCF_047496885.1). Taxonomy (NCBI): domain Eukaryota; kingdom Metazoa; phylum Chordata; class Chondrichthyes; order Carcharhiniformes; family Scyliorhinidae; genus Scyliorhinus; species Scyliorhinus torazame. The sequence goes on from NC_092712.1 coordinate 132,743,492, forward strand.
TACAGAGTTACTTTAGTCAAAGCCAGGGCAGTAGAGGGATTCAAGTTCTGTCATCAAATGTGATGGAATGGTTCCAGGGGTAAGAGCTTACACAGCTAGATTGGAGAAACTGGGGTTGGTCCCCTTAGAGCAGAGAAGAGGAAATTTGATAGAGGTGTTTACAACCATGAAACATTTAGATAGTGTAAAGAGAAACTGTTTCCAGTGGCTGAGGGATCAAATACCAGAGGGCACAGATTGAAGATAACTGGCAGAAGAATCAAAGGTGACATGACAAAAAACCTTTTCCGCAACAGATGGTTAGGATATAGGATTCACTGCCTAATAGGGATGGGAACATAGAAGCCTAGAAAATAAGAGCAGGAAGAGGCTATTCATTATTATCATGGCTCATCATCCAACTCAACAGCCCGATCCTGCCTCCCCCCCACCCCCCGCCACCCCAATATTTCCTTTGAACCTCTTCACCACAAATGCAACATCCAACAGATTCAACAGTCACTTTCAAAGGAATTTGGATAAATGTTTGAAGGAGAAAGAGATTACAGGGATATGGGCATACTTGGAAGTAAGATCATCTGGAATGTTCTTTGAGAGAGCTGGCACTGACTCGATGCGATGAATAGCCTCTTCCAGTGTTGTGTTATTTTCTGATACTTTGCCACCAGATTGAAAAATATGTCAACCAGACTGGCAAATCTTGAATACTGTTCAGTTAGACAGTGTGTGTGTAGGGTTTTGTTGGACTGTTTTTGTTTCATAGAATCCCTACAATGCAGAAGGTCATTTGGCCCAACGTGACTGCACTGACCCTTTGAAAGACCACGCTACCCAGGTCCAATCTCCCACCCTATTCCTGCAACCCCACCCTCAGGGCAATTTAACATGGCCAATTCATCTCACCTGCAAATCTTTGGACTGTCGGAGGAAACAGGAGGACCCGGAGGAAACCCATGCAGACACTGGTATAATGTTCAAACTCCAGACAGTCGTCCGAGGCCGGAATATCACTCGATCAATTTCTAGATTGTGTACAATCATGAACAAAGGATAATGCTGGTAAATGCATGGTATCCAGGTATCGGTCAGTATGCATGCATACATAGGTAATCCCAAATGCCAGGCATGTTCATTGGCCCAGAAACATGCAATGCCTAACATCTGGGAGATAAAGGTTACCTCCTCAAGAATTCACAATCTCAGTGAGAGATTTACGCTCACAGCCCAAGAGGAGGTCCAATGAAATCCATACATCCACAGGCAATAATTGAGAAGACTACTGGTTTGCCCAAAATGCGCTTTAGATGTTGGCACTGAGCAGGTGGTGTGCTGCAATGTGCTCCTGCTGGAGTCTCACTCAAAGACTCAATGTCATGGTCTGCTGTGCCATGCATAACTTGGCCCTACAGAGAGGGAAAACCCTGGCAGAGGAGGATCAGATGGAGAGAGCCGCATCATCTGATAATGAGTCTGATGGTGCGGGTGAATCATGCCAGTCAGCTGCACAAGCCAGCCCGCAAGATGCTTTGATCTCCCAGGAAAAACAATATTCTTTAATACTGTGAACATTTTGCTAGCTCTTTATATTGCTCAACTCATAACATCTTGGCCATACTCTACTTTTCCTTGCATTTTACATGCATGAAAAGCAGGGTGGCCTGTGCTTGTGCCAATGTATAGGCCAATTAGAGGGACCCACATTTGCACAAAGCGCTTTGATGGCACACAACAAAACCACCACATTGCACACATACATCACAAGTATGACTGGAGCATCACGTGGAAAGAACAATTATGTAATTACAAAATTACATAATCAACAATTTTAATGATTGTCAATATTGAACAATCATCTTTATGAATGCTCATGTTACTAATGTGGTATTTTCTTAAATCTTTTCTGGTGCGACAGTGTGGTGTTCCTCCATAACCACCAGCTGTTCTGGATATAGGCTGCTGACCTTTGTATCTCTTTGCCTGGGATGACTTTAGCGCCCATTCTCTGGTTGCCAGAATCCATGGACGGGATTCTCCGACCCCCCCGCCGGGTCGGAGAATCGCCGGGGGCTGGCGTGAATCCCGTCCCCGCTGTTTGCCGAATTCTCCGGTACCGGATATTTGGCGGGGGCAGGAATCGCGCCACGTCGATCGGCGAGCACCCCGGGCGATTCTCCAGCCCGCGATGGGCCAAAGTTACGCTGCTGGAATGCCAGTCCCGCCGGCGAGAATCAAACCACCTCTCTTACCGGCGGGACCAGGCGGCGCAGGCAGGCTCCGGGGTCCTGGGGGGGGACGCAGTGCGATCTGGCCCTGAGGGGTGCCCCCACGGTGGCCTGGCCCGCGATCGGGGCCCACCGATCCGCGGGCGGGCCTGTGCCGTGGGGGCACTCTTTCCCTTCCGCCTCCGCCACGGCCCCCACCATGGCGGAGGTGGAAGAGACTTCCTCCACTGCACATGCACGGGAAACTGTCAGCGGCCGCTGACGCTCCCGCGCATGCGCCGCCCGGGGATGTCATTTCCGCGCCAGCTGACGGGGCAACAAAGGCCGTTTCCGCCAGCTGGCAGGGCGAAAATCCCTCCGGCGTCAGCCTAGCCCCTCAATGTTGGGGCTCGGCTCCCAAAGATGCGGAGAATTCCGCACCTTTGGGGCGGCGCGATGCCCATCTGATTGGCGCCGTTTTGGGCGCCAGTCGGCGGACATCGCGCCGTTGGGGGAGAATTTCGCCCCTGCACCTTTAGGGCGGCCCGATGCCGGAGTGGTTCCAGCCACTCCATCCTGCTGGGAACCCCCGCCCAGCCGGGTAGGGGAGAATCCCGGCCCAGAACCTGAGGTGGACTTTCAGGGTGTCATCGTCAAACTGTCCTTGTTGTGGACCCCCAGGAGCTGGTGCCCCCATTCTCTCACCCACATGGTCGGCCTTAAAGCCTGTGGAGAAACAAAGAAAGTGAAAGGATTTGAATCTTTTTCTCAACACTTGTTATTCAGGAGGGGAATGGAACAGGTGTGCTTGAATGTTCTTTCCTCCTTAGCAAGGGCCCTGAGTGAGACACCACTGGTACAACTGTCACCAAAATTTTAAAAAGTAAGCTCTTATCCGCTGCTGCTCGATAAGTTCAGAGGATTTCACAGTTTTCTGTCTCTAAACATCAATGTGAAAACCATTAAATATGGAGCAGCTGCCACCAAACAGTAAAAACTGGGAAATAGGGGGCGTCATTCTCCGACCCCCCGCCGGGTCGGAGAATGGCCGTTGGCCGCCGTGAATCCCGCCCCCGCCCCCGCCGAAGTCTCCGCTCCCGGAGATTGGGCGGGGGCGGGAATCCGGCCGCGCCGGTTGGCGGGACCCCCCGCTGGATTCTCCGGCCCGGATGGGCCGAAGTCCCGCCCAGGAATTGCCTGTCCCGCCGACGTAAATCAAACCTGGTATTTACCGGCGGGACCAGGCGGCGTGGGTGGGCTCCGGGGTCCTGGGGGGGGCGCGGGGCGATCTGACCTCGGGGGGTGCCCCCACGGTGGCCTGGCCCGCGATCGGGGCCCACCGATCTGCGGGCGGGCCTGTGCCGTGGGGGCACTCTTTCCCTTCCGCCTCCGCCACGGCCTCCACCATGGCGGAGGCGGAAGTGACTCTCCCCACTGCGCATGCGCGGGAAACTGACAGCGGCCGCTGACGCTCCCGCGCATGCGCTGGGAAACTGACAGCAGCCGCTGACGCTCCCGCGCATGCGCCACATTTCCGCGCCAGCTGGCGGGGCAACAAACGCTATTTCCGCCAGCTGGCGGGGCGGAAATCCCTCCGGCGTCGGCCTAGCCCCTCAATGTTGGGGCTAAGCCACCAAAGATGCGGAGACTTCCGCACCTTTTTGCCGGCGCGATGCCCGTCTGATTTGCGCCGGCTTTGGCGCCAGGCATCCCGCCGTTGGGGGAGAATTTCGCCCAGGAGCCCTGGGGCGGAATTCTCCCCCCCCCCCATGCCGGGTGGGAGAATCGCTGGGGTGCCACGCGAGTCCCGCCACGCCGCCCCAGCACCCGCACGCGATTCTCCCACCCCCCCCAAACCGGCGCGGCGAGAATCACGGCTGGCCGCTGGGAGAATCGCCACTCGCCGTTTGCAACTTGCAAGCGCTGATTCTCCGGCCCGGATGGGCCGAGTGGCCTGCCCAACACGACGGCTTCACGCCGGCGCCGGCCACACCTGGCCGCTGCCGGCGGGAACAGCACGGGAATGCTGGGGGGGGGGGGCCTGTGTAATGGGGAAGGCGGATTCTTGCACCGGGGGTGGCCTCAAAAGAGGTCTGGCCCGCGTTCGGTGCCCACCGATCGGCGGGCCAGCCTCTCTGAAGGAGGACCACCTTTCCTCCGCCACCCTGCAAGATCCATCCGACATCTTCTTGCGGGGCGGCCTCGGGGAGGATGTGAACCGCGCATGCGCGGTTGACGTCATTTACGTGGTGCCGCTTTTATGCGGCGTAAAGGCCCGGCGTGCATAAATGACACGATGCTGCTACTAGCCCCCCGGGGGCGGGAGAATAGGGGACTGGGAGCGGCCTCCAATGCCGGAGTGAAACACTCCGGTTTTCACTCCGGCGTAGGGACTTAGTCTCCCGATGGGAGAATTGCGCCCCTGGCGTTCCATTTAAAGGTACACAAGAGCAGTTTGGACCAGTGCTCTTATTTCCCAGCTTTTTACTGTGTTCTCCTATTCGGAGGCTGCCTTTCAATGGGGATAGATTTCTAGTGCACTGTGTAATCCCTCTGTCCCCAGATATCTCTTTGAGGCCTGTTTGTGTGATCTGACTTCACTACTCCTGCGGGACCACTATTAATTGGCCACATGGCGTCTTAATTAGCATATTTTTTCAAAATTTCTTTGTGACCTCCTTCAAAAACTCTTATCAAGTTAGTGAGACACGACCTCCCCTTCACAAAACCATGCTGCCTCTCGCTAATACGTCCACTTGCTTCCAAATGGGAGTAGATCCTGTCTCGAAGAATTCTCTCCAGTAATTTCCCTACCACTGAAGTAAGGCTCACCGGCCTGTAGTTCCCTGGATTATCCTTGCTACCCTTCTTAAACAAAGGAACAACATTGGCTAATCTCCAGTCCTCTGGGACATCACCTGAAGGCAGTGAGGATCCAAAGATTTCTGTCAAGGCCTCAGCAATTTCCTCTCTTGCCTCCTTTTGCTTATGTTATTCGCAACAACCTGAGAAATTGTTTGAAATCTGCAAAACCTTTAGATGCAACTTTGTTTGATCTGCTCTGTAGCCTGCTTGTCCATACCATTGACCACTTTTCCCAGCATCCTTTGCTGGACACAGAGGTGAAGGTAAAAATTGAGAAATACCTTTTGCTGATCAAATTTAAAGAAGCTTACAATGTCCGTTAAATATAGGGGGCGAAATTCTCCCCCAACGGCGGGATGCCCGCCGACTGGCGCCAAAGCCGGCGCCAATCAGATGGGCATCGCGCCGGCCCAAAGGTGCGGAAGGCTCCGCATCTTTGGTGGCCTAGCCCCAACATTGAGGGGCTAGGCCGACGCCGGAGGGATTTCCGCCCCGCCAGCTGGCGGAAATGGCGTTTGTTGCCCCGCCAGCTGGCGCGGAAATGCGGCGCATGCGCGGGAGCGTCAGCGGCCGCTGTCAGTTTCCCAGCACATGCGCGAGAGCGTCAGCGGCCGCTGTCAGTTTCCCGCGCATGCGCAGTGGGGAGAGCCTCTTCCGCCTCCGCCATGGTGGAGGCCGTAGCGGAGGCGGAAGGGAAAGAGTGCCCCCACGGCACAGGCCCGCCCGCGGATCGGTGGGCCCCGATCGTGGGCCAGGCCACCGTGGGGGCACCCCCCGGGGTCAGATCGCCCCGCGCCCCCCCCCAGGACCCCGGAGCCCGCCCACGCCGCCTGGTCCCGCCGGTAAATACCAGGTTTGATTTACGTCGGCGGGACAGGCAATTCCTGGGCGGGACTTCGGCCCATCCGGGCCGGAGAATCCAGCGGGGGGTCCCGCCAACCGGCGCGGTCGGATTCCCGCCCCCGCCCAATCTCCGGGAGTGGAGACTTCGGCGGGGGTGGGGGCGGGATTCACGGCGGCCAACGGCCATTCTCCGACCCCCCGCCGGGTCGGAGAATGACGACCCGGATCTTGCAAAATGCAAGGGTGGCCCATATTTAGAGGAGAGAAATGGATGTAGCACAGTAATTGGGAGATGTCTAGGTTTGAGGAAAGACAAACAAATCGGTTGGTGGGGAGAATCAGACCAGTCAATATAAGAGCATGGGAGGCAAGATTTCTTTCTCTGGAGTGATCTGTGACAGAAATATGAAAGCAGAGGGTGGGACTTCCACCCATCTGACTAACTCCACCAATAGTTCCAGAGTCAACCTTATTTTAACAGTATTGTTGACTGTTCTAAGGAGCTCATTGTGGTGAGAACAAGGAGACATGGCTGCTGTTGAAAGTTTCAAATGCCTGCAGCAGCTCAAAATGACAGGCGGATTAAAATAATAATCTTTATCAGTGTCACAAGTAGGCTTACATTAACACTGCAATGAAGTTACTGTGAAAGTCCCCTAGTTGCCACACTCCGGCACCTGTTCAGGTACATTGAGAGAGAATTTGAAATGTCCAATTCACCTAACAAGCACGTCTTTCAGGATTTTGTGGGAGGACCCCGGAGTGCCCGGACAAATCCCACGCAGACATGGGGACAACTTGCAGACTCTGCACAGACAGTGACTAAAGCCGGTAATTGAACCCGGGTCCCTGGCGCTGTGAAGCAACAGTGCTAACCACTGTGCTACCATGCCGCCTAATGAGAAAGTACACGTTGTGGCCTCAAATGCAAATCCAATATGAAATCACTTTGCTGTCACACAATAATTAGAATAAATATGGCCACATTTAAACAGACACAAATGAATGGGGATCGAACATAACAAATCCTTTCCAAATATAATGCCATCACCTGCCACAGAATAGGGTTTCCAATGCAATTCTGAATAATAAATGTTGACATATTAAGAATGCAAAAATGAATGTTCCCTTGTCGCAAACAATTAATTTTTTTAATGTTCTGAAGTGCTCAGTGGTACAGCCAAAATGATTGTCACACTACAGATGAATAGAGATGCTTTGTGCAATATGTTAGCTGTTGATAATGCAAAGACAGTATTTGTTAATCACATTAAATCAACTATTCAAATGCATAAAGTAGCAACAAACCAAATTTTCTCTTGAAGTAGTTACTGCTAGACAGTATAAACGTTAGTTTCATGCAATGGCTTTTGAAAGCATCTAAATACGTGGCAGCAGATAATTACTCAATGTGTTTCTAATTATTTAAACAAAAAGTTTGTATTTACTGATTAAAAGAAGGATATGGGTGGCAAGTCAAAACATTATTAATCTGTTAATGACCCCCAATTAATTACATTTTGATCTTGGTTGCTTGCAGAGAGTCTTGCATGAAGTGAAACATTTGCAAACATGATTTTTAATATGCTTGTGCTTTACATTCATAATAATCAACTAGCCTGCAGGACAATAATGATTTTTATTTGATCCTGTAATTATAGTGCTCTTTCATTACTTAAGCCTGGCACATCATTTTTGATTTTGAAATCATTTCCTTTTAAAAAAATAAATTTAGAGTACCCAATTCTTTTTTTCCCAATTAAGGGGCAATTTAGAGTGGCCAATTCACCTACCCTGCACATCTTTGGGTTGTGGGGGTAAGACCCACGCAGACATGGGGAGAAAATGCACACTCAACTTGGACAGTGACCCGGGGTTGGATCAAACCCAGGTCCTCGATGCCCTGAGGCAGATGAAGAAATCATCGGATAAATCTTTTGCACTGTGCAGTTGAGGCGAATCAAACGCACTTTCCATATTTGCACCCAGTGCGACACTCCTGGTGTCATGTTGTGAAGGTTCTTTGGTGTTTCAGAGAGGTCTGGAAGGTTGCATAGTTAAACATATTTGTCACCCGTAACTATATATATATATATCCAAGGAACTCCATACATGGGTGCTATCTCCATGCTGGCTTCTTCCAGACAGTCTACCATCATGTGACTCTATCACCATGGAGGCAGTAAGGTTCCCCAATCCCACACTAACCCTTACTCTGCCAAAAACCCTTTTCCTACAGTTTAGGTACAACACAGTTCCCACTGTTCTGGTGAAACAGTGTATGTAGTGGATAGTGAAAGAGTGGGCTTGGCACGGTAGGTGCTGAGAGGTTGTTTCCTCTTGTGGGAGGTTCTAGGATCATATGGCATAATCTCAGAGTAAGGGGTGGTCCATTTAAGATACAGATAAGGAGGAATTTCTTCTCTGAGGTTGGCGAATCTGTGGAACTCTTCACTTGTGATTTTCTGTTCCATCATCTGAGTCATCAATAAATACTCCAATTGCTGAGGTCTCAAGGAAGATCCTTGTAAAATACTACTGGATTGATCCAGCCAATTTGAATAACTGCCCATTATGTATACACGTCTACTACCACTTGGCCAATTTTCTAACCAGGTCAATAATTTAGCTTCAGTTCCATAGGTTTCAACTTTAGCTAACAGTTATTATTGAGGGACTTCTGGAAGTCCAGATTCATTACATCCAAATATATTCCCTGTCCACTACTTTAATCACCTCTTCAAAAATTAAATCAGATTTATCAGGTATGATCAACCCATTAAAATCCATGCTAACTTTCTCTGATCAGCTGAAAGTTTTCATGGTATTCAGTCTCCCTATTCTATATTAATTGTGAGCTCAAGTGATTTCCCAACAACAGTTGGTGGCCAAACTGGTCTATATCTCCCTGTTTTTCTTTCTTTCACCGCTACTAAGAAGCCGACTGACCAGCACAATTTTCACCCTGAAGCACAATCTGATCAAAATTTAAACCAAACCTTAATATGTATGAATTCTTCTATTTCATCTAATTATCATTCTTTGTAAAGCCCATGAGGCGTTTGCTAATTTCATGCCCATCTTTGTCCAATGGTATGAACTTTTCTGCCATGGGTAAAGCCCATACAACTACTAAAGAGGGGAGTTAATATCATTAAACTCAGTATTTCATTGGTTCTACAGCAATAGCACAAAAAGGTGTTTTCACCAAAAATCACAATGATTTTAAATCCATTTCACTGGCTGATTCCAGGGAACCACAGGTGACTTCAGTCAGGTCATACCACTTTCAACGGCCCCCGACCAGTGCCGCGGCGACCGTGCACGTGCAACTGCCGCCGATTCTCCAGTCGCTGGAGAATCGCATCCTGGCGTCAGAGGGGTGTGGCGGGAATTTTCTACGTCAACAGTGATTGTCTGACAAGGTCCACTGCACTGGAATGTCCTCAAAAAATTCCACTAAATTAGTTAGACATCACCTTTATGAACCCATACTTAGTGCCCTTAGTGTTGGGTGGGGTTACTGGGTTATGGGGATTGGGTGGAGGTGTTGACTTGGGTAGGGTGCTCTTTCCAAGAGCCGGTGCAGACTCGATGGGCCGAATGGCCTCCTTCTGCACTGTAAATTCTATGATAATCTATGATACTGTGTCTGTCCAATGGGACAATTTCCATCCAGGTGCCTCACTACTTCTTCCATGATGATAGATTCCAACATCTTCCCGACTACTGAAGTTAAGCTAACTGGCCTATAATTACCCGCTTTCTGCCTACCTCCTTTTTTAAACAGTGGTGTCACGTTTGCTAATTTCCAATCTGCCGGGACCACCCCAGAGTCTAGTGAATTTTGGTAAATTAACCCTTCCCAGAGCACTGATTCATGCCTGTGAATGCAAGTTATACTGAAAGCTACCACACAACCATTAAACCTTTCAACTGTTTCAAATTTAGTGCAAGAGTCAGGATGATTGAGTCAAAAGCAGTTCTGTTGTTCTCATTGGCTCACACCAACTCTATTTGGGCCAGCATTGCTGCAGATGGGTGCTATAATTAGGCATACAAAGAACCAGGCTTTATGTAGAGCAAACAGTTGGGATTCTGAGAGCAAGATTGAGGTGCCTGATAGATGAAGAGCCGTGCAGTCTGCAGTCGGCACAGCCTCATGTTGCTTCCTTCACAATTTAACTTTACAGAAATGTCTCAGCCTTGAAATCATTAAGTATGCCGCAGAGTTAGATGTCGACAAAATTGAAACTAAAGACCAACCCCATGAAGAGAACACAGCTGGTTTCCTAGGAACAGCAGCTAGAGAGCTTAAAAAAGCTCATCCAGGACACCTTTTCAAATGTTTGAACAACAAATCATCAGAGATCGCCTGCCGTCATTGATTAGCCTCATTACTTTTCTCTCAGCAAACTTTCAAGCACTAATCTAGACAGAGATTCAGTAATTTATGTTACAACATGAGAACTACATTTCCTGATCCTATTTCTAAATTGAAATCAAACCAAACACCACACCTTGCAAGTTAATTAGTCAAACTATATGAAGCATTGCTTTCCACCTTCACTGTGCAGGCCTCAGCACCTGTGAGGTTTTATTCCTGCATTTATCTAATCTGCGTACTCGGCATATGAGGCTCTCGGGCCTGTAATGCAGACAGCTGCTCCACATGACACTGCGCCTATTAGGATGGAGGGTTACTGAGTTCTTGGATGGACTTGAAACAGTTTTCTTCATTATTGGCTCAATAACAGCCCAATTCTGAAAACAAAAACAATCATGTGATTGCAGTTGTGAGAGCTGACAGAATACTCCATGTTGGACTGAACTCTAGCTAATTCATTACTACTTTGAACAAGATACGTGTTACTAATAATCATCAGGAGCACTGATTTCATGCGACAATGGAAAGGTGAAGGTGATGCGACAATGGAAAGGTGAAGGATACCATCTCCCATCTCCTCTGACTTTATGCTCTGGGCCAAGATCGCTAAAACGTCCACAAGATGTTTGGTCCTTCTTTCTGTGCATGATACAATTGTACATTGGAAGACTTAACATGTAGAGAATTGTATGCAGATGTTTCTGGAGCTGCTAGTTTTTCCTGGGATGCAGTGTATCAATAGAGGACTCTGAAGAAGGATGCGCAGGACAATGTACCTGAGACCTCCACAGCAACATCATGCCAATTGGACACATGCATCCTCTGGCTTCTCTGTTGCTTTGTACCTTACCCAATGTCAAGTTGTCATCCATGCTATCTTGATCTTCAAGTGGAGTGAAGGGTTTCTGGGCTGGAAATGCTTGTACACTATTTCTTTATGTGACACATGGGTGGCACAGTGGTTAGCACTGCGGCCTCACAGCACCAGCGACCTGAGTTAATTCCAGCCTTGGTTGACTGTGTGGAGCTTGCCCATTCTCCCCGTGTCTGCATGGGTTTCCTTCGGGTGCTCCGGTTTCCTCCCACAGTCCAAAGATGTGCAAGTTAGGTGGATTTGCCATGCTAAATTGCCCATTAGTGTCCAAAGATATGGGTTTGCAGGGATAGGGTGAGGGAGTGGACATGGGTAGGGTGCTCTTTCAGAGGGTCAGTTTAGAGTTGATGGCCCGAATGATCTCCTTCTGCACTGTCGGAGTTCTATAGTGTACTGAGAGTTCCCCTTGTGACCAAAAATGGAGGTGCCAATATGAGCTCCACAGGCAGCTTGCCTGATGGAAGCATTGTGAGGGAATTGCAGTGGATGCAGGAGGACAGTACAAGAGAGGCCTATCGCCATGATACTAGCCATCACAAATACAGTGGATCTGGGAAGAGTACGAGGAATAATTGTTTAATGCAACAATGGCAGGAACTGGCAAGGCTGTATTCGTGTTTCAAAAACCCAAGAGCCGAGGCCTGTTGTGCCCATGTCATCAACCTGAAATTTTTAATTCTGTTTCTCACGACAGCTGCTGTTTTGTATTTCCTAATTAAAGATTTCCAACATCTGCAGTATTTTGCTTTTGTAACCCACTTTCTTTGTAAGGTGCCATAAACAGGTGTTAGTCACCTCATTAGAATTTGCCAGATGTTTTGCCCTTATTTTAAGTGGCTGCAATGAACACCTAAAAAAATAATCTGACACAATTTAGGACCAGGGGCGTCATTCTCCGACCCCCCGGCGGGTCGGAGAATGGCCGTTGGCCGCCGTGAATCCCGCCCCCGCCGAAGTCTCCGGTACCGGAGATGGGGCGGAGGCGGGAATCGGGCCGCGCCGGTTGGCGGGACCCCCCGCTGGATTCTCCGGCCCGAATGGGCCGAAGTCCCGCCCAGAAATTGCCTGTCCCGCCGACGTAAATCAAAGCTGGTATTTACCGGTGGGACCAGGCGGCGTGGGCGGGCTCCGGGGTCCTGGGGGGGGGCGCGGGGCAATCTGACCCCGGGGGGTGCCCCCACGGTGGCCTGGCCCGCGATCGGGGCCCACCGATCCGCGGGCGGGCCTCTGCCGTGGGGGCACTCTTTCCCTTCCGCCTCCGCCACGGCCTCCACCATGGCGGAGGCGGAAGAGACTCTCCCCACTGCGCATGCGCCGGGAAACTGTCAGCGGCCGCTGACGCTCCCGCGGATGCGCCGCATTTCCGCACCAGCTGGCGGGGCAACAAACGCCATTTCCGCCAGCTGGCGGGGCGGAAGTCCCTCCGGCGTCGGCCTAGCCCCTCAATGTTGGGGCTAGGCCGCCAAAGATGCGTAGCATTCCGCACCTTTGGGCCGGCGCGATGCCCGTCTGATTGGCGCAGTCTTTGGCGCCAGTCGGCGGACATCGCGCCGTTGGGGGAGAATTTCGCCGCAGATGTTTTTCAAACATTCTTGGGTGCAGAATCTTATACCTCCCACTAGGTTATTTTCACATCCATTTTAGACCTGTAAATTGGGCATATTGTGAACCAATTTCCACCCTGCTAGCTCTTCTGTCTCTGTTGTCTTCTTCCTGTTTGTTGGCCTCTGGAAAGAAAACAGCTGAATTTTCCTGGTCCCGGGGTAGCAGGAATAGGCGTAGTGGGGGAGGTCAGGGAAAATCGGGGAGAGCTCAATTGGGACGGCTCCCTGATCCATTCTCTCCATGAGGGAAGTTTCCCAGCGGGGAGCAGAGAAACAGATTGGCTGCCAGCTGAATGCAGTACAGCTAAATGTTTATAAGATGAGGTGCATTTTAACACTGCTGCCTCTCCACTGCCTCACACCAACTCCCACATTTCATCCTGGTTTCTTTTGGACATCCTGGAAAGTCAAGATTGTTTCCCAACTGTTTTAATAAGCACAACTTCATCACAGCCAAATGATGACAGTTTCAGTGCTGCTTACCTGACACCTGTCGTGTTGGGTGTTCCGATACACAAACGAACCAACACGGTTGTAGTTGGTACAACTCTGTTTTATTATTCTGTACAATAATAACTATTAACTTCTGGCTGTGGTTCGTACTTCACCAGCTAACCTGTGGACCCAGTCCTAGCACTATCTTAGTGAGGCACTCAGCACATGGTCTGAGTGGCGCGCTGTGAGCTCTGTGCTCTGAGCTATCTCCTGGTAGAATGAGCGGGAACTGTGGTGTTCCCTGTTTTATAGTGCGTGTGCTCTCACTGGTGATTGGCTGCGATGTTGTACGTGTGTTAGTTGGTCCAACTACCTGTCCATCAGTGTGTGTGTGTGATATGTTAATGTGGATATCATGACAACACCGTCCCCATCTCTCTCCTTTTCCCACCCCCACAATGAAATGTATTCTCTAACTTGTCCTTACTTGAAGGTGAGGAGTGTTGCATTTCCTTTGCTATGAGCTGTCAGTCGCCATGCTCTACATGCAGGTTTTCAAAAGGCAGGCAGCTCAAAATATTATAGATAAATGCTAAGAAGTTGCCAAGAGCAGTTGAGAGTGTCCTTGAGCTATCATTATTGTTGCATGCATAATTGCTCAGAATATTTAATGACAGGAAAAAATGAACAAAATCACATGGTGGATTTGAGTAATACAAAACATCAGCGAAATCATCCCATAGCGCATATGATCATGCCATAGCGCATATGATCAATGAGTTCTGGTTTAGAATGTAATGATAGATAATGTCAAAAATAGTTTTTTTTGATATATTTGTTTTCTCAGTAATTAGAATACCAGGGCCACATTTCTATCTGACTGTGAAGGCACGTTTTGGTTCACAAAGGAAAGAGGAATTTTTTGAGAGGAACGCATTTTCCCTCCCCATTGATGAACCCATATGATTTTTGTATGTCTCTCTTGCCGATTGGGAATGCCTCCTGCGTGAACCGTACATCCACCCCACCCCACTGATGGCAGGTCCCCCAGTATAAAAGATGGGGCAAAAATCACATTCCCTAAACCTCACCATTTCCATTGCGACCCACACGTTTAGCAACATACATCATCTCTGTCAAGGCGTGAAGGAGTTTATCAGGCAGGAAAAAGCTCATGTGTGAAATGCAGCAACTTTCCAGTGTTTTTCTGCACCTTTCAACTTTATTGAAACGCTTGGGGGGAGGGGGGAGGGGGGGGTGATGTTTAGGAGCAGATGGTGGTGGTACTTGAAGAAAGATTCCCTTCAAGCCACAACTAGCACATCGCAAGACTAGTAAGAAGGAGGAGCCCTGTGTCTTCCAGCTCAGCTTCCTGGATGTTAAGGAAAACACTTTTAAAATCTGCAATCGAAAATGGGAGCTTCGGCATCCCATGTGTGGCTCATAGAGGCACAGGTTGTGTAGCAGCACCACGTGCTTGACTCCAAGGCACCACAATGCTGAAAACCTGTAAGAAGGGGGGGGGGGGGGGGGGGGGTTAGAATGCTGCGGAACTCCCCACCAAAGAGGCGATACAGGGGCATGGTATAACTATGTGAGAGGAGGCTGCATCTGTCCCGAGAGGTGACAGCTGATCTTTGCAACATTTTTGCAAGAAGTCCAACAGCCAAGGGAAAACCAAAGGTTTGTATTCCCAGTGGCTTTAAAGTGACCATAACTCTGAATTTCTCCATAGCCGTTCTTGCCAAAAATCCAAGTGGGAGCCCGCAGCATACAGGTGCATCTCTCTAGCAGCTCTGTTGCTCTCTGTTTTTTGTTGCCAGGGTGGACAATTTCACCACCTTAGACATAGATGTTGCAGTGGAGACACAGAAAGTGACATGATTTCCCGAGGTACAGGGTGTAGTCGACATCACGCATGAAGAGATCATACGGGCACACTGCATGAAAACTGAGGCACATGGGCTGAAAGGGCTACCACTCCCTGAACATGAAGAGGTCAGAAGGGGGTCTGCAAAGGGATATAGATGGGTTAAGTGAGTGGATTAAAATTTGGCAGGTGGAGTACAATGTAAGAAAATGTGAACATGTCCATTTGGCAGGAAGAATAGAAAAAAAAGCATATTGTCCAAATGAGAGATATTGCATAACTTTAAAGTATGGAGGGATCTGAGTGTCCTGGTACATAAATTACAAAAGGTTAGCTTGCAGGTATAGCAAGTGCTTAGGAAGGTAAATGGAGTGTTGCTATTTATTGCAGGGGGAATGTATTACAAAAGAAGGGATGCTTGTATACAGGCTTTTGGTGAGACCACATCTTAAATACTATGTGCAGCTTTGGTCTCCACATTTTAGAAAGCATATACTTTCATTGGAGGCAGTACAGTGATTCTTCACTATTTTGGTCTCTGCAATGAAGGATTGTCTTATGATGACATGCTGAGTAAATGGGGCCTATAGACCTTGGAGTTTAGAAGAATGATAGAAGATCTCAGGTTAGGTGAATTGGCCATGCTAAAATTGCCTATCATGTCTAAAGATGTGCAGGTTAGGTGGGGCTATCGGGATAGGGTTGGGGATGGGCCTAGGTAGGATACTCTTTCAGAGGGTCGGTGCCGACTCACTGGGATGAATGACTACATTCTGCACTGTAGGGATTCTATGGATTCTATGAAACATGCAAAATTCTGAAGGGGCTTGATAGGATAGATACTGAGAGGTTGTTCCCACTGGTTGAGGCATCAAAAAATTGAGGGCAGTCTCAAGGTATTGGGCCAAACATTTTAGATCGAGATGAGGAGAAAAAATTTCACTCAAATAGTTGTGACCTTTGGAGTTCTCGATCCCAGAGGATTTCGGATCCAGCATTCTTGAATACATTTAAGGCTGGGATAGACAGATGTTTGATGTCTCAGGGAATTAAGAGAATAGGGAAGCAGGCTGGGAAATGAAGATTAAGCGCAAGATCAACCATGATGATATGAAATGGCACAGAAAGCTTGATCATGTGGTCTACTCCTCCTACTTTGTGTCCTTGTACATTCTCAATCCAATTTGTCCCATCTCTGCTTCTCAGTGTCCAATGTTCACTTTAGCTACTTCTTCCTTTTCACATTAGCCATCTCTCCACTCATACATATGTTTGTTTAAGTTTTAAATTCTTGTTTGAGACTGAAGTATGTCACTTTCAAAGTTAGAATATAATTTAGTGATATTATGATCATTATTTCCGAACAAATCTTTTACTGTGAGATTACTAATTAACCCTGCCTTATTGCATCACATTAAATTTAAAATAACTTTATCTCTACTTGGTTCCACAATGTGCTGTTCCAGTAAACTAATGTGAAAATATTCTACAAACTCATTTTCCAGTCCACTTTTGCCACTTTGGTTCAATCTGTCTGAAGATTGAAGTTACCAACATTTATTACATTGATTTTGTTACAATCTGCAATCATTTATTATTTAATGCTCTGTCTAATGGTATAACTACTGTTAGGGAATTTTTGTCTCTTGCTATTCCTAAACTCCACACATACTGATTGTACCTTCTGATCTTTTGAACCAAGGTTATTTCATACTCATAGAACATAACAGCGCAGTACAGGCCCTTCGACCCTCGATGTTGCGCCGACCTGTGAAACCACTCTAAAGCCCATCTACACTATTCCCTTATCATCCATATGTCTATTGAATGAACATTTGAATGCCCTTAGTGTTGGCGAGTCCACTACTGTTGCAGGCAGGGCATTCCACGCCCTTACTACTCGCTGAGTAAAGAACCTAGGCTGACATCTGTCTTATAGCTATCTCCCCTCA
This sequence comes from Scyliorhinus torazame, assembly GCF_047496885.1. NCBI lineage: Eukaryota > Metazoa > Chordata > Chondrichthyes > Carcharhiniformes > Scyliorhinidae > Scyliorhinus > Scyliorhinus torazame. The sequence continues at coordinate 132,760,523 of NC_092712.1, forward strand.
ATTTAAAGCTATGTCCCCTCATGCTAGACATCACCATCCGAGGAAAAAGGCTCTCACTGTCCACCCTATCCAATCCTCTGATCATCTTGTATGCCTCAATTAAGTCACCTCTTAACCTTCTTCTCTCTAACGAAAACAGCCTCAAGTCCCTCAGCCTTTCCTCATAAGATCTTCCCTCCATACCAGGCAACATTCTCCTCTGCACCCTTTCCAATGCTTCCACATCCTTCCTATAATGCGGCGACCAGAATTGCACGCAATACTCCAAATGCGGCCTCATGGCTCCGAAACTCAATCCCTCTACCAGTAAAAGCTAACATACCGTACGCCTTCTTAACAACACTCTCAACCTGGGTGGCAACTTTCAGGGATCTAAATACATGGACACCGAAATCTCTCTGCTCATCCACACTGCCAAGAATCTTACCATTAGCCCAGTACTCTGTCTTCCTGTTATTCCTACCAAAATGAATCACCTCACACTTTTCTGCATTAAACTCCATTTGACACCTCTCAGCCCAGTACTGCAGCTTATCTATGTCCCTCTGTAACTTGTAACATCCTTCTGCACTGTCCACAACTCCACCGACTTTAGTGTCATCTGCAAATTTACTCACCAACCCTTCTACGCCCTCCTCCAGGTCATTTATAAAAATGACAAACAGCAGTGGCCCCAAAACAGATCCTTGTGGTACACCACTAGTAACTGGACTCCAGTCTGAACATTTCCCATCAACCACCACCCTTTGTCTTCTTCCAGCTAGCCAATTTCTGATCCAAACTGCTAAATCACCCTGAATCCCATGCCTCCGTATTTTCTGCAGTAGCCTACCGTGGGGGACCTTATCAAACGCTTTACTGAAATCCATATACACCACATCAACTGCTTTACCCTCATCCACCTTTTTGGTCACCTTCTCAAAGAACTCAATAATGTTTAAGGAACTCAATACCCTTCGCAAAACCGTGTTGACTATCTCTAATCAAATTATTCCTTTCCAGATGATTATACATCCGATCTCTTATAATCCTTTCCAAGCCCACAACAGAAGTAAGACTCACTGGTCTATAGTTACCGGGGTTGTCTCTACTCCCCTTCTTGAACAAGGGGAAACATTTGTTATCCTCCAATCTTCTGGCACTATTCCTGTAGACAAAGATGACTTAAAGATCGAAGCCAAAGGCTCAGCAATTTCCTCCCAAGCTTCTCCGAGAATCCTAGGATAAATCCCATCCGGCCCAGGGGACCTATCTATTTTCACACTTTCCAGAATTGCTAACACCTCCTCCTTATGAACCTCAAGCCCTTCTAGTCTAGTAGCCTGAATCTCAGTATTCTCCTCGACAACATTGTCTTTTTCCTGTGTGAAAACTGACGAAAAATATTCATTTAGCATCTCTCCTATCTCCTCGGACTCCAAGCACAACTTCCCGCTACTGTCCTTGACTGGCCCTACTCTTACCCTAGTCATTCGTTTATTCCTGACATATCTATAGAACGTTTTAGGGTTATCCTTGATCCTACCTGCCAAAGACTTCTCATGTCCCCTCCTGGCTCTTCTTAGCTCTCTTGTTTAGGTCCTTCCTAGCTAACTTGTAACTCTCGAGCGCCCTAACTGAACCTTCATGCCTCATCTTTACATAAGCCTCATTCTTCCTCTTGACAAGTGTTTCAACTGCTTTAGTAAACTACGGTTCCCTTGCTCGATCACTTCCTCCCTGCCAGACAGGTACATACTTATCAAGGACACGCAGTAGTTGTTCCTTGAACAAGCTCCACATTTCCATTGTGCCCATCCCCTGCAGTTTTCCTCTCCATCCGATGTATCCTAAGTCTTGCCTCATCACGTCATAATTGCCTTGCCCCCCGTTATAACTCTTCCCCTGCGGTATATACCTATCCCTTTCCATCACTAAAGTAAACGTAATGGAATTGTGGCCACTATCACCAAAGTACTCACCTACCTCCAAATCTAACACCTGTCCTGGTTCATTACCCAGTACCAAATCCAATATGGCCTCGCCTCTCGTTGGCCTATCTACATACTGTGTCAGGTTCTTTTAGAAGATTGTAGTTTAGTCGGGCAGCATGGTCGGCATGGACTTGGAGGGCCGAAGGGCCTGTTCTTGTGCTGTACTTTTCTTTGTTCTTTGAAACCCTCCTGCACACATTAGACAAAAACAGACCAATCTAAAGTCCTCGAACTATAGCGTTTCCAGTCAATATTTGGAAAGTTAAAGTCCCCCATAACAACTACCCTGTTGCTTTTGCTCCTAACCAGAATCATCTTTGCAATCCTTTCCTCTACATCTCTGGAACTTTTTGGAGGCCTATAGAAAACCCCTAACAGGGTGACCTCTCCTTTCCTGTTTCTAACCTCAGCCCATACTAGAACATAGAACATAGAAAAATACAGCATAGAACAGGCCCTTCGGCCCACGATGTTGTGCCGAACCTTTGTCCGAGATTGATTATAGATTATCATTGAATTTACAGTGCAGAAGGAGGCCATTCGGCCCATTGAGTCTGCACCGGCTCTTGGAAAGAGCATCCTACCCAAAGTCAACACCTCCACCCAACACTAAGGGCAATTCTGGACACTCAGGGCAATTTATCATGGCCAATCCACCTAACCTGCACATCTTTGGACTGTGGGAGGAAACCGAAGCACCCGGAGGAAACCCACGCACACTCGTGGAGGATGTGCAGACTCCGCACAGACAGTGACCCAAGCCGGAATCGAACCTGGGACCCTGGAGCTGTGAAGTAATTGTGCTATCCACAATGCTACCATGCTGCCCTTAAGAACAAATTAATCTACACTATATCATTTTACCATAATCCATGTACCTATCCAATAGCTGCTTGAAGGTCCCTAATGTTTCCGACTCAACTACTTCCACAGGCAGTGCATTTCGTGCCCCCACTACTCTCTGGGTAAAGAACCTACCTCTGACAGCCCCCTATATCTTCCACCATTCACCTTAAATTTATGTCCCCTTGTAATGGTTTGTTCCACCTGGGGAAAAAGTCTCTGACTGTCTACTCTATCTATTCCCCTGATCATCTTATAACCCTTTATCAAGTCGCCCCTCATCCTTCTCCGTTCTAATGAGAAAAGGCCTAGCACCCTCAACCTTTCCTCGTAAGACCTACTCTCCATTCCAGGCAACATCCTGGTAAATCTCCTTTGCACCTTTTCCAAAGTTTCCACATCCTTCCTAAAATGAGGCGACCAGAACTGTACACAGTACTCCAAATGTGGCCTTACCAAAGTTTTGTACAGCTGCATCATCACCTCATGGCTCTTAAATTCAATCCCTCTGTTCATGAACGCTAGCACACCATAGGCCTTCTTCACAGCTCTATTCACTTGAGTGGCAACTTTCAAAGATGTATGAACATAGACTCCAAGATCTCTCTGCTCCTCCACATTGCCAAGAACTCTACCGTTAACCCTGTAATCCGCATTCATATTTGTCCTTCCAAAATGGACAACCTCACACTTTTCAGGGTTAAACTCCATCTGCCACTTCTCAGCCCAGCTCTGCATCCTGTCTATGCCTATTTGCAGCCGACAACAGCCCTCCTAACTATCCACAACTCCACCAATCTTCGTATCGTCTGCAAATTTACTGACCCACCCTTCAACTCCCTCATCCAAGTCATTAATGAAAATCACAAACAGCAGAGGACCCAGAACTGATCCCTGCCGTACGCCACTGGTAACTGGGATCCAGGCTGAATATTTGCCATCCACCACCACTCTCTGACTTCTATCGGTTAGCCAGTCCGTTATCCAACTGGCCAAATTTCCCACTATCCCATGCCTCCTTACTTTCTGCAGAAGCCTACCATGGGGAACCTTATCAAATACCTTACTAAAATCCATGTGCACTACATCCACTGCTTCACCTTCATCCACATGCTTGGTCACCTCCTCAAAGAATTCAATAAGACTTGTACGGCAAGACCTACCCCTCACAAATCCGTGCTGACTATCCCTAATCAAGCAGTGTCTTTCCAGATGCTCAGAAATCCTATCCTTCAGTACCCTTTCCATTACTTTGCCTACCACCGAAGTAAGACTAACTGGCCTGTAATTCCCAGGGTTATCCCTCTTCCCTTTTTTGAACAGGGGCACGACATTCGCCACTCTCCAATCCCCTGGTACCACCCCTGTTGACAGTGAGGACGAAAAGATAATTGCCAACGGCTCTGCAATTTCATCTCTTGCTTCCCATAGAATCCTTGGATATATCCCGTCAGGCCCGGGGGACTTGTCTATCCTCAAGTTTTTCAAAATGCCCAACACATCTTCCTTCCTAACAAGTATTTCCTCGAGCTTACCAGTCTGTTTCACACTGTCCTCTCCAACAATATGGCCCCTCTCATTTGTAAATACAGAAGAAAAGTACTCGTTCAAGACCTCTCCTATCTCTTCAGACTCAATACACAATCTCCCGCTACTGTCCTTGATCGGACCTACCCTCGCTCTAGTCATTCTCATATTTCTCACATATGTGTAAAAGGCCTTGGGGTTTTCCTTGATCCTACCCGCCAAAGATTGTTCATGCCCTCTCTTAGCTCTCCTAATCCCTTTCTTCAGTTCCCTCCTGGCTATCTTGTATCCCTCCAACGCCCTGTCTGAACCTTGTTTCCTCAACCTTACATAAGTCTCCTTTTTCCTCTTAACAAGACATTCAACCTCTCTTGTCAACCATGGTTCCCTCACTCGACCATCTCTTCGCTGCCTGACAGGGACATACATATCAAGGACATGTAGTACCTGTTCCTTGAACAAGTTCCACATTTTACTTGTGTCCTTCCCTGACAGCCTATGTTCCCAACTTATGCACTTCAATTCTTGTCTGACAACATCGTATTTACCCTTCCCCCAATTGTAAACCTTGCCCTGTTGCACGCACCTATCCCTCTCCATTACTAAAGTGAAAGTCACAGAATTGTGGTCACTATCTCCAAAATGCTCCCCCACTAACAAATCTATCACTTTCCCTGGTTCATTACCAAGTACTAAATCCAATATTGCCCCTCCTCTGGTCGGACAATCTACATACTGTGTTAGAAAAGCTTCCTGGACACACTGCACAAACACCACCCCATCCAAACTATTTGATCTAAAGAGTTTCCAATCAATGTTTGGGAAGTTAAAGTCACCCATGACTACTACCCTGTGACTTCTGCACCTTTACAAAATCTGTTTCCCAATCTGTTCCTTCACATCTCTGCTACTATTGGGGGGCCTATAGAAAACTCCAAACAAGGTGACTGCTCCTTTCCTATTTCTGACTTCAACCCACACTGCCTCAGTAGGCTGATACTCCTCGAACTGCCCTTCTGCAGCTGTTATACTATCTCTAATTAACAATGCCACCCCCCACCCCCACCTCTTTTACCACCCTCCCTAATCTTATTGAAACATCTATAACCAGGGACCTCCAACAACCATTTCTGCCCTTCTTCTATCCAAGTTTCCGTGATGGCCACCACATCGTAGTCCCAAGTACCGATCCATGCCTTAAGTTCACCCACCTTATTCCTGTTGCTTCTTGTGTTGAAGTATACACCCTTCAACCCATCTCCGTGCCTGCAAGTACTCTCCTTTGTCAGTATTCCCTTCCCCACTGCTCATTACACGCTTTGGCATCCTGAATATCGGCTACCTTAGTTGCTGGACGACAAATCCGGTTCCCATTCCCCTGCCAAATTAGTTTAAACCCTCCCGAAGAGTACTAGAAAACCTCCCTCCCAGGATATTGGTCACCCTCTGGTTCAGATGCAACCCGTCCTGCTTGTACAGGTCCCACCTTCCCCAGAATGCGCTCCAATTATCCAAATACCTGAAGCCCTCCCTTCTACACCATTCCTGCAGCCACGTGTTCAGCTGCACTCTCTCCCTATTCCTAGCCTCGCTATCACGTGGCACCGGCAACAAACCAGAGATGACAACTCTGTCTGTCCTGGCTTTTAACTTCCAGCCTAACTCCCTAAACTAATTTATTACCTCCACACCCCTTTTCCTACCTACGTCGTTGGTACCAATGTGCACCACGACTTCTGACTGCTACCCCTCCCCCTTAAGGATCCTGAAGACACGATCCAAGACATCCCTGGCCCTGGCACCTGGGAGGCAACATACCTTCCGGGAGTCTCGCTCGCGACCACAGAATCTCCGATCTATTCCCCTAACCATTGGATCTCCTACAACTACTGCTTTTCTATTCTCCCCCCTTCCCTTCTGAGCCCCAGAGCCAGACTCAGTGCCAGAGACCTGGCCGCTAGGGTCTTCCCCCGGTAGGTCATCCCCCCCAACAGCATCCAAACTGGTATACTAGTTTTGAAGGGGAACGGCCACGAGGGATCTCTGCACTGTCTGCCTGTTTTTTCTTTTTCCCTGACTGTAACCCAGCTAGTCTTGTCCTGTACCTTGGGTGTGGTTACCTCCCTGTAACTCTTCTCTATCACCCCCTCTGCCTCCCGGATGATCCGAAGTTCATCCACCTTCAGCTCCAGTTCCCTAACACGGTCTTTGAGGAGCTGGAGTTGGGTGCATTTCCCGCAGGTATTGTCAGCGAGGACACCGGTGGTATCCCTCACCACCCACATCCTACAGGAGGAGCATGCAACTGGCCTAGCCTCCATCCCCTCTTACCTTGCAGAATATAGCTGCCCTGTGGACCAACAGGATCAGTAGACGAGTCCTCAGTAGACGAGTCCTCATCAAACGTCCTTTCTGCCACCGTAATACTGTCCTTGACTAACAATGCCACCCCTCCCCCTCTTTTACCACCTTCCCTGAGCTCACTGAAATATCTAAACGCCGGCACCTGCCACAACCATTCCTGTCCCTGCTCTATCCATGTCTCCGAAATGGCCACAACATCGAAGTCCCAGGTACCAACCCCATGCTGCAAGTTCACCCACCTTATTCCGGATGCTCCTGGCATTGAAGAAGACACACTTTAAACCACCTTCCTGCCTGCCGGTACACTCCTGCAACTTTGAAACCTTACTCATGACCTCACTACTCTCAACCTCCTGTATACTGGAGCTACAATTCAGGTTCCCAAGCCCCTGCTGAACTAGTTTAAACCCTCCCGAATAGCATTAGCAAATTTCCCCCCCTGGATATTGGTACCCCTCTAGTCCAGGTGTAGACCATCCCGTTTGTAGAGGTCCCACCGATCCCAGTATAAGCCCCAATTATCCAGAAATCTGAAACCCTCCCTCCTGCACCATCCCTGTAGCCACGTGTTCAACTCCTCTTTGTCCCTATTCCTCGTCTCGCTATCACGTGGCATGGGTAACAACCCAGAGATAATAACTCTGTTTGTCCTAGATCTAAGTTTCCACCCTAACTCCCTGAATTCCTGCCTTACATCCCTATCCCTTTTCCTACCTATGTCGTTGGTATCTATGTGGACCACGACTTGGGGCTGCTCCCCCTCCCCCTTAAGGATCCCAAAAACACATTCCGAGACATCACGCACCCTGGCACCTGGGAGGCAACACACCAACCGCGAGACTCTCTCGTTTCCACAGAATCTTCTATCTATCCCCCTAACTATGGAGTCTCCAATGACTAATGCTCTACTCCTCTCCCCCCTTCCCTTCTGAGCAACAGGGACAGACTCCGTGCCAGAGACCTGTACCCCATGGCTTACCCCTGTTAAGTCCCCCCCCCCCTAACAGTGTCCAAAGCGGTATACTTGTTACTAAGGGGAACGACCACAGGGGATCCCTGTACTGACTGCTAATGTTCTTATGTCATCATTTACTATCAGGGCTAGTCCTCCTTTTTCATTCTGCCAGTCTTTTTCAAAATGTTATGTGCCGTAGAATGTTTATTTTCCAAACCTGGTAACTTTTTCACCCCAAGTTGGCATGACTTGAGAGCTCTTTAAAATTGGTGGGTAGGTTCCAGTTCTGGGGTCACCGATCCCATTCCAAGGCTGTCTAGATTTAAAGGGTGAAGGTTGGTTCCTGTCAAAAGCCCACACCTGGCACTCTCAACCTGGTTGATTCCTTTGCAGAGGTAGGCATGTCCTTCTTCTCAGCAATTTTCATGGGGTCAAGCCAGATTTTTAAAGAGTCGTGCTGCATGGCCCCTCAGAGGAGTCATGAATCATAGTCTGTGTGAGAAAACCTTTTAAAAGCTAAGTTTAAAGGGTCCTCCTAATGCTCCCTATACCAAGTTCTATTTTCAACCCACCCCATGATCATGCATGTGCCTTAGGCCTATCTGTGTCATTCCACACACTGGAATGGTCCCTCATAACACCAAGCCAAGCTATGATACTTCCATGCCCATTGGCCACTATACAATGCCTATAATGCATAAAGCTTGTAGTGCGCAGTTGTATGTTTTTGTAGAAAACTTGTAGGAAAAGTAATTCATTCATACATTTCTTCTATATTGAAGAAAGTCATTTAAATACAAGCTAATAAAGATACCAATCATCTAGACCCTGAAAAGTACCAATAACAACATCTACAAACCTTTGAAACCATTTAACTTGTGTAAAGCAAGCATTGTGAAATTGGCAGCAGAGATCAGAGACCATGAGCTGTCAATCAAACAATGTGTTCTCTGGGTTGCAGGTGTTTTTGCACTCTATATGTATAATCTTCTTTATTGTCACAAGTATGTTTACATCAACATTTCAATGAAGTTACTGTGAAAAGCCCCTAATCGCCACATTCCAGCGCCTGTTCGGATACACGGAGGGAGGATTCAGAATGTCCAATTCACCTAACACCACGTATTTCAGGACTTGTGGGAGGAAACTGGAGCATCCGGAAAAAAACCACGCAGACACGGGGATAACGTGCAGACTTCGCACAGACAGTGACCCAAGCCAGGAATTGAACCTGGGACCCAAGAGCTGTGAAGCAACAGTGCTGCCTTGGCTCTCAGCCAAGCATACATAATGATGGGCAAACTTGTGACTGTGGAGATACATTGTCATTCTTACAATGGCTGCCATTGGCAAACATCTGAAATTGTACATGTTTTCAAGTGTTAAATATTAGTAGCTCACTCCATAGTCATTATTGTTTGACACCAATTTTGGTCACCAGATAAACAGTTTCATTTTCATTGTTGCCATATGAATATGTTAAAATCTATTATCTTTCAAATTGCCTTTGAAGTGTACTTGAAAGACAATACAGAACAGTCGCTTTCATTTTCTGATAGCGTAAGTTTAAATGTGAATGTGAGTAAGAACTGGAACTTAGACTTGGAACTAGAAATGGGAGTTGTAGAGAGCAGCAGCAACCCCAATTACTTGCATTTGTATATGGTCTTCAGCATAATAATATAACCCATACTGCTTCATATAAGAGGTAGACAGATCAAATAGTAAAGTATTTAAGAAAGCACAATGAAAAATATGCGTTCAGAGATTAAAGGCATGCTGGAAGGCTGCAAGAGAGAACATGAAGGAGCATTGGGCCAACGTGGCTAAATACCACTGCAAAGTAAGGAATTCTGCACAGCAAGTGCACTATTATGGTGGCTTCATCAGGTACGGTTTGGGACGTAAGGCTGGTGGAGGTTCTAGAGATAGAGTGAAACATGGTTGTGAAAGAATTTATAAAGAATGACAAAGACTTTGAACTCGCTGCATTGGAATATACAGAGCCAAGGACAGGACAGTTGAGTGAGCAAAGAGATAACTTTCAGGTGATTAACAGTTGGACAGTTTGTAATTTGTGTTGGGAGCAGTATTGTGGAGGAAAGTTTCATTAATGAGGGTTCCATCAACCCAAGTGAGTCTTAGACTTCATCAAAGTATACTTATGAGTTTCAGCAGAAAAGAAACTGAGATATAGATAAAGTTGGGCAAAACTCTACAATTCTGAATATGTTTTCTTGATAATAAAGGATATGGGATTTGACGCTGTTCAGGGTCAGATGGGTTACTTAGGTTACACATCATTTGCTTCAGTCTGATTGAACTCCTGCAGTGGAGAAATTAAGTAATTTTTGCTTCTGCTCAGTATGTCACGTCATGAAAATGAAATGAAAATCGCTTATTGTCACAAGCAGGCTTCAATGAGGTTACTGTGAAAAGCCCCTAGTCGCCACATTCCGGCGCCTGTTCGGGGAGGCTGTTACGGGAATTGAACCGTGCTGCTGGCCTGCCTTGGTCTGCTTTCAAAGCCAAATCCCGGCCATGATTTATGCAAGCCTTCATGTCAAATATGCAGCACGGTGCTAAATCGCTGGCTTTGAAAGCAGACCAAGGCAGGCCAGCAGCACGGTTCAATTCCCATACCAGCATCCCTGAACAGGCGCCAGAATGTGGCGACTAGGGGCTTTTCACAGTAACTTCATTTGAAGCCTACTTGTGACAATAAACAATTTTCATTTCATTTCATATGTTATTGTGTTGTAAAACTGTTTGCTGTAATTAATATCTCCAATCAGTTTGCATAATGCCGGTCATAAGTCAAATTTTAATTAAAGTCAGCTACTACTTGATCAGCGGCCATCAGCGGCTTTTATGTTTTATCAGTGAACAATGATTGTCCATCATTTAAAATATTACCGAGGCTTAGTACCAATGTCATGGAGCAATGCAGTGTTTTATATTGTGTCAACAATGCAATTCCTAGAGCTTGGTATTATGAATACATTTCATGAAATTAGACTGTAAGATCTCGGGCTAAACTGGGCCTAAGTATTTTTAAAAACTTTTATAAGGAACTATAATTTGTGAGAAAACGTTGCAAGTAAAATTGACCCAGCCTTGAAAGATGAATGGAGGCTCTAATTCTGCAGTTTTGTCCAACAATTCAGCCAAATGAGTTATCTATCACATTAATTTACAAACTTGACGATGTTGCACATTTCACGAATACCAATATTTAAAAAAAATAATAGCTGAGATTTTCAGTTTGGGATACACTACCACCCAGACAATACTTCTGTCCACTCCAGAGATGTACGCTTAACGGTAGCCACATTGCACCCATAAGGTTTCTTGTATTCTTCAGACAGGTTCTATGTGATAGAACATTATGAGTGCAATTCTGTGCAAAGATTTCTAAGTGTGGTAGCAAGCGGGAATTGCAGTGAACTTCTAGGCGCTCGGCCCAGCAAGACCGGCAATGCAATTCAACGTTAATTGGTGCACTTAAAGAGGCTTCACGGGCTTCTCACCGCAAATGAAGGCTCCCCTGCTGATTCACTGGGACCGCATTCGCCAGCCCAGTAGATACGGTGTGGTTTTCGTTAATTGTATTGAAATTGGACTTAAGTGGTGATAATTGGTTTCTTACGATGCTTGAATTTTGGCAGTCTCACTCAATAATCCTAATAATTCTTACAATGCTGTAGTGGGACCCTGATTTTGCCTACAGGATCGGGCCAGTTGCAGCGCAAACTGGCGCCTGGCGCGGATCTCGTTTTTGGCCTCTCCCGCTATTTTCCGGCCTCGATACGCTAGAGTGAGAGTGCAATGAGGACGGAGAATCACGCCAAGTGGGCGGGATTCTCTGACCCCCCGCCGGGTCGGAGAATCGCCGGGGGGGCGGCATGAATCCGGCCCAGCCACTCCGACGCCAGCTGCCGAATTCTCTGGCGCCGGTTTTTTGGCAGGGGCGGGGATCGCCCCGCTCCGGTCCGGGGCCGTTGGCAGTGCCCCCCCCCGCCGATTCTCCGGTCCCCGATGGGCCAAGCAGCCGTCCGTTTTCGGCCAGTCCCGCCGATGTAGATTAGACCAGATCCGTACCGGCGGGACCAGGCTCTGAGGGCATCCTGCGGAGTCCTTGGGGGGATTCGGCCCCAGGGGAGTCCCCATGGTGGCCTGGCCCACGATTGGGGTCCACTGATCTGCGGGCAGGCCTGTGCCATGGGGGCACTCTTTCTCTTCACACTGGCCTGTGTAAAGCTCCACCATGGCCGGCACGGAAAAGAAACCCCCTGCGCATGTGCAGTAAACATGCCAGCGGTTCTGCGCATGCATCAGAAAATGCTGGTGCTCCTGCGCATGCGCCAACTCGGGCTGGCGCCACGGCGGAGGCCCTTCGGCGCCGATTGGCGTGGCGCCAACCACTCCAGCGCCTTCCTAGCCCCCGAAGGTGTGGAGGATTCCGCACCTTCCGGGCGGCCTGGTTCACGCCACTCCTTGGAGCCGGTACGGCCTGCCACGCCAATACCAGAGAATCTCGGCCTATATGTCTGCCAAGTTGTGTGAGTGAAGGTGGGTGTTTTGCAACTGGTCAAACAGGAATTTTTAAAAAACTGTTTATAACTTTTTCCTGTATCCAGTGCAAATCTGCGAAGTACAAATAAAAAGAAAGACTTGGAAAAATTGTTTTATTTTCATTAGAACAATGCAGAATACAGGGCAAAATAATAAAAGTGTGGAAGGATGCAACAGGGTAGATCGAAGAGGTCTGGCACTTGGGGTTCAAGGGCAAAGGGCTTGTAGATACAAGGTGGAATGAATGAGATTTATAAAGAGGTCAGACGAAACAGTGTTGCAAGGTTGAATAATTTGCTTCCAGGATTATTGAGTGAGAGAGCCAAAATTCAAGATTAGCCTGGATAGGCGGAGGAAGGAAAGGGGCTGGGAAGATATGGGAATAGGGTGTGTAAATGTGATTCGAATTATTTGCTTTTGCGGAGAGTATACATCGTCACAAATTATTGGGCTCAATGGCTTGTTTCTGTATTGTAACCCCTATGCATTTCAAATAGAGGAAGACAGGGAAATTTGAGGCTGTAATATCTTAGTTATATTTAAATGAACCAACTCACGTTTGATTCCATTCTCTGTGGCTCCCATTCTAAAGCTGTGAAAATTAGAGCCACATATGCAACTGATACTCCCTGCCACTGGATCATGGAATTACAAAATCCATGACTTGCGTTCATGCGTAGCAGACCCTTTGTTGTAGTTTTAGTTCTAAAATTAAGATTTAATATAACTACTCCCTTTCTAAAAAATGTTGCAAGCTATTTTCCTCTCGGTGGAGCCCAAAACACATTGTAGTTATGTAAGATCTTGAAATCAACTTTAAGCAGTGTGATGTGTCATTGCACTTTTCCTCTTTATTTATATGCTGGTGTATGTATAGGACACAAAATTCTTCTCTTCCTTCCCCATTGTTATCCCCATTTCCAAAGCTCCAATATTTGCTCATATTTCATTCTGTCCCCTGCAAAGGTTTACTAACTTCTGTGAATTTTGAAATAAAATTATTTTCAACTTTATCTAATATCGACTGATGAAGTGTGTCACCATGAGGTTTGATTTCTTGTTCCTGTTGGATCTTAGATATTATCCTTTGGCTTTTATTTGTTACAATTGTTTTCTGTCAAGTTATATATTTCTGTATAGCAACTTTATTCAATTTATTCAAAATCTATTCGACATCATATATCAAAAGCATTTATGAAACCCTTTATTGGGTTCAATAAAATATACATGATGGAGAATGCTTGTGCAATATGATCATTCTTCAAGCATGATTGGAAATCTAGTCAAATGTGTATGATGAGAGTTGTACAACGGTGACATTTGTTTTGATGATTGTGTAAATATTTGAGCAAGTAGCTCGTAAAATTGAATGCATCTTCTTGACACTTAAGCTGTCTTTCAGAAAGTCCAGTTGAAATGGAGCTAAGTGAAAATGTTGAAAGCTAATTGTTTGTTCTTTATTTATTCATTAGAAGGGAATGTTGCTGGCAATGCCAGCACTTGTTGCCCATCCCTACTGTTCCTTGAACTGAGTGGCTTGTTAGGCCATTTACAAGGGTACTTAGGATATTATACATTGCTGTGGATTAGAAGCCACATGCAAGCCAGACAGGGTGAGAATGCCAGATTTCCTTCCCTAAAGGGCATGAGTGAACCAGATGGAAAATCTGCCACCTTTACCTGGTCTGGCGTGCATGTGACTCTTAAATACCCTCTGAAATAGCCGAGCAAGCTGTGGTGCAATACGTAGTACTGTCCCCAAGCTCTCTCTAGTAGCTTGGCTTAACATAACATTAACTCTTCACATGCTGTACATTTGTATAATGTCACATCCCCCTTCCTTTGGAAAAAAAAGTTCCATTCTTTTACATACAAAGTTGAATGTCTATACATTTTCTGATTGAAACCATCATACAGCATGTCAACAATGATATATATAGTGCTGGATTTGACATATACACAGAGTCAACCTATTTGGAGATTTCCTATGGCTTTTAGACCTTCTTAATGTTATGACATTGCCATTTGAATTGTCTGGTACATTTTGTTGCCCTTTCTAAACCACAATGTGTCTTAACCCGTATACGGTGAATAAATGGCTATGAGACTCAGTTTATAAAACTGAACAATATTTATTCACGTGCACACAATGGTTATGATTATTCAATCACACCCTCCCATCCATAGGTTACACTATACCCCAATAGTTCCAAGATCTTAACTTAACTTGGCAGTGACTGACAAGTACTAGGCAGATACAGGCCTGTTATCTGTAGTTCCGGTGTTGTAGTCTTCTGTTAGTTGGTTATCAATCTAGCTCACTTCTGGCTCTGGTCTTCCTTCTGTTGGTAGTGTGATGGTCTCCTTCGTCGGCCGGTGGAAGTCACTGTTGTTAGTTACTGCTGCTCAAGAGAAAGAATGAATCCGTGCAGTAATTCTTAAGCTGTTTGAAGTTTGTGACTCTTTTGGTGGGCGGTCTCTGGGTTATTTATCAATCAATTGATCAGGGCTCGATCAGCCTATTCGATAAAGTCCAATCAGGGGCTGCCACATCAATTTTGGGGTGGGCACTCTGTGGCCATGCTTGAAGGTGTTGGAAACATGTAGGCCCTTCCAAATAAGGAAGTTAGGTGCCGTTTTGTCTGGCAAACAATTGTGATTAACAGGACAGTTCTATTGATCCTGTTGGTGGCCTGGAGATAGCCCTTTACTTATGTTATTCGCATCAAGCTGTGAAATTGTTTGAAGTCTGCTGAGCCTTTTCCTGCAGCTTTATTTGATCTGCCTGCAGCCTGCTTGTCCATACCCTTGATCACTTTTCCCAGCATCCCTTGCTGGACGCCATTTTAGGTGGCTACAATCTGACAGTAAAGCTTTTGGAAAGGCATTGGTAGGAAAATAGGTTATTTACTTGTCACAACATATTCTGTAAATGTAACAGGTTGTTTAAATTTCAATAGACCTCTTCCATTTCAATGAAAAATCTTTCCAGGTTCTGTTCTAATTACGTATGAACTTGGTGTGATTTTATTGAGTACTTTTGCAATGTCCACCGTCAGGATTGCGAATGCGTAAAATATCACCTTCTCTGAGTGGAGACAATGGTTTGGAGTTTTTGTTGCAATATTTCTTTTGCTTGTTCGTTATTTGCTGCATTTTCTGATGTTCATCCTCATTTGGAATAATTAGGGTTGGTAAAGTCGTACTTATTCTCATTCCCATCAATAGTTGTGCTGGAGAAAAACCCGATGACAACGGTGTAGTCTTGTATGATAACAGTGCTAATGTAAAGTCCTTTTTGTCATCCATTGTTTTTTTGAAATGTTGCTTCACAATTCCCACCCCTTTTTCAGCTTTCCCATTTGCCTGTGAGTATAGTGGGCTAGAAGTGACATGTGTGAAGTTGTATTCGTCAGCAAATTGTAACCATTCCACGCTGCTAAAACATGGTCTATTATCTGTGTCAACAGTAACCGGTAAGCCATGTCTGACAAATACGTTTCCGGTTGCCCTGACAACTGAATGCATTGTTTAGTCGGATAACGTGATAACATCTGGAAAATTACAGTCATAGTCAATGATAATTAAATAATCACATCCTCGAAAATAAAATAGATCCATGGCGACTTTTGCCCAAGGTTGAGTGATTAGGTCACTTTCAACCAAGGTTTGCTTACTTTGTGCTGGTTGGTGCATTTGGCATGCCCAACACTTTTGAATATAATTGTCTATATCTGGGTTGATTCCCAGCCAATACATCGATTGCCGTACTCTCCATCGACATTTCTCAATGCCTTGATGTTCCTCATGGATTTGTTCGAGAATATTTTGTCTGAGACATAATGGAATTACAATTTGGTCCGTTTTCAGCAGAAAGCGGTCTATGATTGTCAGGTCATCTTTGATGTTGCAAATGTTTGGACGTTTTCCATTCGGCCATCCAGTCCAATCCCTGCTGAAGTGTTTTATCTTGTAGAGTCTCTGCCTTGATCATTTGTAGTTTAGCATCTGTTAAAGGTAGCATTTCTGTAATGAAGTTTGCTTGTGCTTCGATTTAACACAACATCAACGTCTTTGTCATCCTTCCTTGTGCATTGTGGTTCTGGATAATGTATCTGTAAGGACTAAGTCTTTGTCTGCATCTTCATGTTGAGATGTTTTGACATGCTTTGTTAATTCACCAGTTTTAATTTAATGCATTCCTCTGCCCCAATTAGTGATGATTTTGTGGCATCCACTATCTCAACGTCACGTGGAATCCTAATGTCATCACTCTGCACCATCATACAGCAGGGACCACAGTGCCAGGGACCTGGGTTCAATTCTGACCTTGGGTGACTGTGTGGAGTTTTTACTTTATCCACTTGTCTGGTGTGGGTTTCCCCTGGGTGCGCCGGTTTCCTCTCAGAGTCCAGTGATGTGCAGGTTAGGTGGATTGGCCATGCTAAATTGCCCCTTTTGTCTAAATATGTGTAAGTTAGATTAAGGGGTTATTGGGATAGGCAGGGGAGTGAGCTTGGGTGGAGTGCTCCTTCAGAGGGTCAGTGCAGGCTTGATGGGCTGAATGGCCTCCTTCTACACTGCAGGGATTCTAAGATTCTTCTTTGAAAAATCAACCCTTTTTATCTATGGAGTATGTAAATCTGATGTGAAAGACAAGAAAACAAACTCTAAAGCCAATACCTCAATGTGTTGATACATCAATGATGCAAGCGGGGGAGTTGTAGATTGTGGATTTGTGCATATGGTTCCTTATGAAGTAAGTCCTAGATTTTGCTGTATTGTCAGAGAAAGATGCAAATCAAGTTGAGGAACTTTGCCATACAATGGAAGGAGAAATAGTATATCAGATTTTCAGAGCGTTTTTTATATTTGTTCTTTGCATGTGGGCATCACATCACTAATTGCCCTTGAGAAGGGGCTAGTGAGCCACCTACTTGGATCACTGTAATCCGCGTGGTGAAGATACATCTGCAGGGCTGTTAGGGCACAGGTTCCATGATTTTAAACCAACGACTGTGAAGGAACACGTTCCAAGGCAGGGTGGCTTGTGACTTGGAAAGGAACTTGCAAGCGGTGATGTTCACATGTGTCTTCTGCCCATGTCCTTCTCAGTGATGGAGGTCCTGGGCTTGGAATGTGCGATCGAAGGAGTTGTTCTCATGTATATTTTGTCAGTGGGTTGCAGAGCAACTATTTGGAGAGCTGGTGCAGATCAACAGAAGAACTCTGTGTACTTTTAGTGGAGCATGTTAAAGGGTCAGAAATGATCGCAAGTTAATCAATAGAAAATATCAAAGGGAGCAAAAAAGAACGGTCATTCAGAATAATCTGACGAAATGGTCTTTTTGGTACAGATGAAGGTTTTACCATTAGTCAGGGCAAGCGGTCTAAGACTCTTTCAAGAAAGATGTAGGTTATGTAGCGAAGAAATGTCAAATCAGAAAGTGATATAGAAAGCAAAAACACAGGACTGTCAGCATCAAACCATCTCACATCTTAAAAGAGATTCATACAAAGTGAAACCACATGTCAATAACACAATTACATCTGACAGAAAGGATTACTTGTCACTTACTTCCTCCACTGGAACAGGATTGTCAACAGGCCATACATAGTCTCACAGACAAGAGTTCACGGTTTACACTGATAAATACATGGTCCCCTGCAGCTGGGATATCTGCACCATTATCTGCTATTAGTCTGTCAGTCTGGCTAAGTTGGAAAATGAGAGGGCTGAACAACCAGAAAAAATATGTCAGCATATGTATACGGCAGCCTGAATAATAATGGTTGTTGTTAGTCATTATCAAGACCTTCAGAATGTATTGTGTTGTGTGCAAAATGCTATGCAGTAACTAATGTTTAGGACCAGAGGGAGGTCAACTCCAAGCTGTGGAACAGGTGTGGCGTCTTTTTGAAGGATGCTTGATCATTTATTCCATTCCATATAAGGGAAATTGGACATTTTTTTGCAAAGAAGGAAATTTATGTTTTATTTGCTGTTCTAATCAGTTTTTTAAATCATAGTTATTGTAGCTGCCCATACAATATATGATTGGGTTGTAGTCTGTTTCCAAACACAAGATTCTGTTTTCACTTTAAAAAGTCACTAATTAAAGATCTAAGCTGACTCCAATTTTTAAATTCGACATTGAAATCATGATACAATAGTTATTTCTGGGTAATTTTTTTAGAGAATGCAAAATACAGTAACTGTCAGGTCATGCAGCCCCCATTGTCTGTGCTTCTGGTCCTTGGCTGCAGCTGTTGGATGATTGATGGGAATGCGGAGAAGTCAGACTGCAGTCTGCACACCTGAGGCCTGTGAATGATGCATGGCTGGGAAATGCTGGGCTTTCAGTTAAAAATCAGTCTAGTCACCGGCACAATTAACATAACCTCGTGCATCTGCTGGTTAAAGCGACATAGACTGTTCCAGGAAGCTATTGCCTGAAATGAACCACTTAAAGTTAACATTGGACACAGAAGATTTAGTTCTGTAAATAGAAAATTGCAATTAGCCTTTTGCTTTAGGGGGTACAGCAGATGGAATGCCCAAGATATGTTTCTAAGTATTAAAAGCAGTTGATAGTTCACATTTACAATTTAGTTCCCACTGTCCTTAAATATGTAGGAGAAGCTAGAAATATATCCAATGGCACTTTTTCTTCAAAATTCTGCTGTTAAAAAAAAAAGCACAACCCTGAAAACGAAGCAGAACTTTAAATCTATTTACTGTGATCAATGTAACAAGGTGTTATATTATCACATTCATTTGAGTGAGATTGCTCATCAACACCATATGTTTTGATTTTTAAAAATGGTTGGCTCAGTGTACGAGGTGTTAAATGTGCTGATTTATGCCAGCATGTAGGCCCATGGGCACAAGCAGTTCTCATTGTTCAGTCATAAGTAGAGTAAGAAGTCTTACAAGACCAGATTAAGTCCAACAGGTGTGTTTCGAATCACTAGCTTGCGGAGCACTGCTCCTTCCTCAGGTGAATAATCAGTAGATGAGTAGAGTCATAAGTAGATGATGAGTTTTGGCAGGCTGTTGGATGATGGGGGCATTAAGAGTCCAGGACTCAGGAGAAGGTGAATACAAGTTGCAAAATACTGGGTCCGTGCTCTGTGGTGGGGGGAGGGGAGAGTGGGGAGGGGTGCCTGGATCATTGGCTAAATAGTCCACCAATTGGGATAGCCTATGTGCCAGTTTGGCTGCTTTTGTCAGACTGGTCAGTTTTCAAAGCAGCCAATTAAGAATTTAGACCACCCTGATTGACAGGCTACTCGGTCAGTGATTGCTGTTGAATCATTGATCAGGTGGGATGTACCATTTCCCTCAAACCATCCTTTCTGGCTTACCTCGTGGACTGTTCTGTTTGGGCATTGTCAGATGCTGCTTTCTTCACTCCTCTTCAAACCTGGCTAGAAGCTGTTGGAGCATAATGTAAGGTCAGGAATAAAAATTGTCAATGCTGGAATAACTCAACAGGTCTGGCAGCATCTAGCACAGTTCAGAAGAAGAGTCAGATTGGACATAAAATGTTAATTCTGTTCTGTCTCCACAGATGCTGCCAGCCCTGCTGGGTTTTTTCAAAATTTTCTGCTTTTATTTCAGATTTCCAGCATCTGCAGTACTTTGCTTTTATTTTAAGGTGAAGTGCCTGTATGTCAGTTTATCCCCACAGGCTTACCTGGATTTGCGTCCTAGTCTGTCTGTCTCTCTCGCGTTGAAGTTCTTTGGCAAAAAGGCAAGAAAGGTTTTATTAGATAGTTCGACTGCTTGAACTTTTTAATGATTATTTTTGTTACTTTTTTCTATTAAAAATGTATTGCTTTTCATTAATTTCTTTTTCATACCTTAACATTGTTTGAAATTCATGTTTAATGTTGCGTCAAACCACATCTTGGGCAGCTGCTGCACATTATTACAGGTGAATTGCTGAATGCTAATTTACTGGAAGGTTTTGCAAATTTGAAAAATTAGAAGTGAAACCAGGTGTCATGTACCAATAGAACATGCCACTGTTTGTTCAAGATATTCTGATTTGCACATTGTATTTATTTTTATTCATTTACGGGATGTGGGCATCACTGGTTAGGCCAGC
Organism: Scyliorhinus torazame; assembly: GCF_047496885.1. Classification (NCBI taxonomy): domain Eukaryota; kingdom Metazoa; phylum Chordata; class Chondrichthyes; order Carcharhiniformes; family Scyliorhinidae; genus Scyliorhinus; species Scyliorhinus torazame. Next base: position 132,780,874 of record NC_092712.1, read on the forward strand.
ATTTATTGCCCATCCCTAGTTACCCTCCAGAAGGTGGTGGTGAGTTGTCTTCTTGAACCCCTGAGGTGTAGGTGTAGGTGCACCCACTGTTTTGTTATGGAGAGAGTTCCAGGATGTTGCCCCAGCGACAGTGAAGGAGCAGGGATATATTTCCAAGTCAGGGTGGTGAGTGACTTGAAGGAGAACCTGGGGCGAAATTCTCCGGCCCGGATGGGCCGAAGTCCCGCCGCTAAAACGCCTGTCCCGCCGGCGTAAATTAAACCACCTACCTTACCAGCGGGACAAGGCGGCGCGGGCGGGCCCCGGGGTCCTGGGGGGGGTGCGGGGCAATCTGGCCCCAGGGGGTGCCCCCACGGTGGCCTGGCCCGCGATCGAGGCCCACCAATCCGCGGGCGGGCCTGTGCCGTGGGGGCACTCTTTCCCTTCCGCCTCCGCCACGGTCTTCACCATGGCGGAGGCAGAAGAGACTCCCTGCACTGCGCATGTGTGGGAAACTGTCAGCGGCCGCTGACGCTCCCACGCATGCGCCGCCCGGAGATGTCATTTCCGCGCCAGCTGGCGGGGCACCAAAGGCCTTTTCCGCCAGCTGGCGGGGCGGAAATTTGTCCGGCGCCGACCTAGCCCCACAATGTTGGGGCTCGGCCCCCAAAGATGCGGAGCATTCCGCACCTTTGGGGCGGCGCGATGCCCATCTGATTTGCACCGTTTTGGGCGCCAGTCGGCGGACATCGCACCGTTTCCGGAGAATTTCGCCCCTCCAGGTGGTGAGATTCCCAGATATCTGCTGCTCCTTATAGATGATAGTGGTTGTGGGTTTGGAAGGTGCTGTCTAAGGAACCATGGTGAGTTACTGCAGTGCATCTTGTAGATGGTGCACACGGCTGCCACTGTGGTGGAGGGTTTGAATGTTTGTGGCTGGGGGAGCAATCAAGCGGGCTGCTTTGTCCTGGATGGTGTTGAGCTTTTTGAGTGTTGTTGGAGCTGCACTCATCCAGGCAAGTGGAGAGTATTCCATTACACTCCTGACTTGTGCCTTGTAGATGGTGGACAGACTTTGGACGGTCAGGAGGTGACTTACTCGCCATAGGATTCCTAACCTTTGACCTGCACTGGTAGCCACAGTATTAATATGGCTAGTCCAGTTCACTTTCTGATCAATGATAACCCCCAGAATGTTGATAGTGGGGATTCAGCGATGATAATGCCATTGAATGTCAAAGGGCAGTAGTTAGATCCTCTCTTGTAGGATGGCACTATATTGTCCAGGTTTTGCTCCTTTTGGACATGGACTGCTTCAATATCTGAGGAGTTCTGAATGGTGCTGAACATTGTGCAGTCATCCAGAGACATCCCCACTTCTGACCTTAATATGGAAGGGAGGTCATTGATGAAGCAGCTGAAGATGGTTGGGCCTTGGACACCACCCTGAGGAACCCCTGCAGTAATGTCCTGGAGTTGAGATAATTGACCATCTTCCTTTTTGCCGGATATAACTACCATAGTGGAGAGTTTTCCCCCTGATTCCTATTGCCTCCAGTTTAGCTCCTTGATGCCATACTCGGTGAAATGCTGCCTTGATGGCAAGTGCAGTCACTCTCGCCTCACCTCTGGCATTCAGCTCTTTTGTCCATGTTTGAACCAAGGCTGTAATGAGGTCAGGAGCTAGGTGACCCTGGCGGAACCCAAACTGAGTGTCCGTGAGCAGGTTATTGCTGAGTAAGTGCAGCTTGACAGCACTGTTGATGACTCATTCCATCATTTTGCTGATGATGGAGAGTGGACTGATAAGACGGTAATTGGCTGGGTTGGATTTGTCCTATTTCTTGTGTACAGGACAGATCTGGACAATTTTCCAAATTGCTAGTGTTGTAGCTGTACTGGAAGAGCTTGACTAGGGGTGCGGCAAGTTCTGGAGCCTTCAGTACTATTGCCGGGATATTGTCTTGGCAGTACCCACTGCCTTCAGCTGTTTCTTGATATCACATAGCGTGAATCGTATTGGCTGCAAACTGACATCTGACAACTGTGATGCTGGGGACCTCCAGAAGAGACCGAGATGGATCATCCACTCGGCACTTTGGCTGAATATTGCTGCAAATGCCTCAGCGTTGTCTTTTGCACATATGTGCTGGACTCCTCCATCATTGAGGATGGGGATATTTGTTGTGCCTCCCCCCCCAGTGAGTTGTTTAATTGTCCACCACCATTCACAGCTGTATGTGGCAGGACTGCAGAGCTTAGATCTGATGTGTTCATTGTGGAATCGCTTAGCTCTGTCTATTACCTGCTGCTAATGCTGTTTGGCACACAAGTAGTCCTGTGTTATAGCTTCACCAGGTTGACACCTCATTTTGCGGTATGCCTGGCATGCCCTCCTGCACTCTTCATTTTTTAAAAATACATTTTGAGTACCCAATTCATTTTTCCAATTAAAGGGCACTTTAGCGTGGCCAATCCACCTACCCTGCACATCTTTTGGGTTGTGGGGGCGAAACCCACGCAAACACAGGGAGAATGTGCAAACTCCACACGGACAGTGTCCCAGAGCCGGGATCGAACCTGGAACCTCAGCGCCGTGAGGCAGCAGTGCTAACCACTGCACCACCGTGCTGCCCTTCCTGCACTCTTCATTGAGCCAAGGCTGACCCCCTGGCTTGGTGGTAATGGTAGAGTGGGGGCTATGCCAGGCCATGAGATTGCAGATTGTGGTTGAGATTGTGCAGATTCTGATGGCCCACAGCACCTCCTGCATGCCCTGTCATGAGTTACTAGATCTCTTCAAAGTCTATCCCATTTAGCACGGTGGTAGTGCCACACAACACGCTGGACTACAAGGACTGTGCGACGTCACTTCTACCGATACTATCAGGGACAGATAGGCAGGCAGATTGGCCAGGAAGAGGTAAGGATGTTTTTCCCTCTTCCCTCAACTTGGTGCACCTTTAGGACCCAGCCAGCTCAGTCTGTGGTGGTACTGCCAAGCCACTCTTGGTGATGGACATTGAAGCCCACCCCCCAGAGCATATGTTTGTGAGGTTCAAGCCTTTTGGATGTTGTTGTCCTGATATTGCATTCAGCCAGTTCAAAGAAATGGAGTTGGTTGCATAATACGAATGTCCAAGTTGAGTGTAATTGTCTAACAAAGCCATGGTTATAAAGTGCATCATGCTGAAGCCTGAGCTTTCAGCGGGTTTTATAAATAGAGGCACAGTGTTCAAAACCAAGACGTTTTGCCAAACCTATATAAAACATTTGGACCCCACTGTCGCTGTGGTTCTGAATTCTGGGCGCCCAGAAAATGGGAGCGGGTGGGTTAAAGGGGGCAGGGAAACAGGAACAAGCCTGGAAACAGAAGAACCAGGCTACATAATTTATTTCCCTGGCCCGGTCACACTCTTGCCCATCGCAGTTATGCCGAGTTCTTGCATCGATAATATGGTGTCAACGCGCACACACACACACACATACACACTGCACACACACATCAATATAGTTTGGTTGAATAGTGAGGGGAGGGGCTGCATCAATTTCAGAATTGGCTTTCATGGAATGATAGATGGATAGCGAATTTATTGGGAACTGGAGGCTGGTGATTTATCTAATCTGAAGGTCAAACTAGGAACCACACACACTTGCAGGTTAAACCTGGAGGTTGAATGTAACCAATGCAATGTTTATTAAAATAGTCCCTTAGATTTACTGGGAACTCCTGTGTTTCCCTTTTCATATTCAAATGCGCTGTGAGATGATTAAATCATTTCCAATGTGGGTGACTTTAACCCCTTGCTTGCTGGTTTGCCCTTGACCTGCGCTATTACAATTCTTTGATGCATCTTTATTATTCCAATCCTGACACAGATAGCAATTTCTTCCGCTAACAAGCCCAGTGAGGGCAAATTCTAGATTTGCACACCTTGCGAGATTTCATTAAATCTCATGAGGTGTAACGCGCATCGTAAATCTTGCAATAGGCTTCATAAGGCAACACAAGGTCGTTTGATCACGCCATGGTCTTTGTTCTAATACAAAATACGATATATCTTTAAAATCCCGTAACAGCCTCCCCGAACAGGCGCCGGAATATGGCGACTAGGGGCTTTTCACAGTAACTTCATTGAAGCCTACTTGTGACAGTAAGCGATTTTCATTTCATTTCAAAATACAATGCCAAAGTTCAAATCAATTTAAGAATACCCATCAATATTTAAAGTCATATTTTACCTGAATCCGCAAATGAATCAGTTGTTGGGCAGTTGGAATGCTAAAATGTCTGCTTTATGATATCCAACTTCTCGACAACCAGAGAAACATTGAGGGGTGCCCGCAGCACCCTTCTGCAATATTTCTATTTTTCTGAAAGAAAACAGCAACAGTTATACCCTTCTAAACCAGATTACATCATTCTTTAGCAGTAATGGGTGTTGCCTCTTTGATTAACTCCTCCTCTTAAATGTCTCTTTTCATCTGCTATGGTATAATTGTTAAAATGGTTTTATTATACATTCTGTCAGTCTGAAATATGGTCATCATGTTCTGAGATATGGCCTTAATATCTTTCCTCTACTTCCAATTGTTTCTATTTTTATATAAGTGATTTTAACCTTTTAATAGAGGAAGCCTGTTGTCCTCATTTGCTGTGGCAAGTCCTAAGAATGTCTCCGAATTAGATAAGGAGAGAAAATACCACATAAAACGTTTTAAAGTTCCTTTGAAAATTACTTTTTCTTATCTCTCCTTACTGTGAAGTCAAACTGAAAGTCCCTTGTGTTATGTTGAGTGATACAGATGGCATCATTTGGACACCAGCTGAAACCAAAGCTGTTAACTGGCGCTGCCCATGTATATGCTTTAAGGCTTCTGGGTAAAAATGGCTACACATTAATATGTGTCCACTTTCTCTATTCTAAAGTATAATCTTCTTCTTCGGCATCACTTGCTAAAGAGTATGATTGTCCACCGAAGAAACTCCCATGTTACCGGTCATGGGTCATGTGGGTTCTCGAGCTGCATCTTTGACTGTAGACTTGGCAGGTGTTTCTGGGTACCGGTTCGGTCCTTGAACTCTAGATTGCTGGTGCTCCTTTTCCGGGCCTCCTCTTGTCGTCTGGTGTCCTCTGTTATGATACCCTTGGTGAGTGCACGGCCAATTCCAGCCCCACAGACCCCAGAATCCTACCATGAGTGAATTAACCAATAATTCGTATTTTCCAAAGATCTTTAAGCCTTGACTGCTCCAATGAGTTCCAGACACCAGATTTATAAGGAAACCATTCACAAACTATTTATTAATAAAAAGGAGAAAAGATGAACATATAAGGAAATAACTGGATAACTGTCTACCGGACTCCCTTGTCCCAAGATCCCATCCCACCCTCTGCCCTGATGCACACAAGGTAAGGGCAGGCGAGGAATAAAATAAAATAGGGATTAAAGGGGTAGGTCTGAGATGAGTCTTCACTCTGGTTGCAGCCTTTGGGAAATAGGGTTACCCGAGAGGTTCAGGTTGGTACAATTCCGTCCTTCGGCCACCAGGTGATGTTTCACCTAAGAATTCCAGGTCAGTGCAGTTATTGTCGGCGGCCACCAGATGGTGCTGTACACAGGATGCTCAAGTTGGTGCACTTCTACCTTTCTACCACAAAATGGAGCTTCTGCGTCCCTGTGAAAACAATACAGCTCTGATCCTGGAATTCAGCAGTTTCTAGTTTCCTGATTGCTGTACAAGACTCTGGCAGCTATATCATATGTGCTCCCACCTTTCTTCAGTTCTTCCCAGCCCTTGAGTCACACAGTCCAAAGGTTATTGATCTTTGGGATAACTTCCACTGCCCCACTCAGGATCCCTTTCTCAGATCTGTTGGTGTCTGTGCTCCTTTAACACAGGAACGTCTTCACACATTTGGCTGCAATGCTCCTTAAAATCATCCAGCACAGAGAGAGAGAGAAGGAGAGAGGGTAACGTTTGGGTCCTTACTTCGCTGGCTGCTTAACAGAACTGAACAAAAGATGGCACTCTCCAGAAGACCTGCCTTCTTCCCTGAAAGTTACTGAATGGTTTCACCAACCACAGGCCGTGAATAGGAGAAGGTTGAAAATCTTATATGCACTGATTGGCTGCTTGCCAAGTCAATCTAGATAACATCACAAATTCTGCCACAGAACCCAAAGGGGATGTTTTAGGACCAGCCCAACAGGGAGCAGATCAGGGATTAAAATAGAACACAGGACAGACAGATAATATCCTAACACCTCAAAGAATTATGTTTCTTCAATCTGGAGGTTACTTCTGAGCAAGGATCCCTCATGCATCAGCGTCATCGAGGAGGCTCATTTCCAGCCTCAGAGACTTCCTGAATATTCATATACTTTCTCAAGTGTCTGTCTTATTCAATGCTGAGTCAATGATAGTGGGCAACATGGCACAGTGGCGCAGTGATCAGCACTACTGCCTCATGGCGCCAAGGGCCCGGGTTCAATCCCCATCTCTACCACAGGGTTAGTCCCAGGTAGGAGGGTTGCGCTCCTTGTCTTTATAGTGTCGGTGATAAGTTGGAGAGCATCCATAAATGAGAAATTGTACATGGTGTGTTGAAAATTCCATGATATTGTCCTATACGTCAAGAAAATAACCATTTATGGAGTGCATTTCATGACCCCAAAGTCACTCTAAGTGCTTTACAATACTTTTGAAGTGCAGCCACTGTTGGAATATAGAACACGCGACAGTTGATTTGCAGGCAGTAACCTCCCACAAACAACATTGGAATATAATCTGTTTGTTGTGATGTTGATTGAGAGATAAACATCTCTCAATGTTGATTGAGATGGCCAGGATGCCCAGGGAGAACACTGAGAGGAGGAGTGAGTACTTTGGATCTGGAAAACAGTCTCTGAGAGCATGATTGTGGCAGGAACAATTGAGACATTCGAAAGGGAATTGGATTATTATTTGAAAAGGACAGTTTTGCAGAGCTACAGGGAGGGAAGTGGCACAAGGTGAATTGCTCCTTCAGAGGGTCATCACAGACACATGGGCCAAATGGCCTCCTTTTATGATATATTTTCGGGTTCATTAACTAAATAGAATAACAGAAATTAACTGAGCGACAAATTAAAAGGTGCCGCTCCTAGTAGGAGCACTGCCCAAAAATAACAAACAGGGTTGGAAACTTAAAAGACATCAAATCATAGTGTGAAAAGAGGGGTCGATAAAGCAGTCCAACCCCTGTGATAGCCACCGGACACGGTTGGCCTTGAGAGGACACCGCATGCTCTCTTTCCAGGGACATTCGGCTGCGAATAAAGCCGCAGAAGAGTGGCAGACAGTTCAGCTGGACGACCCCCGCTGGTCACCCGTGAGAGGGCAGGCAGTGTCTCCGTTTACTAACTCATCCACAAGACATAACTTCCAGCAATATGCCACTCCTTCAGTACTGCTCCAGAATATAAATCTGAATTTATTTTGTGCTCGTGTCTCTCAGGTGGGAAGTTCTTGACCTGGAGGCAAGGGTTCTGTGAGCTGAGCCAAAGTTCACATAACTGTTTGTCTGCACTGAACAAATCATGATGTGGAGATGCCGGTGTTGGACTGGGGTGAGCACAGTACGAAGTCTTACAACACCAGGTTAAAGTCCAACACGTTTGTTTCGATGTCACTAGCTTTCGGAGCGCTGCTCCATCCTCAGGTGAATGAAGAGGTATGTTCCAGAAACACATATATAGACAGATTCAAAGATGCCAAACAATGCTTGGAATGCGACCATTAGCAGGTGATTAAATCTTTACAGATCCAGAGATGGGGTAACCCCAGGTTAAAGAGGTGTGAATTGTGTCAAGCCAGGACAGTTGGTAGGATTTCGCAGGCCAGATGGTGGGGGATGAATGTAATGCGACATGAATCCCAGGTCCCGGTTGAGGCTGCACTCATGTGTGCGGAACTTGGCTATAAGTTTCTGCTCGGCGATTCTGCGTTGTCGCGCGTCCTGAAGGCCGCCTTGGAGAACGCTTACCCGGAGATCAGAGGCTGAATGCCCTTGACTGCTGAAGTGTTCCCCGACTGGAAGGGAACATTCCTGCCTGGTGATTGTTGCGCGATGTCAGTTCATTCGTTGTAGCAGCGTCTGCATGGTCTCGCCAATGTACCACGCTTCGGGACATCCTTTCCTGCAGCGTATGAGGTAGACAACGTTGGCCGAGTCGCATGAGTATGTACCGCGTACCTGGTGGGTGGTGTTCTCACGTGTAATAGTGGTATCCATGTCGATGATCTGGCACGTCTTGCAGAGATTGCCATGGCAGGGTTGTGTGGTGTCGTGGTCACTGTTCTGAAGACTGGGTAGTTTGCTGTCTATATATGTGTTTCTGGAACATACCTCTTCATTCACCTGAGGAAGGAGGAGCGCTCCGAAAGCTAGTGACATCGAAACAAACCTGCTGGACTTTAACCTGGTGTTGTAAGACTTCGTACTGAACAAATCAGGCAGTGAGAAAGAAGAGGGTACCTCGTCCACGAGCAAATTCACCCATTCATGGAATAATGAGCTCACGGGCTGAATTTTCAAATCGGGGTCTTATGCCTTACATTCAGGTGGTTTCTGGGTGCCGCACACATGTGATGCTGACTTGCAATGTTGTTGTCCTAATTGGGCTGGAGATAAGCTCGGTGCGCGGTGGTGACGGCGAGCATTCCTGGGGGGCAGAAGCTGTCTGCAGAGCGCAAGCAGTACCTCAGAAGCCAGTAGCCCCGCTGAGCAAACCGCCAAATGCAAGGTAAAGCATTTGATCTGGTGCAAGATCCTCCAGCGTCTGAAATTTTTCTACCTGAGAAGATAAACTTTAAATTCTATTTGTTTTGACAACAGCTGTCCACTAATGTGTCCCACAGTGTTCAGATTTGTGTTTTCAACTTTGGATATTCCCTCTCACCCTCTCCAGCATATTAACAAGTTCCTCGGAGTTTAGTGGGCAGTTAATTAGAGGTGAGCATATTCCTCGCCCCCCCACCCCGCAGCCCTCACCTTCCCTTGGAACATTGCATTCAGGAGGCAAAGGGATCAATTGTCTGGGAATGCAATTATTCAATTGTGCCTACACCCATAGATTTCATAGAATTTACAGTGCAGAAGGAGGCCATTCGGCCCATCGAGTCTGCACCGGCTCTTGGAAAGAGCACCCTACCCAAGCCCACACCTCCACCCTATCCTCATAACCCAGTAACCCCACCCAACACTGACACTCCTTCCTGACCCTACCAGCAATTTAAAATCCCAGCCCATATATCAAACAAAACACGTGAAATGTTTCTTTGAAACATCATCGCCCTGAAATGCTCTCTCTTCACAGAAACTGCCCAGCTTGCTGAGCATTTCCAGCACTTTTTTTTATTTCAGTATTCCACTATCTGCAGTATTTTGCTTTTGTAAGAAGTTCCTTTGGTCCATTGAAACAAAAGTAATTTCCATCACCATTGCTGTTGAACATTTACTTTCATAAATAAGACTCCCAGTGTTTTTTCAAGTGCTATATTTTCTTGATGTTATTCAACAATAGTATCCATTCTGTTCCACCTTCTGTGGGCATTTTCCATAATTCTGCAACAACACGAAGAGATGCATCTCACTATGTAATAGTTGCAGAAGCACAGTCCATTGAGAACATCCACATGAATTATGTTTGTCTAGGTAGCTTGGTTACGCAAGGCTGGCTGTATAAAGTACATATTTTGGTGCAGTACAATTGTCAGAGACTCATTTCCCTTCACACAGGGCATAATTGCAATTAATACTGCAGCAGCTGCTGTGCTCAAGGCTGAGTAGGAAGAACCATGCAATAGTTTGGACTAACTGCTTTATTTGTTTTCTTTCGCACATCTACTCGGCTGAGTCGATGCAGCCACAGGCGCAACAGTCTGCTGACACGCACAATAACTAAACTGTGCCTGTTCTTTTTAGCGCTTTCAATTTTCTATCTTCTGCAAAATGGATAGTAACTTCTTTGTTATCCAGCAATCTTCATGGAATAAGCGGCAGGTTGTTTAATCTGCCAGTTACAGCGATATATTATCTGTACCTATGATTATCCTGAAAGCATTGCAAAGAATTTAAAGAAGCGGAAGACAATACAAGGCTGATCATCATTTTCATTTGCACATCCAATATTGCTAGGTATTCATTGTGTTGCTATCCTCCTTATGAAATATGCGGAGTTGGTAAATTCACTAAATAATGCTGGTAGTAAGTCATACAGACCAGGAAGGGTCAGTGCTCACATTTTCTTTTGCCTGGATGAGTGCAGTTCCAGCAGCATCTCGAAGGAGAGGGGCTGCAGACACATGGGAATACCACCATCTGGATATTCCCCTCCAAGTTACTCACCAATCCTGACTTGGAAATATATACACAGTGGGTGTACCTACACCACATGGGCTCCAGGAGTCACAAAGCTCACCACTACCTTCTCAAGAGCAATTAGGGATGGGCTAGCCAGCGAAGCCTATATCCAGTAAAAAATGAATTTTAAAACATTGGGTGACATTCTCTCAATATCACTTGATTCACCTGTCACATATCAACAGAGATTTTGATCTCCTTACTTTGCTAGCATGGCGACAATAGGGCTCCCCACAATGCTTGTCCATTAACTAGCATTATAATGTCTTGGTCAATCTGTCCCTTGATCTTTGCCACAACCTTCCCCTCTGATCAAAAGGTGTTCTGCTGAGTTACAGGCTTCACCTTCTCGTGAATGGTTGATCTCACGTGGCAGTTGTGGAACTTTCCAAATTCCTCGAAACACTTCACATATGTTTTCACAGAATTCACTTTTAATCCGATGTGTAGTCTCCCCCAAAGATTTCTCTGCTCCGAAGAGGCACACCGTCCTCTTCTATCACTCTGAATTCTGTCTCTACATTCCGATCCCCAGCTTTCGCACCCATAGGGGAGCTACCAATCGTCTGAAGTGTGGTTTTAGATGTACAAGGATCAAGCTTTTTGACACATTTTTGCAATAGGAACCTGATTGTCTTTATCCGTAGTCCATCCGACAGTGCTCTGTTGATGATATTACTGCCACTCTCTGAATGTACAATAATGCTCATTTCAACACCACCAACGATCACTGCAACATTCTCATATTTTCTCCTGTTGACAGAAAACATGTATCCATGATTGCTATTGATATCTTTAATCTCTGTATCTTCCTAAATTTAACTCATGGTTGTGCTACTTGATTCTTATTCCTCCAGTTCAGATTTGTTTCTGTACTTCTTGTCAAAATAATCCTTGCACCCACATGTTTTGCCTTGGCAGGGCATACTGCCCCAAGCAATCATAACTGAAACACTCTCAGACTTTTGATGTTTACCTTTACGCCTACCTGGACTCTGTTGTGTGCCATTGGGTTAACCTCAACTTTGTCATGCCAATGGCAAGAGGTGGGACCAATTTCATTCTGTGACCTCCATCTATTATGTCAAATGAAGCTGCTATTTTCGGTCTGGCATCAAATGTTCTTTCTGCCTGTGATCTGAGAGTCAGCACCCCTCAACCAGACTGCAGCATGACTTTGGAAGAGAAACAGGAAAATCGCTGCAGGGTGAAACACTGATTTCCTTCATTCTCCCATGAAAGGGAGGATGATCAGGCAACCTTCGTTTGGCACTGAAGTCAGACTTTAAGACCATGTGCACCAATTACCAGATGTGATTTAAGAATCTACAGTCTTCTTTTATAGTCATGATGTGGAGATGCCGGCGTTGGACTGGGGTTCCACAAACACATATATAGACAAAGTCAATGATGCAAGATGATGCTTTGAATGCGAGTCTTTGCAGGTAATTAAGTCTTTATAGGTCCAGACTGTGTGACTGGGGAGAGGGATAATCACAGGTTAAAGAGGTTGAATTGTATCAAGCCAGGGCAATTGGTGGGATTTCGCAAGCCCACACCAGATGGTGGGGGGTGAATGTAGTGAGGCACGAATCCAAGGTCCTGGTTGAGGCCATACTCATGCGTGCAGAACTTGGCTATCAGTTTCTGCTCAGCGATTCTGCGTTGCCGTGCATCCTGAAGGCCGCCTCGGAGAATGCTTACCCGAAGATCAGAGGCTGAATGCCCTTGACTGCTGAAGTGTTCCCCGACTGGATGGTAACATTCTTGTCTGGTGATTGTTGCACGATGTCCATTCATCCGTTGTCGCAGCATCTGCATGGTCTCGACAATGTACTATGCCTCGGGACATCCTTTCCTGAAACGTATGAGGTAGACAACATTGGCCGATTCGCACAAGTATGTACCACATACCTGGTGGGTGGTGTTCTCAACGTCTTACATACATAGATACATAGAAGATAGGAGAAGGAGGAGGCCTTTTGGCTCTTCGAGCCTGCTCCGCCATTCATCACGATCATGGCTGATCATCCAACTCAATAGCGTAATCCTGCTTTCTCCACATAGCCTTTGATCCCATTCTCCTCAAATGCTATCCAGCTGCATCTTGAATATATTCAAAGTTTTAGCATCAACTACTTCCTGTGGTAATGAATTCCACAGGCTCACCACTCTTTGTGTGAAGAAATGTCTCCTTATCTTTGTCCGAAATGGTTTACCCTGAATCCTCAGGCTGTGATCCCTGGTTCTGGACACACCCATCATTGGTAGCATCTTCCCTGCATCTACCCTGTCTAGCCCTGTTAGAATTTTATAAGTCCCCCCTCATTTTTCTCAATTCCAGCAAGAACAATCCCAACCTAGTCAATCTCTCCTCATATCACAGTCCCGCCATCCCTGGAATCATTCTGGTAAACCTTTGCTGCACTCAATCGAGAGCAAGAACATCCTTCCTCAGAGAAGGAGACCAAAACTGCACACAATACTCCAGGTGTGGCCTCACCAAGGCCCTGTACAATTGCAGTAACACATCCCTCCTTCTATACTCGAAACCTCTTGCAATGAAGGCCAACACACCATTAGCCTTCTTTACCGCCTGCTGCGCCTGCATGCTTACCTTCAGCGAATGGTGCACAAGGACACCCAGGTCCCGCTGCACACTCCCCTCTCCCAATTTACAACCATTCAGATAGTAATCTGCCTTCCTGTTTTTGCTTCCAAAATTAATAACCTCACACTTATCCAAATTATACTGCGTCTGCCATTGGTTTGCCCACTCGCTCAACCTGACAAGATCTTGCTGTAGGATCCCTGCATCCTTGTCACAGTTCACCCTCCCACCTAATTTGATATCATCTGCAAACTTTGAGATGTTACATTTTGTTCCCTCATCCAAATCATTAATATATATTGTGAATAGCTGGGGTCCCAGCACTGATCCCTGCGGTACCCCACTGGATACTGCCTGACAATTTAAAAGGACCCATTAATCCCTACTCTTTGTTTCCTCTCTGCCAACCAGTTTTCTATCCACCTTAATACATTTCCCCCAATCCCATGCGTTTTAATTTTGCACAATAATCTCTTACGCGGGACTTTGTCAAACGCCTTCTGAAAGTCCAAATATACCACATCGACTGGCTCCCCCTTGTCAACTGTACTGGCTACCTCTTCAAAGAATTCCAACAGATTTGTCAAGCATGATTTTCCCTTCATAAATCCATGCTGACTCTGACTGATCCTGCCACTGCTTTCTAAATGTTCCGCTATAAAGTCCTTGATAATGGATTCAAGCATTTTCCCCACTACCGATGTTAGGCTTATTGGTCTATAATTCCCTGCTTTCTCTCTACCTCCCTTTTTGAATATCGGAGTGACGTGAGCTACCCTCCAATCTGCAGGGACATTTCCAGAGTTTATAGAATCCCGGAAGATGACCACCAATGCATCCACTATTTCCAGAACCACCTCCTTAAGCACTCTGGGCTGCAGATTCTCTGTCCTGGGGATTTATACACCTTCAATCCCATCAGTTTTCCCAGCACCATTTCTCTACTAATGTTGATCTCCCTCAGTTCTTCCCTCTCACTAAACCTTTCATTCTCCAACATTTCTGGGATCTGATTTGTGTCCTCGTTTGTGAAGACAGAACCAAAGTATGTATTCAATTGCTCAGCCATTTCTTTGTCCCTTAGTATGCATTCTCCTGTTTCTGTCTGTAGTGGGTCTACATTTCTCTTCACCAATCTCTTTCTCTTCACATAGCATTGTGAATAGCACGGTAGCATTGTGGATAGCACAATTGCTTCACAGCTCCAGGGTCCCAGGTTCGATTCCGGCTTGGGTCACTGTCTGTGCGGAGTCTGCACATCCTCCCCGTGTGTGCGTGGGTTTCCTCTGGGTGCTCCGGTTTCCTCCCACAGTCCAAAGATGTGCAGGTTAGGTGGATTGGCCGTGATAAATTGCCCTTAGTGTCCAAAATTGCCCTTAGTATTGGATGGGGTTACTGGGTTATGGGGATAGAGTGGAGGTGTTGACCTTGGGTAGGGTGCTCTTTCCAAGAGCCGGTGCAGACTCGATGGGCCGAATGGCCTCCTTCTGCACTGTAAATTCTATGACTATCTGTAGAAATTCTTAGTGTCAGTCTTTATGTTCCCTGCAAGCTTCCTTTCGTACTATACTTTCCCCTTCTTAATCAATCCCTTCGTCCTTCTGTGCTGAAATCTAAACTGCTCCCAGTCCTCAGACCTATTATTTTTCTTGGCCAATCTGTATGCTTCTTCCTTGTATTGGATACTATTTCTAATTTCCTTGTAAGCTATGGATTGGCCCCCTTACCTCCTTTGCTTTTGTGCCAGAGAGGAAAGAACAGTTGCTGTAGTTCCTCCATGCTTTCCTTGAATGTTTGCCATTGTCTATCCACTGTCATCCCTTTAAGTAACTCTCCCCAATCTATCAAGGCCAACTCATGCCTCATAGCCTCATAGTTCCCTTTATTAAGATTCAGCACTCTAGTCTCCGAATCAACTACTTCACTCTCCATCTTGATAAAAAATTCTATCATGTTATGGTCGCTCATCCCCAAGGGGTCTCGTACAACCAGATTGGCAATGATTCCCTTCTCATTACACAGTACCCTGTCTAAGATGGCCTGCTCTCTAGTCGGTTCCTCCGCATATCGACCAAGAAAACCATCCCATATACACTCCAGGAATTCCTCCTCTACGGCATTGTGGCTAATTTGATTTGCCCAATCTATATGAAGATTAAAATCACCCATGATCATTGATATTCCTTTATTACATGCATCTCTAATTTCTTGTTTAATGGTGTTATGGTGGTATCCATGTCAATGATCTGGCACGTCTTGCAGAGGCTGCCGTGGCAGGGTTGTGCGGTGTCGTGGTCACTGTTCTCTTGAATGCTGCAAATATTGATCTGTTTGAGGTTGTGTAATTGTTTGAAGGCAAATAGTGGGTGTGTGGGGATGGTCTTTGCAAGATGTTTGTCTTCATCGATGACTTGTTGAAGGCTCTGAAGAACATGTCGTAGTTTCTGTGCTCCAAGGAAATACTGGATGACGAAGGGTACTCTTGAGGAGGGCGATGCGTTTGTTTGCGACGGCGCGTTGGAACTGTCGACCGATGAGTCGCGCCATATCCCATTCTTACAAGGGCATCTTTCAGCATCTGTAGATGTCTGTTACTTTCCTCCTCATCTGAGAAAATCCTTTTATAAGTAGCTTTAGCCTTGTTGAAACAAAAGGTTGATTCAGGACCACTTGGTGCTTCCTCTTCCACACACTGTATTCTGGGAGGCAGTGGGAGAGAAGTTAGATGGCACCATTTGTACCAACCTGCAGTGTGCACCAAAGACTCTTTCAGTATCTGGTGCTTTTGGGGCTCTTTTCAGACCTCCCCTGCCTTTAAATTAGTTGGGACCATCAACCTAGTCAACTCCATTCCACGACATTTGGAAGGCAAAGCTCTGCAAGGTAAAGTCAGGGACAGTATCCATGATAAAAACCTGGGAACATATTACACGGCACCTTCTAAACGATACAAGTAATGAAAATATCACTTTAACATCCACATAGTTCTCTGATGTGACAACTGCAATCGAAAATGAACCATGTTTCACAGATTATCATTGAATTTGCAGTGCAGAAGGAGGCCATTCAGCCCATCGAGTCTGCACCGGCTCTTGGAAAGAGCACCCTACCCAAGGTCAACACCTCCACCCTATCCCCATAACCCAGTAACCCCACCCGACAATTTATCATGGCCAATCCACCTAACCTGCATATCTTTGGACTGTGGGAGGAAACCGGAGCACCCAGTTGTGAGTGTTCTTCACTTTCTGTTCAGAGGAAGGTTTTTATCCATTGATGATTTATCAGCTAGGATCCGCCCACTCCCTTGACTTTGAACAGAACTTTGAGATGAATGTGTCATAAAAATTTCCATCAAATTTGGCATTGACGGGAAATTCATTGCTGCCAGTCACACACTTTGTGAACAGGCTGGCTGCATTCGGAATGATAGAGTGGGCTGAGTCCAGGGCAAGGTTCATTCTCTTTAGTCATCAGTGGCGCGATTCTCCGACCCCCCACCGGGTCGGTGTGTGAATCCCACCCCCGCCGTGTCCCGAATTCTCCGCCACCAGAGATTCGGCGGGGGCGGAAATCGCGCCGCGCTGGTCGGCGGGAATCGTGCCGGTCAACGGGCCCTCCCCCGGCGATTCTCCGGCTCGTGATGGGCCGAAGTCCCGCCGCTGTCAACCCTCTCCAGCAGGCGTGGATTAAACCACCTTGTGACGGCGGGACAAGGCGGTGCGGGCGGGCACCGGGGTCCTGCGGGGGGCGATCTGGCTCCGAGGGGTGCCCCCACGGTGGCCTGGCCTGCGATCGGGGCCCACCGATCGGTGGGCGGGCTTGTGCCGTGGGGGCACTCTTTTTCTTCCGCCTTCGCCATGGTCTTCACTACGGCAGAGGCGGAAGAGAGCCCCTCCCCTACGCATGCGTGGGGATGAAGTCAGCACCCGCTGTCGCTCCCGCACCTGCGTCACCCGGCGAAGTCCTTTCAGCGCCAGCTGGCGTGGCGCCGAAGGCCTTTCCCGCCAGCAGGCGGAGCGGAAACCACTCAGGCGCGGGCCTAGCCCCTCAAGGTGAGGGCTTCACATAGCATGGTTCCCGCCACTCCATTACGCCGGAACCCCCACCCCACCGGGTAGGAGAGAATTGCGTCCTTTGTGTTGGAAGGGCCACACAAATTTATTTCTGGGCCAATATGATATCATTGTGTGCTCCTGAAGAGCCCTGCAAGCATAATGGTCAGTCAGACATTCCCAGTGTGGTGACCCCAGCTGCACTCTGCGAGCATGGGTTAGCTTGAGAGGAGGAGCCTCAGCAAAATATCTGCCAAGGTGAGAATATCCTCACTGACTGCAGATCTAGGTGTGCAGATGGCAGTAGTAAGGCACAGTCTGATCTGCTGGCAATCCTCTGCAGCTGTTCCCTTTGGCCAAACATGCTGGCTTGAAGAGAAACCCTTAGAGACCAGTAATGGGGCTCAGCAAAACTATAATGAAGAACAACTGGCACAAAGCCTCATAAGCTTAAATGCCAGCGGAGAGTTCAAAAACAATTCACAATATTCTCAACAAGTGGCAATAACTCTGCTTGCTGTAAAAGCTGTGTCAGCTATGGATTACTAAGTAATTGGTGTTCAATGAGTGTCCGACTTTGTCTAATGAATCACAGTTGCACCAAGTGACTCTTTGCTGAGCATTGTTAGACGTATGAACGAGACATGCTACAATCTGTGCTTCGCAAATGTTTGGGAGCAGTTATGCCAATTTTTCTCGCGAGTGTTGGAGTTTATAAAATTAAGCCCCACTTATAATCCTGTGGTGAACTTTTCCACAGGCATTCCAAAACACTGATCCGACCCGACCCCATTCACCAACCTAACTAATTTAGTGGAATTTTTTGAGGACATTAACAGTGTGGTAGATAACGGGGAGCCAATGGATGTGTTATATCTGGATTTCCAGAAAGCCTTTGACAAGGTGCCACACAAAAGGTTGCTGCATAAGATAAAGATGCATGGCATTAAGGGGAAAGTAGTAGCATGGATAGAGGATTGGTTAATTAATAGAAAGCAAAGAGTGGGGATTAATGGGTGTTTCTCTGGTTGGCAATCAGTAGCTAGTGGTGCCCCTCAGGGATCAGTGTTGGGCCCACAACTGTTCACAATTTACATAGATGATTTGGGGTTGGGGACCAAGGGCAATGTGTCCAAGTTTGCAGATGACACTAAGATAAGTGGTAAAGCAAAAAGTGCAGAGGATACTGGAAGTCTGCAGAGGGATTTGGATAGGCTAAGTGAATGGACTAGGGTCTGGCAGATGGAATACAATGTTGACAAATGTGAGGTTATCCATTTTGGTTGGAATAACAGCAAAAGGGATTATTATTTAAATGATAAAATATTAAAACATGCTGCTGTGCAGAGAGACCTGGGTGTGCTAGTGCATGAGTCGCAAAAAGTTGGTTTACAGGTGCAACAGGTGATTAAGAAGGCAAATGGAATTTTGTCCTTCATTGCTAGAGGGATGGAGTTTAAGACTAGGGAGGTTCTGCTGCAATTGTATAAGGTTTATTGAGGCCACACCTGGAATATTGGTCTCCTTACGTGAGAAAGGACGTGCTGGCACTGGAGGGTGTGCAGAGGAGATTCACTAGGTTAATCCCAGAGCTGAAGGGGTTGGATTACGAGGAGAGGTTGAGTAGACTGGGACTGTACTCGTTGGAATTTAGAAGTATGAGGGAGGATCTTATAGAAACATATAAGATTGTGAAGGGAATAGATAGGATAGAAGCGGGCAGGTTGTTTCCACTGGCGGGTGAAAGCAGAACTAGGGGGCATAGCCTCAAAATAAGGGGAAGTAGATTTAGGACTGAGTTTAGGAGGAACTTCTTCACCCAAAGGGTTGTGAATCTATGGAATTCCTTGCCCAGTGAAGCAGTAGAGGCTCCTTCATTAAATGTTTTTAAGATAAAGATAGATAGTTTTTTGAAGAATAATGGGATTAAGGGTTATGGTGTTCGGGCCGGAAAGTGGAGCTGAGTCCACAAAAGATCAGCCATGATCTCATTGAATGGTGGAGCAGGCTCGAGGGGCCAGATGGCCTACTCCTGCTCCTAGTTCTTATGTTCTTATGTTCTAACCACTCCGCTATTCGATAACCCACTCGCTCATTGAAAGACATGAGACCTTTAAAAACTCATCAGAATACAGCAGCTGATGTCATAAAAAAGGTGTGTACCCTTTTTGTACAACCCATTGGATTTCTGTAGGGGTGACTGTGTTCACCCATTCCGGTGCAGCGAGGATTGGAAGTCCTGGCTGAAATAGCACAAGATCAGGGTGCCGAAAACTTTGTTGACAGTGGCAATGTGCCCAGCATTTGTGCTGTTGGGAAAATCTAGGCCTACTAGTAAATTAAGATACTTGCCTCACCGGCAATAGCTCTCTGGTAACTGCTGGGTTGATTCCCTTGGATGGTCTGATTTCAAATAATTTTCTTTCCTGTTTTTTCAATGACCGATAATCACCAGGTTTACCCCTCCTCACATCATTGTGACTTCTTTCAATTGCCTGAACTTGTGTCTTTATCTAGTTTACCGCCTTCACTCATGCCATATGCAAGCTCATATTGTTCATGAAACCCACTTCCAGTTCCCTCAACCCTGTTCCCGCTAAATTGCTGATCACCCAACTTCCCTTCCTGATCCCCATATTAATCAATATTGCAAATAGTTTTCTCTGTTCAGGTATTTCTTTTTCTCATTTAAATCTATTGTTATGAACCTTCTCACAGAAAAACCTTGGCCCCTCTGCAAACTATGGTCCCATCACCGACGTTTATTTCCTCTCCAATGTGTTGTTGATTCCCAAATTCATTCTCCATTTTCCAAGAACTCTATGTTTTAATCCCTCAAATCAATCCGGTTTCCACCTCTGCCACTGCACCAAAAATACTCTTATCAAAGTCATAAAGTAAGTCTTATGTGACTCTTGACAAAGGTAAACTATCCCTGCTCAGCTTTCTTGATCTGACTGCTACTTTTGACCGCTGGGTGAGACAGCTCCTGCAGTATTCTTTTCTTATGTAGCTAATTGTAGCCAGATAATCACTTGCAATGGCATCTGCTTCTGTTCCCTCCCCATTACTCCTGGGGTCACTCACAGGAACATAAGAGCAGGAGTAGGCCATTCGAGCCTACTCCACCATTATTATTGTTGCTCTGGTTGTGGTCTCAAACTCCATTTTCGTGCCTGCACCCCCATTAACCTTTGACTCCCTTGTCTGTCAAAAGTTCTAGTCACGCGCATGAGAGGAAACAATCTTCTGGTATCTATTGTCAAGTTTCCTCAGGATCTTGTATGTTTCAATGAGATCATCTCTCATTCTTCTAAACTCCAATGAATATAAGCCCAAACTGTTCAACCTTTCTTCATAGGATAAGCCCTTCATCAAAGGAGTCGATTCCTGGCACCCTTCCAGTTCTGATTCATGCTGCCTCTTGGTGACATTACTCAAAGGCACATTGTTAGTTTTCACATGTACGCCGACGGCACGCAGCTTTGCCTCACTACCGCAACTTCTCCCCTGCTGCTAAACTTTCAGATTTTTTATCTGATCCGGTACCGGATGAACTGAACTTTTCATTCATTAAATATGGGAAATCTGAAGCCCCTGCTTTTGGACCTGACTTCAAAACACCTTTCCCCAACTATTGACTGCATCACTATCCCTGGCAACAGTCTCAGATTAAGTCAACCTGTTCACCATCTTGGTATCACATTTAAATTTGAGATGATCTTCCGACCTCCTATTCACACCATCACTAAGACCGTATATTTCCACCCCTGTAACATTGCTCTACTTTACCCATGTCTTAATTCATCTGCTGCTGAAATCCTCATCTACTCCTCTGTTACCTCTGGACTCAACTATTCCAAAGCACTCCTGGTCTTCCACATTCTATTCTGAAAATCTGAGCTCATCGTAATCGCTATTTCTCATGTCTTAACTCTCAGCAAGTCCCATTGTCATATCACCCTGTGCTCGCTCCCAGTACATTGGCTCCCATCCATGTGATGTCTTGATTTTAAAATTTTCAACCTAATTTTCAAATCCCTCCATATGCTTAATAGAAACATAGGAAATAGGAGCAGGAGGAGGCCAATCGGCCCTTCGAGCCTGCTCAGCCATTCATTATGATCATGACCAAATGTCTTGCTCCCGCACCACTTCATCTGCAATCTTCTTCAGCGTTACAACCTTCTGATATATCTCCTCTAACTCTGGTCTTGCGGACATTCCCAATTGCAATCTCTTTTCCATTGGTGGCCATATCTTCAGTTTCCTAAGTGCTAAGTACCGGAATTCCCTTGTTATACCTTATTACCTCACTTTCGTTCTTTAAGATGTTTCTTAAGACTTTGACCAAGTGTTATGACCCGTATGAGACCTACGGGAACGGACCAATTTCCCCATGAGCTTCATAGAATATAAGCTTCCCCACTGAGGAGAAACAATGGACTCTATCATAAAAGCCGACCCAAAAGGTTCTGAGCACAGTAGTCTCTGGCTGGGATCTGGAGTGTACTGTGTATGTAGTTTGCTTTGCAGTCAAATAAGTTTCTTTATGCCTCTCGCTTTGGAATCCTCTATGACCACTAAACCAAGCTTTTGATCATCTCAGATAATATTTCCTTATGTGACTCAGTGTCATATTTTGTTTATAATGGTCCTGTGAAGTGCTTTGGGATGTTTCATTATGTTAAAGGTGTTATGTAAATATAAGTTGTTGTTTGCTTCAAATTTTGATATGGGATGGCTTGCATGACTCTGGGAGTAAGCACAGTGTGAACCTTGATCAGACTAATGGGAGAACACGAACATGTTATGTGCTAATTAACTAATGTTCTGATCTGTATATGTGAGAGAGAAGGGCAATGGCAAATGGAAACAAGACTGTAAATATATTTGATTGTAAGTTAACTGGTACAGATAATTTGTTAAATTCCCAATTCTGATTTTATTAACTGATTGTTTTGTATGCAAAATATGAATTGATGCAGGTAGTCTTTACTCCAGAAAATACAATGTTTCATGCATGGGTTGCTTAGACTATTTTTGGTTGTGTGTTCAATGGCATTAGAACTTGGTGAAACTGGAGGCAACTATGATTTAAGAGACGTTAGATGCCATTTTTGTGTTGGGTGTTCTGGATCACAGACAGGTCACCAACACTGGAAGTGGTGCAACTCTATTTTATTATAAGGTTAACTATATTAACATACTTGAACTGTGGGTAAATGCTATTCCAGCTTTAACTGTTGACCCTTGCCTAGTCCTAACCAGGTGATGCACTCAGCACATGGTGAATGTCTGTGTTGCAGGCTGTGAGCTCTGTGCTCCGAGCTGGCTGCTACTAGAATTACTCTCCTGTCTCCTGTCTTTATAGTGCGTGTGCTCTCACTGGTGATTGGCTGTGGTGTTGTGTATGCTGATTGGTCCCACTGCATGTGTGTGTGTGTCTGCACCATAATATACTGGTGTATATTATGACACCCACGAGCCCGCCTGTGTGGATGTAAAAGAGCCAACAACACTATCGGAATTAAAGCATATGATTTTCTTTCTGATGTGCTGGGTGATATTCGTACTTCAACCAACAAGAAAAATAGATTTCAGACGCAGTTTATCAGAATTTCTCAGTGTAATTTCAGGTGCGATTGGCCGGGTGTTCCCCAACAGCCGCATTGGCGAGCTCGCAACCCAAACTTAACGTCACTTTGTGCCCCCAATGAACTCCCACAAGCTTCTTGTCATTACTGGCTGTCTTGCCATCTGATCCACCACACTTGCGCCTCAGTATCTCATCGCTAACAAGGGGGAGCTGCTTTTAAACACTCCTTCACCACTCACTCCCAGTCAACACACAAGCATGGCAGCGCGCAGACCTACTCCTCCTCGCTTTGGGGATGCTGACCTGGCCAGGCTTCCCAACAACATCAATGCAAGACGGGGTTACCTGTTCCCCCAATGCCCCCTGAGCGGCAGTGGCAGTGGCTGTCATTGTGGGCAGCATGATCAGGAGGACCAGCGTCTAATGTCGGAAGAAGACTAACGACCTCCACTGATCTGCAAGGGCAAATTTACCTCCTCTCTCCTGGCATTCAGTTCCACCTGCCATCCCTCAAATCCCCCCCCCCTCCACCCCCCACCCTCCACCCCACCCTTCCCTTCCCACACACAAATCACTGGCTGACACCTTGTACCCTCCCCACATCCGATCTTCATGCTTGTTCCTCAGAAACCCCTGCTACTGACCAGCACAACCTCTTCATGTTCAGGTGCAGGGCCCACACATGCCATTTGTTATGGAATCACCCCCAGCCCATTAAGAGATTGGCCTGCACCTCAAAGGTGAGGATCCGCTGCCCCTTCACCCAGAGTTAATAGAATCATAGAATCCTTACAGTGCATTTGACCCATCAAGTCTGCACCAACCCTCTGAAAGAGCATCCGACCTAGGCCCACTCTCCAACCCTATCCCTATAACCAAGTAACCCCACCTATCCTTTTTTGGACACTAAGGGCAATTTATCATGGCCAATCCACCTAACCTGCACATCTTTGGACTGTGGGAGGAAACTGGAACAGCCAGAGGAAACCCACGCTGACACGGGGAGAACGTACAAACTCAACCCGAGGCTAGAATTGAACCCGCGTCCCTGGTGTTGTGAGGCAGCACTGCTAACCATTGTGCCACGGTGCCGCCCATTTAGTCATGTCAGACAAAATGATCCTTCCCTCTCACTGATCACATGTCCATTCTCTCGCAGGATCTCCATCTGATGGGACCGGGCCATCTGGAGTCGTTTTTCCCCTCACCCCTGCCACCCAAGAGACCACCTCAGAGCAGAGCTCCGAGGAGAATCACAGCTATCACCCCCACCAGACACACACACCTCGGTTTGTGACATTAGTGGGCAGCCCTATGGGGCACAATCTGGTGAGCACCACACAGTTGCTGATGCAAATCAAGTGCAGGCAGGAATATCCAAGGGAGTCGGCAGTCAGGTCTGCTGGATCCCAGGACGCAGCACAGCCTCTGGACAAGGTTATACTGATGCAGATGCAAGGACATAGCCATGTGATTCAGGAGGGAATGTCAGCGACATTAGAGCAAGTGCATAGTCGATTGGAAGAGTCCAACAGGCTACGGGAGCTGGAGATGATGTCAATAATGCCTGGCACTGAGGTTAACACTGCTAGGGTGGTGACCGCAGAGGAAAGCCTGGAGCACAACGTCCGCAACTTGAATGATGGTGCCCAAGGCACCATCAGTCTGTGATGACCATGGCCTAGGGCCTCGACATCATGTCCCAGCTGCTGGGGAAAATGTCCCAGACATAGTTCCTCAAGAGTATTGAAAGTCAAAGAGATCTAGGAGTACAGGTCCACAGATCACTGAAAGGGGCTACACAGGTGGAGAAGGTAGTCAAGAAGGCATACGGCATGCTTGCCTTCATTGGCCGGGGCATTGAGTATAAGAATTGGCAAGTCATGTTGCAGCTGTATAGAACCTTAGTTAGGCCACACTTGGAGTATAGTGTTCAATTCTGGTCGCCACACTACCAGAAGGATGTGGAGGCTTTAGAGAGGGTGCAGAAGAGATTTACCAGAATGTTGCCTGGTATGGAGGGCATAAGCTATGAGGAGCGATTGAATAAACTCGGTTTGTTCTCACTGGAACGAAGGAGGTTGAGGGGCGACCTGATAGAGGTATACAAAATTATGAGGGGCATAGACAGAGTGGATAGTCAGAGGCTTTTCCCCAGGGTAGAGGGGTCAATTACTAGGGGGCATAGGTTTAAGGTGAGAGGGGCAAAGTTTAGAGTAGATGTACGAGGCAAGTTTTTTACGCAGAGGGTAGTGGGTGCCTGGAACTCACTACCGGAGGAGGTAGTGGAGGCAGGGACGATAGGGACATTTAAGGGGCATCTTGACAAATATATGAATAGGATGGGAATAGAAGGATACGGACCCAGGAAGTGTAGAAGATTGTAGTTTAGTCGGGCAGTATGGTCGGCACGGGCTTGGAGGGCCGAAGGGCCTGTTCCTGTGCTGTACATTTCTTTGTTCTTTGTAGTTGGACATTGCCGAGGTACTGCAGAGCATGGCCCAGTCACTGAGGTACAAGGCTGAGAACATAAACGCCACGGTGCCGACAATGGGGAGCCCCAGGACTGGCAGAGCCGGATGACTCCGAGGCCTCTGGAGCTCAACAAGCTGTCTCTCCATCCCATGGACAATCAGGGTCCGATGGGCACAGTCAGGGAGGAAGACCTGCTGGAGGGCAATCTGGGGCCTGCTGCCAAGGTGCACTCCAGTTCTTCCGAATCTCCCCATCCAGACACCACATCTGAAGGGCAGTGTGTAGAAGAGGGTGGCACAGCGATGCCAGTGACATCGGTAAGTCGGCTGGGGCCCTCCAGTATGCAGGTACAGAATGTAATAAAACAGGCAAATGTAATTTTAGCGTTTATTGCAAAAAAATATAAAAGTAGATAAGTGTTGTTGCAATTGTATAGGGTGTTGGCGAGACCACATCCGGAGTATTGTGTCCAGTTTTGGTCTCCTTATTTGAGGAAGGATGTGGTGGCATAGGAGGTAGTTCAGAGGAGTTTCACCAGATTAATTCCAGGGAAGGGTTGACATATGAGGAGAGATCAAACAGTTTGGGCTTATACTCGCTGGAGTTTAGAAGAATGAGAGAGGATCTGATCGAGGTATATAAAATACTAAAGGGGATTGACAAAGTATAGAGACCAAATGTTCCCCCTTGTGCGGCAATCTAAAACGAGAGGTCACAGACATAGGTTGAGTGGCGTTAGATTTAAAACTGTGATGAGGAGGAACTACTTTCCGCAGAGAGTGATCAATTTGTGGAACTTACTGCCCCATGGCGCAGTGGAATCTGAATCATGAAATGGTTTTAAAAAGGAGTTAGATATATTTCTGATTTTAAAAAATGGGTTAAAGAGGTATGGGGAACATGTAGGGAAGTGGATTTGAGACCAGGAAGAGATCAGCCGTGATCTGATTCAATCGCAGAGCAGGCTCGAAGGGCTGAATTGTCTACTTCTACTCCTAATTCCTATGTTCCTCTCGAGGACGTCCGCCAAGGGCATTAAAGGCCGCAGAGCACAGAAAACAGCAATAAAAGCAAATTACTGTTGATGTTGGAATCTGAAACAAAAGAGAAAATGCTGGAAAATCTCAGCAGATCTGGCAGCAACTGTAGGGAGAGAAAAGAGCTAACGTTTAGAGTCCAATGATTCTTTGTAAAAGCTAACAGACAGAGAAAGTAGGAAATATTTCTACTGTGGAGCGAGAATGAAAGAATGAGAGAATGAAGTCATAGCCACAGAAACACAGGGAAACCGGGTGCTAATGGCACAGAAACCAAGGGGAAAGAGTGCTAATGGCAGTCCCCAGAGAGAAAAGATGTGAAAGGCCAAACAGCAGAGAAACTAACATCAGAGGGTGAACTGTGATAGATGTAGATGTGGGGGAGGGGAAGGGGGAAGCAAAGAGGAAAAAGGGTAAGGAAAGGTTGATAAGATGGGGGGGGGAGGGTTAATATATATTAAGAAAGACAAGAAAGAGAGAAATGGTAAAAGACAGTTAAAAATGGCCATTTGGTCCATCGTGTATGCTCTATCATTCAATCATCACTGATCTCATCCTGGCCTTAACTCCATTCTCCTGCTCATTCTCCATAACTCTTCAACCCATCACTGATTAAAATAAGACCATGAAAGGTCACTGGGAGAGGGTGGGGGCACTATCTGTAGCTGGGGTAATGGAAGTATTAAATGTTCTCTCTTAAAGCATGTTACACCTGATACAGGTGAAGCCTCTGTCACGTTAATCTTAACAGTGGGCCTGCACATACCCCAAACCCCGCCCCCTGGGTACAGTGGTTCAAGCTCATCTGCACTGGTGCAGACCCAGGCGGAATCTAATTGCACCAATCTCGGAACGTGACGAGGTCAGTAAATCTTACATGAGGCCTCGTGCAAAATTTACATCGCTCGATACGCCTCGCAAGATCTAGCAAGATCTCGTGAGGCGTCGTAATCTGGACCTCCCCCTAACCGAGCGTGAATAACATTTGCACATTCAAGTGAGCAATTAAGATCACTTAAATATGCCTGCACCGGGGTTACTCAAGGCACAGAATAATAATAATAATCATCATCATCATTGTCACAAGTAGACTTACATTAACACTGCAATGAAGTTTCTGTGAAAAGCCCCCAGTCGCCACACTCCGGCGCCAGTTCGGGTACACTGAGGGAGAATTCAGAATGTCCAAATTACCTAATAGCACGTCTTTTGAGACTTCTGGGAGAAAACAGGAGCACCCGGAGGAAACCCACGCAGACACGGGGGGAACATGCAGACTCTGCACAGACAGTGACCCATGCCGGGAATCAAACCTAGGACCCTGGTGCTGTGAAGCAACAGTGATAACCACTGTGCCGCCTCAGGGCCAATCCACCTAACCTGTACATCTTAGGACTGTGGGGGGGAAACCTCAGACGAGGCTGCATGTCCTTCCAGCACCTCCCCCTCCCCGCTGCTGTGCCAGGTTGTGGAGAGCACCTGCACAAAGCGGGAGACCCTCGGGGGGTGTACTGTAGTGCACCCCACTGGAGTGTCACGGCATTGGAAATGCAATTTGAGCAGTCCGAGAATGACAGCAAGGGTGGCAACATGGGCCTCGTTACTTTTCTTTCTCTAGGCTACAGAAAAGGAAGGAAACAGCAGCAGCAGCCTCCAGGCATCTGCAGCCACAAGCAGCAGCAAACAAAACACTTGAGAATATTTTGCTTAGTAAACGGTGAACAGTAACAAAGATTTGAAAAGCAATGACGTAACTTTCCACATGTCACACGAACCGTTAAACCATAAGGAAATGTCATCATTGCATATTGGTACCAATAGAAATCTAGATCAGCTCATTTTCACACAAGAAACAAACACACGGTATCACCCCCTGCAGATTCCTGAACAGAAATGGAGGATACTCCTGAGAATGTGTTATCGGGCGAAATTCTCCCCCAACGGCGCGATGTCCGCCGACTGGCGCCAAAAACGGCGCCAATCAGACGGGCATCGCGCCGGCCCAAAGGTACGGAATGCTCCGCATCTTTGGGGGCCGAGCCCCAACATTGAGGGGCTAGGCTGGCGCCGGAGGGATTTCCGCCCCGCCAGATGGCGGAAATGGCGTTTGGTGCCCCGCCAGCTGGCGGAAATGGCGTTTGGTGCCCCGCCAGCTGGCGTGGAAATGCGGCGCATGCGTGGGAGCGTCAGTGGCCGCCAACAGTTTCCCGCGCATGCGCAGTGGGGAGAGGCGGAAGGGAAAGAGTGCACCCACGGCACAGGCCCGCCCGCGGTTTGGTGGGCCCCGATCGCGGGCCAGGGCACCGTGGGGGCACCCCCCCAGGGCCGGAATGCCCCGCACCCCCCCCACGCCGCCTGGTCCCGCCGGTAAATACCAGCTTTGATTTACGCCGGCGGGACAGGCAATTTC
The DNA here is from genome assembly GCF_047496885.1 of Scyliorhinus torazame. Lineage (NCBI taxonomy): Eukaryota > Metazoa > Chordata > Chondrichthyes > Carcharhiniformes > Scyliorhinidae > Scyliorhinus > Scyliorhinus torazame. The sequence goes on from NC_092712.1 coordinate 132,809,449, forward strand.
TGGGCGGGACTTCGGCCCATCCGGGCCGGAGAATTGAGCGGGGGGTCCCGCCAACCGGCGCGGCCCAATCCTGCCCCCGCCCAATCTCCGGTACCGGGACTTGGGCGGGGGCGGGATTCACGGCGGCCAACGGCCATTCTCCGACCCGGCGGGGGGTCGGAGAATGACGCCCATCATGTCCAGATCTTTGTTGTAGAAATGATCTGTTCATCGATGTGTTTCTTGTTCCAAGTACCAGTACCATTCTCCGTCCAGGAGCCGCAGGTGTGCAGGCCCTCCCACACGGCCCAATCTCACCAGAACCAAATCCTGCCACCCACATTTTCCACTGGCGCTCAAGGTGCAGTTGAACATCCTTGACTTCCAGTGTGTTTAACCTGCGGTGACATGCTAGTTACATGCAACACTCACCACACCAGCAACAAAAGCATCAGCAACCTGTGAAAGCATTTCTTCAACGGTGTCATCAGAATCATAGAATTTACAGTGCAGAATGAGGCCATGAGGCCCATCGAGTCTGCACCGGCCCTTGGAAAGGGCACCTAACCTAAGCCCACACCTCCACCCTATCCCAGTAACCCCACCTCACCTTTTTTGAACACGAAGGGCAATTTAGTATGGCCAGTCCAACCTGCACATCTTTGGACTGAGAGAGGAAAGCAGAGCACCCGGAGGAAACCCACGCAGACACGGGGAGAATGTGCAGACTCCACACAGACAGTGACCCAAGCCGGGAATCGAACCTGGGACTCGAGGGCACCCGGAAATCAGGTGGCTCATTTGGAACAATGTCAGGCACCAGAACCCACAGCGTTGTCATCTTCAAACCAGATTGTCTTCTCAACTCGTATGTCCCCCAGTGTTCCAGGACCCAGGTATCTTAGGAAAGGTTTGTCCTGCTTTCCGGCTACGGAAAAGAACGGAAACAAAAACAGCAGCCTCCAGGAATTTGCAACCACCACAGGAACGAGCAACAAACACATGCTGCAGCTGTGAAGTGCTCACCTAACTACCAAGGCCAATTCCACATTAACAACAGCCTTCAGCTAGCTGTGAAGCTAGTGGCTGCTCACAGTCAAAGGGAGTATAAGTGACCTTCAGCATATAACCGAGAGCAGGGCTCTGTCTTGGAACTGTTTGATAGGACCAACAGGTAGCAGCTGTAGTTGTACTTGTTATGGGTATCCACAATATTTAATGATGGCTTGAAGGCCTCCCAGATGAAAAGCCCCTCAACTACCCCTCCCCCTCCACCGCCACCAGTCCAGGGGTGACCCCTGAGGCCCCCCCCCCCCGAGCACTCCCCCAGTGCCTTTGAGCTGCATGCCGAAAAATGGAAATGGCTACTCACCTTCTCAGTCCCCCTCAGCAGCCATTCTGCCAGCTTCACGTTTTTAAAAAGGAGGGGAGCCATTGCATTCAACTTCAATCTCGCTCATGAGATGGAAATGAATGCAAATTAGAACCTAGAACCTAGAACATACAGTGCAGAAGGAGGCCAGTCAGCCCATCGAGTCTCCACCGACCTACTTAAGCCCTCACTTCCACCCTATTCCCGTAACCCAATAACCCCTCCTCACCTTTTTGTCACTGAGGGAAATTTATCACAGCCAATCCACTTAACCTGCATGTCTTTGGACTGTGGGAGGAAACTGGAACACCCGGAGGAAAACCACGCAGGCACGGGAAGAACGTGCAGACTCCGCACAGACAGTGACCCAGCGGGGAATCGAACTTGGGACCCTGGCGCTGTGAAGCCACAGTGGATTGCTACCGTGCTGCCAAATGAGAGTTAATGATGTGCCCGCCATATTTGGGCGTGATCCGGAATTCGCCATCGGGAGCGGGCTGGTTAGATTGCAAACTGATTTGTGCCTGCGCAAAGCTCAATTTTGTCCTATTCCGCTATTTAACCGAAGCGCACAGTCTGCGATGGGCACTACGTGGTGGTTAAATCGTGCCCATAGTCAATTATTTCATTTTTGGATGTAAAGTGACTTTTGCATTTTCTACTTTGACAAGACTTCAAAAGTACTGCATTAAGTATTTGGAGGTAGCCTGAGGGTATGAAAGGTGCAATATAAATGCAAGTATTTCACTTTTTATTGCCTATCACTTCCTTTCCATCTTCATTTTATCCCTGCCAAAGTGCTAAAAATGCCTTTCTAAATCTTTTCGAAAGATTGGAATGCTTTTTTTGCCATGTTGCAGTAATTTCCTTTAATCCTTCAACTGATGAATATAATTCAATTCTTGGTTCCTCCACCATGTATCTAATCTGCATTTATCATGCAAACGAGCTGACTGAAGAAAATCACTAGCACATCACACTTCAGCTAGGTTTGAAACAGTTGTTCTCCGGTCAGGATACTGAAAGCCATTCCCCGTTTGTGATATACAGCCAGTTGATATGGAAATAGCCCATAGCATGCAGGATGTCAAATAAATTAATCTGTGTCCACAAGCTCTTGCAGTTAAATCATGAATTCTGTTTTTACAGTAACTTGCGGAGCCATTCAGGTTTTTCTTCAGTTCCTGCTGTTTCCAGTTTTTAAATTCCTGTTTTCTTGCTATATTGTGGTTCAGGAAATGAAAGGGGATGATAAGCGAAACTTGGTCATAAGAAGATATTTGAAGAAGAATGAGCATTGGTGATTAGAGCAAGAGCCTGAGATGAAGAAATCGCCCCTGCTGGAAGCATGTGTATTCATGAGATGCATTGAACCCATGTTTTTGGGCATGAGGTGCTGGCATAAGCTAGACAGAGTGCCCCGAAGCACCAAACCATGCAACCCTCTTTGTGCAGTGACAGGTGCTGTTAACCAACTAGCTAACAAGCAGTTAGGTCTTTCTGAGCTTTAATGCTTGCACACAGACTGTTACTGCTGACCCTTGCATTTCTTTTTATCCCATACACTGCCTTTTATAATAAAGTGATCACATCGCTCCAAGTGAAACAACTTTGGGGTACTTTTATTGCCCCTTCCCTGCCTTGAGGTGTCCCAGCTCCAAGTGTAAGATAGTCTGCAGCGCACTCAAGTTATGTTAGGAAGCTTGCACTATAAATCAGTATCAGAATTTGCACCACTGTGTAAGATGTTCATTTGAAGTTCTGGTTCTGCCAACTTTGTGCCAAGGCTGAAAGGTTGACTCCATTATGTAAGAGTTCTTCCTGTTATTTCCTTGGTTCTCATTTCTTATATTTTATTATTTTTGTCCGTGGACCCATAATCGGGATTTGCCTATAAACAGAAGACTCAGTTAAAACAGCCTGTTTGCCAGGACACTGTGTTCCCAGGATTTGTATTTTGTATGGGAGAAGCTGGACTCTATGGCGCCGAGTGGCACGGTAGCACAGTGGTTAGCACAGTTGCTTCACAGCTCCAGGGTCCCAGGTTCGATTCCCCGCTGGGTCACTGCTTGTGCTGAGTCTGCATGTTCTCCCCGTGTCTGTGAGGGTTTCCTCCGGGTGCTCTGGTTTCCTTCCACAGTCCAAAGATGTGCCGGTTAGGTGGATTGGCCATGATAAATTGAAAGGTTAGGTGGGGTTCTTGGGTTTTGGGTGTAGGGTGGAGGTGTAGGCTTAATTAGGATGCCCTTTCCAAGGTCCTGTGCAGACTCGATAGGCCAAATGGCCTCCTTCTGCACTGTATATAAGTTTTAAAGTTATAAACCCGGTGACTGTCATTTATTGGACTCAACCAAAGATCTCCGGTATTTTAAACAAAATCTAATTTAAGCTGTGTTGCGACTCCGGGTCGAGTGAGGCTGGAATTGACCGCTCACTTACCCAGGGTGTCATGACAATTACATGAAATCACGCAAAGAGAAATGCAACCCACATTTACTCAATCACTTTGAAAAATATTCCCTTGTCATTTGAGACATCTCAAAGCGCTGTATGCATTATATTATATTTTGAAGTACACTAAATATTGTTATGTATGAGGTGGACCATGTAATTGTGGTTATCGGTGGCAGGAGCAGAAAGGACAGATTATCATGAAAAGTATTTTTGTGTTTGCAGTCTACCCTTGTTTTATCCCCAGCATTGTTCCTGCTGGGCCCATGTGTTTGCAATTGATAAAACAGGCAGGTGGCGTGTTCATAGACAAATTGTGAACTGCCAGTTAGCAGCAGCCAGGAGGCAAGAACAGTGCCTGATGAGGATTTCCAGCTGATTTTCCTTTTTCTCCCATGCCTCCCTATTAGGAAGCACTTCACTGCTGCTTGGCATGTCCTTGCATGGAGAGGCTCAGGTTGGGCAGATCAGGATATCGAGTCGATGTACTGACTGTGAATCTTATGAAACAACAACATTTAAAGTGCATTGAAGAATATATTGCACACTCTATTTAAGATGCTGCCTGAGTCCTTAAGTACAAGTTATTGATTCCTTATAAGGTAAATTCACTGATCCATGCTTCCAGCAGGCAGCTGTGAGAAAGGAAAGCTGTTCCAAGATTGGGCAAGAATACTGCTAGGTTATTTTTCTGGTCAGTTCTCCCTTTAAGTATGGTCTCCAGCTAGAAGTAAAGGCAGGATTCGTAAATATATTCCAAAACTTTTAATTGTTGATGTAGCCATTAAGAAATCATATGGGACCCACACAATTAGAGGCAGAGAATATATTATGCTACATCGTTATTATTCACCGGCATAATGGGCAGGATTTACTGAGCATCCCACCGTGTGTTTTGCGGTGAAGCAAGGCAGCCCGCCATTGGCCAGCAGTGGGATCTTCTGGCCCCACCATTGTCAACGGGGTTTATCGTTGAATACACCCTTGGCACCTGGGAAACCCGCAGTGGGGGTGAGCTGTTGACATGGCTGGAAAATCCTGCCAGCGTGTACGGCCGGAAAATCTCACCCACTGTGCGGGACTTAATGAAATCGAGTGCAGTTAGCCACATGTTTCCTGGCACTTAGAGTGCTGAGAAATACAATGCTATAAAACAGCACCTCAATTATATAGGGGGTCTCAGCGGGGAACGCGCAGCCAAGGCCACATAAAGCCTTGCTTTCTTCACTGAGGAGCTGCGCTCGCCGTAGTGTTCTGGGACGGGATTCTCCCCTACCCGGCGGGGCGGGAGGTCCCGGCGCCGAGGAGTGGCGTGAACCACTCCGGCGTCGGGCCGCCCCAAAAGGTGCGAAATTCTCCGCACCTTCAGGGGCTAGGCCGGCCCCGGAGTGGTTTGCGCTGCACCGGCCGGCGGGGAAGGGGCTTGGCGCCACGCCAACCGGCGCTGAAGGGCCACCGACAGCCGGCACGATTGGCGCTTGCGCGGGAGCGCCAGCGTGTGCTGATGTCATCCCAGTACATGCGCAGGAGGGGGGTTCATCTCCACGTCGGCCATCGCGGACTGTTACAGCGGACGACGCGGAGGAATAGAGTGCCCCCACAGCACAGGCCCACCTGCGGATCGATGGGCCCCGATCGTGGGCCAGGCCACTGTGGGGGCACATCCCGGGGCCAGATACACCCGCGCCCCCCAAGGACCCCGGAGGTTGCCCACGCCACCAGGTCCCACCAGTACGGACCTACTCTAATTTACGCCGGTGGGACTGGCATAAAATGGGCGGCCACTAGGCCCATCACAGGCTGGAGAATTGCCAGGGGAGCCGCTGTCAGCGGGCCGCCGACCAGCGCAGCATGATTCCCGCCAAATCCCCGGCGCCGGAGAATTGTGAAGCCGGCGGGGGTGGGATTCACGCCGTCCCCCACCAATCCTACGACCCGGCGGGGGGTCGGAGAATCCTGCCCATGGTGTCCCGATGTCGGGGGCCCCCAAAGTGATCACTGACCCCCCCTCACACACACGATGGGAGGGTTCCCGCACCCCAGCCTGATCACCAACCCGCAAAACAAAGGCCAGCTAGGCTGTCACACAGGTGGCACTGCCAAGGTGCCCAGCTGGAAGTGCCAGGGTGTCTATGTGGCACAGGCAGTGCTAAGGTTCCCCCCTGCCCAAAGGGAAAGCACCTGGGGTCCTCCAATCACTTGGGAGACCCCCACAAGTGCCGTTCCAGTACTGAACGACACTCGCCCGAGGTCTCGGAGGTGGCGATGATAGATCCCAATGCCTCTGGTGCCCAAGCAAACTGCATATTACAATGAGACTAGCTGTCTCGCTCTAATATGCAGATTTACCTCAAAGTGATCCCGCCAAAATGGGCAGGATTTACATTGCAACGTCTCACAAGATTGCATTAGTTCTCACTAGGCATTGTGAGCTGGGTAGATCCCGGGAGCGGGGTCTCCCGGCTTCTATTGGCCACGTTGCGCTGTGGCAAGCTGCTTTTCGGGTGCACTGTGGTCTTTTGATTGTGCCCAGAGCTTTAAGAGGGTGTTGATGAAATGTATGAAAATTGTGCTAGGACTTCAGCTGCACAGAGAAAATAGAGAAGCTTGGGTTGTTCTCCTCAGAGTGGAGAAGGTAATAGAGTTCAAAATCATGGAGTGTTTTGATAGAATAAGAAAAAACTGTGCCCACTGGTAAGAGGGACAGTAACTGGAGGACACAGAAATAAGATAACGGCAAAAGAACCAGAGGAGAAATGCTTTTATGGTAATTTAAAGGAAGTAATTAATCATAGGGGATTGGGTAAACATGTTTTGTAGGCACATGGGAACATATGTACGTAGATAGAAAGCTTGAAGAGCTGTGTGTACTCTGTTCTGATCACAGGCTTAAGTGAAACATAACTCATTTTTCCCTCTGATGATGGCGTGTAGTTATTCCTTCAAGGCACAAAACAACAAATATTTTTTAATGCTGCTCATTGTTATGATTAAGAATAACTTGTACAGTAATGGCGAAAGAGGAGACAGGTGATCATAGTTCTTTCAAAGAGCCAGCACAGGCATGATGGGACAAATAGCCTCATTCAGTGCCACATGATTCCGGAATACTGTTTTGCTTGTAAGTTTGAATAAATTTTAACCTATAAATCATCCTGCAAAATGCGTTACATTAAATTTCATGTTATATTCTATCCCCACTGGATTGAAAATAAATTGATGCAATTGCAGTACATGAAAAGAGTAATGGAACTAATTGGATAGTTCTTCCACAGAGCAGACATGATGATCTACATGACCTAGTACCGTGCTCCATCATTCTGGTTTTGTGAAGCCACAATACCTTACAGAACAGATAATTATAAGAACAGACGTGTCTCGATTTTTGAAGCTCTTTTATTTCTTGTCTTCTTCCCTGTACTTTAAAAAGTTAGTGAACCTTGTAATACGTCAGCTTTGCAGTTTCAAAAGAAGGTTAAATGAGTTTTCAGTTTATGATTCAGGATTGCACGTCACCATGAGTATAAATTACTGGTTTGGGGAACCACAGAGTTTGTTAAGGCGCAGTGATCTTTTTAAAAAAAAAAAATTTTTTTTAGAGTACCCAATTCATTTTTTCCAATTAAGGGGCAATTTAGCGTGGCCAATCCACCTACCCTTTTGGCTGTGGGGGCGAAACCCACGCAAATACGTGGAGAATGTGCAAACTCCACACAGACAGTGACCTCGAGCCGGGATAAAATCTGGGACCTCGGCGCCATCAGGCGCGGTGATCTTTTGATGGCTGAGACTGTGACCTAAATTTGCACAGTGGGGGCTGGAAAAAGGAGCCGATGTTGATTCTGGGTCCAGAACCTACTCTTGAGAGTGAGGGGACAAGGGGAAAAAGTCACCGATTGGTTCATGCCCTAAATTGACATGGAGACAAGTATCCTGTCCAATTCAGGATGGTGGGTAGGTTAAGAAGTTAGAGGGCCAATCAGAGGTCTTCCAGCTTGAGAGGAACAGCAGGCTGCAGTGAAAAATAAGTAGTGAGAGGGGGCATCAACATGGAGGCACCCTTCCATCAACTTTTTAAAAAAAATTAAATAAAAAGTAGAAGAAAAACAGGCCACCATGATACACCATCAATAATAGACGACGAGTGATAAATGTAATTGAGGCTTTAATACACTAAACAGCAAACCTCCTGCTTCTGGACCCGAACTGGGTCCGGAGGCGGAGACCTGCCACTTTTATATAGAAGCCCTGAGGGGAGGAGTCACAGGCGGAGCCAGCCTGGACAAGCCCAGGCACGTACAACACAGCACAGTGAATATAATACAATGAACACAATAACGTGGTTTACCACACACCATTTTGGATGTATGGAGGCATGACTCCACACGCAGTATTTTACTGCACTCACATCACAGCAACAGGGGCATCAGATTGTTTGAAGCAGTTTTTCACTACATTTATTACTAGCTGTGATCAGTCCTTTCATATTGGGAAGTTTTCAGATAAGCACAGCATATGTTGTACTCTCTGTCATGATATCCACATCAGCATATCATGGTGCAATCACACACACACTGATGGACAGGTAGTTGGACCAACCAACACACACACAACATCACAGCCAATCACCAGTGAGAGCACACGCACTATAAAACAAGGAACACCACAGTTCCCGCTCATTTCTACCAGGAGATAGTTCAGAGCACAGAGCTCACAGCATGCCACTCAGACATACACCATGTGCTGAGTGCTTCACCAAGATAGTGAAAACGCTGGGTCCACAGGTTAGCTGGTGAAGCACGAACCTCAGCCAGCAGTAATTAGTTGTTATTGTTTAAGACAATAAAACATAGTTGTACCATCTACAACTGTGTTGGTTATTTGTGTATCGGAACACCCAACACGACACCCTCTGATGCCAAAAACATGAGAGGTACACATTTGCAAATAGTGAAAGTAGTATTGTAAACCATTCTGATTCTGTCTGCAATAAGAGCAAAGCAAAATGTAACACATACAAGACATATTTACACCACGGAAATAATTAGAAACTGATCAAACATCTGCTTTGGTTATGTCAGCATCACAACCATAACTTCCATATTCCCCCACATTTATGAATGTGATTAACAACTTGATAATGAATAGATAATCTATATCTTGTGATGTTAATTGAGCGATAAATTTTGGTCATGACACAAAAGATAACTCTACTGCTCTTCTTCGAACAAATGGCAAGAGATTTTTTACATCCTCCTAGGCAGGTAAATAGAACCTCAGTTTAACATCTCATCCAACAATTTGGTCTTCCCTTAGCACTGTGCTGAAGTGTCAGCCTTGATTTTATGTGCTCTAACTCTGGAGTGAGACTTGGAGCCAAAATCTTCTGATCCAGAAGTGCAAGTGTTTGCAACTGATGACTGCATTGTATGTACATAGCCTCCCTCCCTCTATCCGTTCTAAAACCCTGATGTGTTTCTAGAAAAAGAATAGAATCACTACAGTATAGAGGGAGGCCATTTGGCCCAGCAAGTCTGTACTGGCACTCTGAAAGAGCGCCCTACCTAGGCCCGGCCCCCACCCATTTCTCGTAACCCAGTAAGCCCACCTAGCCTTTGGGCACTGAGAGGCAATTTAGCATGGTCAATCCACCTAACATGCGCATCTTTGAACTATGGGAGGAAACCGGAGAACCCGCAGGAAACCCACGCAGACAAGGGGAGAATATGCAAACGCCGCACAGTCAGCCAAGGCTGGAAATGTACCCTGGCCCCTGGTGCTGTGAGGCAGCAGTACTAACCACTGTGCTACCGTGCCGCCCTCCATTTTGATAAAATTATTGTGTAGAACTTTTCACCTGCCCTGCCCCACTGCCCAGCGAGAACAGACAAGTGGGGTGGTGTAAAATCGGATTCCATGCCAGAGGTGCTGTGCTCATCACCGATCCACCATCACTGTTAAGACCATAAGACACAGGAGCAGAATTAGGCCATTCGGCCCATCGAGTCTGCTCCGCCATTCAATCATGGCTGATATTTTTCTCATCCCCATTCTCCTGCCTTCTCCCCATAACCCCTGATCCCCTTATTAATCAAGAACCTATCTTTCTCTGTCTTAAAGACAACCACTGATTTGGCCTCCATAGCCTTCTGCGGCAAAGAGTTCCACAGATTCACCACGCTCTAGCTGAAGAAATTCCTCCTCATCTCTGTTTTAAAGGATCGTCCCTTTAGTCTGAGATTGTGTCCCTATACATCCTCAGAAGTACAGCCCTGGTCTTGTATTCTAGCCCTCTTGACATGAATGCTAACATTGCATTTGCCTTCTCCCTTGGTAAATGCCGAGCCCATGTGGCGAGGCCTTATTGTCAGCTTGGGGAAGCCCCCCCCCCCCACCACCACCTTCCTGTGTGTCCAACTAGTTCTCTAACCCTCCTTGCCAAGCCCTGCCAGCCTGGCCTCGGCAAAATTCCAGTTCTATCTAGGTGCCTGGCCCCATGGTTCCGTGGCTTTGGGAACTCACTGCAGTTTCAGCATGCACCACTGCTCCCGGTGATGTTGCTGGGACTAGAAAGCTGCCAGGGATTGGATTGTCTGGCAGGTCTCGACGGTGGGACTTCCTCCCCAGCACGGGCACAATTCCTGTCCGAGCCAGTTAACAATCTGCAGGCCATGAAGTTGGCTCTGGGCAACCAACAGGCTCACCTCCTACCCTGCAACCCCACCTAACCTGTACAATCTTTGGACACATAGGGGCAATTTAGCATGGCCAATTCACCTAACCTGCTGGACTTGGTAACTTGAGTGAGAGTGCAGCAGAGAATCGTAGATGGAACCACCATCTCTGTATAATTCTCCCTGCTGTGTTTTTCAGACACAGAATTTTTCATTCTGTATGAAATCCTGAAGTTTAGGTGCACAGTTTGAAAAAGAGGATTTATTATTACATTTGGACTTTAACCTGGTGTTGCAAGACTTTGTACTGTGCTCACCCCAGTCCAACGCCAGCATCTCCACATCGTGTTTTTCAGAGCACAAGGCAACCTTCTGATATGAGAGATCTCCGCCAAATAAAACCATTGGTTTGTCTCCATTTTTAAAATCCAATTTAATTTATAAAAAAACGTGAAATCAGCCAGTGTATGGTATAAATAAAGTGCACAATAGGACTTGGTAACTTGGCGGGGGAAAAAAACAAGCCGAATCTAGCTGCGAGTTACTGACAGATATCTCCAGGGGATTTATTTTTCATTCTGTATGAAATCCTGAAGTTTAGGTGCACAGTTTGAAAAAGAAGATTTATTATTACATTTGGATGCTGAGACAAACAGATTTCTTGTGGAGTAATGAAAGAGGAGGAAATCAATATGGAATTATAGTGGAAAACTGATTCATGAATAGAATGAGAAAATGTTCAGGAATTTAATATAAACTGATTTGCGGTAGATTAGGGGAGGATTCTTCTGCATGGTCAGTTTATGAAGCAAGCGTAGGACTACTTGCACAATGTTCATAAACAGCACAGAAAACGTCTCCCACTCTTGAGTTCCCGAAATTTTGATATTGAGAATAATTAAAGGTGGAATCTGCCAAACATCAGTATTGCTACACTAGAATCCATCGGATCCTCACAGTGCAGAAATAAGCCATCGAGACAGCACTGACCCTCTAAAAGAGCACACCACTAAGCCCACTCCCCAGCCCTACCCCCGTAATCCCACCTAAACCTGTACATCTTTGGACACGAAGGGGCAATTTAGCAAGACCGATCACCTAACCTGCACATGTTTGGATTGTGGGAGGAAACCAGAGCACCCGGAGAAAACCCACATTTTTACTGTTTTAATAAAAAGATATGGCCAATCCACCTAACCCTGCTGAATTTGGTAACTTGGGTGAGCGTGCAGCATAGAATCGTAGATTTTACAGTGCAGAAGGAGGCCATTCGGCCCATCAAGTTTGCATAGGCTCTTGGAAAGAGCACCCTACTTAAGCCCACACCTCCACACTATTCCCGTAACCCAACCTAACCTTTTTTTGGGGATACTAAGGGCAATTTAGCATGGCCAATCCACCTAACCTGCACATGCTTGGACTGTGGGAGGAAATCGGAGCACCCGGAGGAAACCCACACAGACCCGGGGAGAATGTGCAGACGCCACACAGACAGTGACCCAAGCCGGGAATCGAACCTGTGACCCTGGAGCTGTAAAGCAACAGAGTTAACCACTGTGCTACCATGCCGCCCTAATAAAATGAATATTTAGGGAAAGCTAATTTCAACTGCATGAAGGTGAAAACGGGGAAGGATAAATTGGAGGGGGGGGGGGGGGGGGAATACATAGCAAAACAGAAGACAAAAGTAAAATGCTTTTAACAACACATGGCAGTTATGGTGCGAGGTATGGGGAGGGGGATAAGGTGCATTGCAGCTCACTTCATGACATTTATTTTGCTCTGTGGAGGCCAAGTAAAAGCAAAACGGCTGTGTATTAGGGAGGACAATGGAGAAAAACAAATAAAAAGGGTGGGGGTGTTAGTTTCACATTTTTACAGTCACTTATTCCTGCTTACGCATGGAAACCTAACCCATTCAGCAGTGCTTTTACTTGTTTTCTTACTGAAGGGTAGCAGTAGCCGCCGGCAAATTTACTCATGAACATCAAGTACTTCCTAGATTTTGACACCATTTTCATGTCCCAGTTTGCTTGTAGGTCAGTATTTTAATTGACTAGAAAGTTAGCTGATGGAAACCTTTCTGCCTTCAAAATGGCGAGCAGGCCGGAAGGGAAAAAGAGGTAAGCAAATGGTTGCAAATTGAAAATGAAGAGAACAAAGTTGGATCAGACAAGACAGAGTAAGGCTGAGTTATAATGGAAAATAAATAGATAATAGCAAGAAAAGTGGTATGAACAGTTTCAATAATTACCATGTACATTGTATTTTAGAAGTTTAATTTAATACTTCAGAATTGATTGGACAATAATGAAACTGTTCTTGATGTTTGAGCTGGCTTATTGGTTTATTTATTATTAATTTCACATCCTTGCATGTATGCTAACCACTGAACTATCTGGTCCCTATCATTTAAATCAGTTAAGTTAAGAACAAAATGCTGGGTAGTGCTGGCTGTACATTGCAGCAATGCAGCAAGAACAACTCAAGTTTGCTGTCCCATTTTTTTCCATTCCTTCAGCCGGATTTCTGGATATGGTTAATAATAATCTTTATCAGTGTCAAAAGTAGGCTTACATTAGTACAGCAATGAAGTTACTGTGAAAATCCCCTCGCCTCCAACGCCTGTTCGGGTACATTCAGGGAGAATTCAGAATGTCCAATTCACCTAACAGCAAGTCTTTTGGGACTTGTGGGAGGAAACCGGAGATCCCAGAGGAAACACATGCAGACACAGGGAGAGCGTGCCGACTCCGCAGTGACCCAAGCTGGGAATCGAACCCGGGTCCTTGGCGCTGTGAAACAACGGTGCTCACCACTGTGCTACCGTGCCATCATTGGGAGTGCAGAACATTCTACTTGTGTGAAACACATTCCGCTAGGATCTTTAACTGGGGAAACCTGAGGCAATAAAACTGGGGCAAAAAGCCCACACTGTTCACCAGTTGAAAGCATCTTGCGAAGAGAAGAAGGAACTATTTATATCACGCTCTGGTAGATGTTCAAAGCTGTTCAATTGAGCTGTACTGTGACTTGGAACCGCATCCTTGGGTGAAATATTACTGTTGAAAGAGTAATTACTGTGATTGTGCAGGGAAATGCTGTCACCAGTCTGTGATCAGAAAGGTTTCAATAAAGCGAAAAATAAGTTAATGATCAGCTCATTTAATTTAATGATACTGCTTAAATGAGAAACATTGGCCTGAACATGCAGAAATATACAAAGTTTAACATCTCATCTCAAAGATGATGCTGCATTCTCTGCCATGCGTAGCCAGAAATGCGAATCGTAATTGGGGATAGAATATGGCATGTGGCAAAAATAGAGGTTTGAGTGCAGCGCCGATTTCAGCGCCATGCTCCGGTCTCTGCCCGGGGACGAAAATGAGGTTTGCACCCCGCGCTGGCAGGGGCAGCAAAACTGGCATTTGCAAGCATTTAAATGCGATGCGCGGCTTGGCCCTTCCACGCTGCTCCGTGCCTCTCAGGCGGAAGTCTCGCGAGCATGAATTACTACAACTATTTACAAACGGTGACTGGGCACCATGGCTGGAGGGAGAGGCGGCTAAAAAAACACTGAAAAGCCATTGTAAACTGTCGAGCATGTAGGGGGATGGCTGCCCGGGCTGGGGGCAATTGCGGGGAGTGACTTGGTGCTGAATCCATGGACTCTGGGTGTCCCACTTGCGAATGGGATCCTGACTCAAACTGACATTGCTGCAGTCCATCTTTTAAACGCCTTATTCTGGCGACTGCTTACAGGCTCCTGGCTGCTCACGCTGCTGAGTGCTGCCTGTATCCTTTGAGTGCAGAAGGTCTCTGGTCACCTGTGAGCTGACACAGGCCACCACTCTGGAAGCCTCATACTCCAGCTGTATCATCAAGGGGATGGGCATGGCCAAGCTCAATCAGGGGCCCCACCAGATGTTGGCACTCCTCAGAAGCGCTGCCCCACTGCAGAGGAAGGAGGCGATCAGTAGAGATGCCCCCAACCAGAGGACACCAGCACTGTGGTCTCTGGAGGCCTCCGTGGTTCACTGCCCCTCTCAGGGCAGAGGCCACACTGGTGACCCCCCACCCCTCCCGATCACCAGCTGTCTTCTCCTGGTGAGATTGGCAGCACTGACTGCCTCTGCCCCAGTTCAGGAGGGCAGGTTTGAGTTTGCAGGCCATCATGGGGAAGAGTGTGTCTCTCTGCTCCTGACTGGCATCGAGCTGTGTGTCCACTTCGCACTCGCAACCTCAGGGGGCAGGTCTTATACTTAAGCTCTGCACAGCATTCGTGAGATTACGGGCGGGATTCTCGGCGAACCGGCGGGGCGGGCAGCACCGGCGCCGAGGAGTGGCGTGAACCACTCCGGCGTCGGGCCGCCCCAAAGGTGCAGAATCCGCCGCACCTTCGGGGGCTAGGTTGGCGGCGGAGTGTTTGGCACCACGCCAACTGGCGGAGAAGGGCCTCCGCCGGCCGACGCGAGTTGGTGCATGCGCGGGAGCGCCAGCATGCGCAGGGGAGTTCTTCTCCGCACCAGCCGTGGTGGACCGTTACAGCGGCCGGTGCGGAGGGAAAGAGTGCCCACCCAACACAGGCCTGCCTGCGGATCGGAGGCCCCCCCCTCGGCAAGATCCCCCCCGCACCCCCCCAAGGACTCCGCAGGCCGCCCGCAGAGCCAGGTCCAGCCGGTAAGAACCTGGTCTAATTTACACCGGTGGGACCTGCTGAAAACGGGCGGCCGCTCGGCCCTTCACGGGCCGGAAAATCGCCGGGGGGAGCCGCTGTCAGCGGCCGCTGACTGGCATGGCGCGATCCGGCCCCCACCAAAACCCCGGCGCCAGAGACTTCGGCAGCCGGTGTCAGTGCAGCGAGGAGGGATTCACACCGCCCCCCCCCCCCGGCGATTCTCTGACCCAGCAGGGGGGTCGGAGAATCACACCCCACATCTGGAGTACAGTGTACAGTTTTGGTCTCCTTTTTTAAACAAGCGGGGAAATGCATTAGAGGCGGTTCAGTGGAGGTTTTCGAGATTGCATTTAATGCCCATTCCTAATTGCCCCCCAGACAGTGGTGGTGAGCTGTCTTCTTGAACAGCTACAGTTCATAAAGCTGGACAGACTGGGCTTGTTTCAACCGGGCTTGTTTCAAGAGGACTTGGGTGTCCTTGTTCACGATTCTCTTAAGGTTAACATGCAGGTTCAGTCGGCAGATGGGAAGGCAAATGCAATGTTCGCATTCATGTCAAGAGGGCTAGAATACAAGACCAGGGATGTACTTCTGAGTCTGTATAAGGCTCTGGTCAGACCCCACTTGGAGTATTGTGAGCAGTTTTGGGCCCCGCATCTAAGGATGGATGTGCTGGCCATGGAAAGGGTCCAGCGGAGGTTCACAAGAATGATCCCTGGAATGAACAACTTGATCCCTGGAATGAAATGCTTGTCGTATGAGGAACGGTTGAGGACACTGGGTCTGTACTGGAGTTTAGAAGGATGAGGGGGGATCTTATTGAAACTTTCAGGATACTGCGAGGCCTGGATAGAGTGGACATGGAATGGATGTTTCCACTTGTAGGAAAAACTAGAAGCAGAGGACACAATCGCGGACGAAAGGGACGATCTTTTGAAACCGAGAAGAGGAGGAATTTCTTCAGCCAGAGAGTGATGAATCTGTGGAACTCTTTGCCGCAGAAGGCTGTGGAGGCCAAATCACTGGGCATCTTTAAGACAGAGATAGATAGGTTTTTGATCAATAAGGGGATAAGGGGTTATGGGGAGAAGACAGGAGAATGGGGATGAGAAAAATATCAGCCATGATTGAATGGTGGAGCACACTCGATGGGCTGAGTGGCCTAATTCTGCTCCTCTGTCTTATGATCTTAATTCCCGTACCGGCAGAAGTTATTCATGAAGGCCCGCCTTCTCAACCTTGTCCCTCGCCGGGGATGTGGTGACCCTCGGGTTAAGCAACCACCAGTCAGCTCTCTCCCTCACATGGGAACGCAGCCTATGGTCATCAGGTACTATGGCGACTTTACCTTTTTTAATGGACTTGGGCATGTTTTCTCACAAAAGGCTTAATTTGATGGCCACAGTGGTAGACCTATCCACCAGCCAGAAAACCTGCAGCAACAACCCCATTACAACCAATTTCGGAAGGCCTGACAAGGTTAAATTTCAGTTTTTTAACTGCCTTCTGTCTGGGCTCTGGGACTTTAAAGACAAGGGGTTCCCCTCCAAGAGCTGTCGAACAATCAGAGGACAAGCAGCTCTTCAATCCCAGCAGTGCCTCTGGCTTTTGAAGCAGTGACCACTCCTTGGACTGCAGGAAACACGAGAACAGAAACCATGAAGGAGGCCCCAGAAGAGAGTGAGTAGTGTGAGATTGTCAGAGCACAGGCAGGACGGATGAAGGAGGTTGCTTATTATGGAGGTGGTGACACTTACTGTTGAGTAGGACACTCTGTGGGCTGCATGGTTACCCCTCCTTCTAAACCTGTGGAGACCACTTGGGTATACACTGAAGGGCATTAATTCCCCTCTGAATGGGAAGTCCATCTGCAACATGCCATGGCCTGACTTAATTGGGGAAAGTCAGAAAGACAACAGACACTCTACCCCACAACTTTCCACCTGATTATATGTGCGTCTCTACAGACTTCCCCCAGTGGCATTGCAAATTAAATTCAACCCGATCTTTCTGTATTCTGAAGTTCAGTCTTTTGAACCTTTCTCCTGAAAAGTCAGTTTTGAATAATAACCATGGCACGAATTGATTATGTGCTGTCATGTAAGAGTACTTTTAAGAAATGGATGTTTATCAAATAGCTGTAGTGGATGTACCTTTAAGAAATGGGTGTTTATCAAATAGCTGCAGTGATTTCAGTGTGTGGGTGGAGCTGAGCTGTGACTCTGCTTTTACTTTCGATTTGAGCAAAAAGCTGGGGTGGGATTTTCCCTGCCCGGCGGGGCGGGGGATTCCGGCGTAATGGAGTATCGGAAACCACTCCGGCGTCGCGCCGCCCCAAAGGTGCGGAAGTCTCCGCACCATTATGGGCCAAGCCCTCGCCTTGAGGGGCTAGGCCTGCGCCGGATTGGTTTCCGCTCCGCCGGCTGGCGGGAACGTCCTTTGGCGCCACGCCAGCCGCCGCCGAAAGGTCTTCGGTGGGCGACGCATGCGTGGGAGTGTCAGCGGCTGCTGACGTCATCCCCGCGCATGCGCAGGGGAGGGGGTCTCTTCCGCCTTCGCCACAGTGAAGACCATGGCGAAAGTGGAAGAAAAAGAGTGCCATCACGGCACAGGCCCGCCCGCGGATCGGTGGGCCCCAATCGCCACCGTGGGGGCACCCCCCGTGGCCAGATTGCACCACGCCCCCCCCCAGGTCCCCGGAGCCCACCTGCGCCGCCTTGTCCCGCCATTCAAAAGGTGGTTTAATCCACGCCGGAGGGAGAGGGTTGACAGCGGCGGGACTTTGGCCCATTGCGGGCCGGAGAATCGCCGGGGGTGGGCCCGCCGACCGGCGTGGCGCGATTCCCGCCCCCGCCAAATCTCTGGTGGCGGAGAATTCAGGACACGGCAGGGGCGGAATTCACGCCAGCCCCCGGCGATTCTCCGGCCCGGTGGGGGGTCGGAGAAACACGCCCCTGGTGTGTGTCTGTGTGTTTTTGTATTATTTTCAGAGTGGAGAGCTGCAGTGAAAGGAAGCAGATGTGTACGGATATCTCTACAAGCTAAAGAATGTTCATTTGGGTGATTTCAAAGTAATACATGTTTCTGTAGTGAATTTAAACCTGCTGTCTTTCTGTAAAAGGGGTCTTTTGAACTTATGGATGCTGTTAGGAAAGTTATGAAGGGTTACTTATAGAATATTGTATCTGTGGGGATTGTTGGTGTTAATAGTTGTTAAGATGTTTACTGTGTGTTTCTAAAGTGTTAACTAGATTCATAAGTAAACATGGTTTTGTTTTAAAAGTAATTTAGATCTGTGTTGCATCACACCTGTAAAGTAGGCCCTTGTGCTCCCCATAACCATAATCTATTAAAAGTTGTGGGATAGGTGAACTCCATGATACACTTTGGTGTTCTTTAAACCCTAGCCCATAACAGTACTTTGGTCATTCCACCTGGTAAGCATATAGCAAAGTTCTGCAGGGTGTTTATTGTTCCCAAATGTGTTCCTTCACGTTTTTTCATCCTCAAGAGTACAGAACTGCACTGTCACTTTGAGTTTTACATTCAGGCCTGAGGCACAATGTTATTATCCAACAGTATAGAAGGAGGTTATTCTGCCCATCGAGCCTGCACCGGCCCATGGAAAGAGAACACTACTTAAGCCCACACCTCCACACTATCCCCGTAACCTCACCTAACCTTTTGGACATTTGATCAGCTCCACATTTCCCGTCATGAAATATTTTATATTGAGCTCACAAAGACACCCTTCGTCACTTGGATGCAGCTTTTGACAGCTTTTACTATTCTGAAACGACCAGTCACTGTTTTTTTGTATGTTATTGTTATATTTCTTTGTTGCCGCAAAGAGGAAATGGCATGGTGGTGCCCACGCTCTGGATTTTTGTAAAACACGCTGAGAGGTTTATTAAAGGTATTGCTCATACAATCAAGATGGCAATCTGCCCAATGCCCACGTGGACACACTGCTGACGTCACTACACATCTTGTGACACAACCAGCGAGAGTGTATTCCCAGATACATAACAGCATTCCATATATAATTTGATTTGTCTGACCCTTGGATTTCGTGGTAATCTTTCAGCCACTGCCTCCAGCACAACCTTACTTTTCTCTTTGTTGTATCATCAATATATGGCCTTCGCTCCTCTGAGTTGCAGCTAATATCCAAATATCTCATCCGATAAGCTATTCCGAACTCCTTCCTGCATTTTCTTTGTTCAAGTAGAAATTAATCATAATATGTATTCCAATTCTGCTTTTCAAGGACTTAAACTGTGGAACTCCTTCCTTACATCAGTCTTCCCTTCCCCCTTCAATCAATAGGCTTTTAAAGTTTAATACCAAATGGTCACAGCTTTACTTCACCCCCTCTCACATTCCTTTCTACCATGATGGGATCCAGCATTTTTCTAAGTTTTCTTTTAAGTAATATAAACAAATCAGGCAACCATCGAACATCCATAATAAATTTGTCTCATTCTGTGTGTGGGCTAGTGAGCCTTCTCTAATAATAATAATAATCTTTATTGTCACAAGTAGGCAGACATTAACACTGCAATGAAGTTACTGTGAAAAGCCCCTAGTCGCCACATTCTGGCACCTGTTCAGGTGCACATAGGGCGAATTCAGAATGTCCAATTCACCTAACAGCACGTCTTTCAGAACTTGTGGGGGGAAACCGGAGCACCCGGAGGAAACCCACGCAGACTCACGGAGAACGTGCAGAATTTACACAGACAGTGACCCAAGCCGGGAATCGAACCTGGGACCCTGGAGCTGTGAAACAGCAGTGCTACCCACTATTCTACTGTGCTGCCCTAGTGGATCAATCAAGTTCTGTAGTTATGGCTTAGATTTGCATGGAGTCAGAGAAACTGTGGATGTGCGAAAATAACAATCAGGGCCCAATTCTGGGATTGACATCCCCATTCCAGGGGTTTCTGATTTTCAGGAGTGCTTTTTAAGGATGCGGGTTGGTTTGGGTCATAACCCTAACCCTGCACTCCCGAGATGGCCAGCTCCATTATGGGCACAGACATATCCTATTCCACTGCAATTTTCATGGAGTCAGGCCGGCTTTTCAAAGAGCACCTCAGCACCTTCACAGCACCTCCGAGGTTGTGAACCATAGTCTGCATGAAGGAACCTTTCAAAAGTTAAATTCAAAGGTCCTCCTTACGTATGCCTCCTCCAAGGTATGCCTCCACCCAGCCCTGTAGTCCACCATGCCAAGCTATGGCACTTCCATGGCCATTCATCCACTGTACACTTTATGGAACCAATTAACCCAAGAGTGACAAATATATGGAAAAAGACATTCCACATTTAAAAAAATAAAACTTTTTTATTTCAGGCCAATAAAAGTGTCAATCATCCAGCATCTTTAAAGTATCAACAGCTGAAACTGCAAACATTGAAACATATTTTTCTTATGCAAATAAACATTATAAAGTTGACAAAAGAAATCAGAGAGCCAATGCTGTCAATCAAGTAATATCTTGTCTGAGGTTCAGATGTTTTAATACTCAAATGGATTTCTAGTCTCTGAGCCACGGCTTGTTATACATTCTTGTTTGCCATCTAGAGGATGAAAGTACAACCCTGCACTTCAGTCTGTAAAACAATACCTGAGATAAGCCTCTCTTGCAAAAGCATCTCCTGTAATTTTACAGGAGAAGATGAAAGTCTTAAGGGGAAAATAAAGAGATTGTGAATGATGTGTTGTGAGTATTGATGGATTAGACTTAATTGCTCAATTTTCTTGATGGGCTCTTTAGCTTGAAATTAAAGAGGTTAGAAACCAGAATCCGTGCAGTGAAAGTGTCCATTCAAACACGCTAACAGCCATATGCTTCTAATATTCCCAACAGAAAAATTGAGCATTATATAATTAAGATAATTGGCATAGTTAGCTTAGTGGCTGGCTTAGCTGTTGTATAATTCAACAGTGTGGGTCCAATACTCATACTGGCCACACCAAGTTCATGTAGGCCATCCTCCTCATCTTGCCCCATGCTTCTGGAGTGGTGGCCCTGTACATAATCAATTGTCCCTGTTTCATTGAGAGGGATGCTTATGGCCCTCTGTGGACTATGGATCTGTCAATTCAATTAGGACTACAGATTGTCAATTTTGAAAGATGCTTTAAAGAATATAAATACTGTATGGGAATTTGGAAATTCATGCTTCTAACGCAAGAGCCTCACCCTCTGGGAAGACAGGAACTTCACCCACTCTTGGCACAGTTTCTGAGGGCAGTATATGCCCAACTTCAAAACCTCTGTTCCTGATTTTCATGAGAACACTATTTTGGAAAATTATCTCTTCATATTTATTTACTCACCTGTAGACATCCTCGTAATTAGGTCACAACCCACAATTTTTTTCCCACTGTTTAAAAAGCATGCCATATAGTTGAAAATATAGAGTAGTGAGTCTGCACAAAGATTCCCCCCCCTCACCCCCGATTTGTCCTGTGGTATTTAAATAAATATTTTCAACCGTTCATGACCACCAGTGTTGTGTGAACTTGTATGATAAAATCCTGCCAAGTGTTGTGTGTCAAATCTGCCAGTGCTGTTTGTGAGCTGTTTGTTCGAGACAATGGCAGGCTGAAATTTATCATCCCGATCTGAAAAGTGCTATTACTCACCAATACATTTAGATTGATTATCCCAATTTAATAGTGGAATGGGAGATTTTGATAATCTAAATGATTATGCTCTCTCTTTGGGTGAAGGAGAGTATCTAAGACTGCAGTGTTGTTATTTGTCTTGAAATGGGGACCTCTTATGATGCAAGAGTGCCAAGCTGCTGTCAGACCTGTGTTCATGCCCATTGTTGGCTCCATGGTGATTTGCCAATTTCTAATTAGCTGTCAGTGAAGGTACACTGGATATCAAGTGATTTCTTAACCATCAATACTCAATAATGTTAGACTGCTTTTACATACCTGATGTATCCAATTTTAGGACGAGATTAACAGAAACCTGGATGCACCCCATTTGCCTGCCAGTTGGTTGATAATATTAGGCAGCTGGAGGCGAGCAGATGCTGTAGAGAAATTACGTAACTTTTTTTATTTTTGAGGAAACTGTTCGGGTTCACCATTTTCTGTCCTTTTGTAATGGTCTCCCTCTAACATCTGCGATTTGTGATTGAAAAGGTGGATGTTTATACTTAGCCCTCGCTCATGTTGTCACAGTTATTTGCATTGGAAGCAAAAATCTAACAACCCCCACCCCACCATTTGAACAGATGTCTCTTTATACCTCTGTTTTGTTCCATCTGTAACCTAATTTAACATTTGAATGGGAAGTCTATTTGTAATTCATAATCAAGTCTCTACTTGAAGGGGGAAAGATGTTTCTTTATAGGTGTTCAAGTGAAAGTCTAGTTAATTCCCACCACCTGCATACAATTAAACAAAATGAATATACGATTAATCTGATGCTGGTTAATTTCACCCCCTAGCAAGGAGGTCCAGTCTGTTAGGAAAAAAAGATGTGGCACATGATCTGGCCAAGTCCTTGTCTGAGCCACATGACCATGGAGATAGACCAGTCATCACCAGGCTCCTCTCCTATAGCACGGTGGCATTGTGGATAGCACAATTGCTTCACAGCTCCAGGGTCGATTCCGGCTTGGGTTACTGTCTGTGCGGAGTCTGCACATCCTCCCCGTGTGTGCGTGGGTTTCCTCCGGGTGCTCCGGTTTCCTCCCACAGTCCAAAGATGTGCAGGTTAGGTGGATTGGCCATGATAAATTGCCCTTAGTGTCCAAAATTGCCCTTAGTGTTGGGTGGGGTTACTGGGTTATGGGGATAGGGTGGAGGTGTGGACCTTGGGCAGGGTGCTCTTTCCAAGAGCCGGTGCAGACTCGATGGGCCAAATGGCCTCCTTCCGCACTGTAAATTCTATGAACCTCACTGTACTGAAGAAGAAGCTCAAAAAGATGCCGAACTACAAATTGTCCAATACCTAAAAACATTTGGAAGCAAGGTAATACAGGACACAAGGCTCAGGGGTTAAGTTGTTCCAGTAAGATAGAAGCTTGACATTTTGTTCACACATCAATAAAGTTGCCATGGCAAAAATTATAATCATGTACTGAGGCAAGCGTTTCCTATCCCGACAATATAGAAGAACTTGACTTTGCAAAAATGTTAAGGCATTATCACACAGTGCATCGCCCCTCCCCCTCCCCATATCCCCCTGGCTGATGTGCAGAGAACTTTATGAATTTTCTCTCTGTTGTTTACTTTCAGAGGAGAGCATGTTAATGTATTAGGAAAATGTCCCAGGTGTATGTCCCAGGTGTACTTTCTAGTAGATCAGCAAGAGGTTGCACAGGATTTTACTGACATACTGCAGTGAAACTACTGAATGTCCTGAAGATGTCAGTAATTTATTTACTGTGTCAATAGAGCTTGCAAGGCTATTTCCGATGAGAGCAAGTGAGTTGACTGCTGTGTGTTTACAGTTGGACCAGATGGAAATGATAGTGTTGTCTGAAAGAAATATTATCTAAGGGGATATGTCACCATGGTAAAATGTCTTTCAGAATACTTTGCTGAATTAATGTAGAGTATAATTCTGCAATTGTGTATATAAACTGTGCTTTCATGTGTGATGGGTTAGATTTTTTTTTGGCAGATTTTGTGCCAGGCAAGAAAATGGATGTTAATGGTGGAAAATGAAGCACCATCTATTCCATATTCTTGGTGTCACATCATATAGAGCACTGCTAGATGCAAAGCAAATATTCTTGTATTCTGCCCATATATGAGCAATAGCCTGAATAACAAACCAGCAAACACCATTGCATCTGCCAGACACTTCTTCACATGCCATTGTTTTGTATTTCATGTTCTGTACAATAATAATTTTTCAAGTATGAATAGAATAAGACATTTACGAGTACATTTTCTACATTTCCTTGACATCAGAGGAGTAAAAAAACTCTTTAGGCACTAGCTTGGTTCTGCTAACTTAGCCTCTAAAAAATGCCCAATCAATTTCTGGATGAATGCACTCATTCTGTTTAGATCCGTTGTAAACATTAATTTATTCTTGCGTGTCTGTTCAGTCCTGGGCAGAAGTCTTCTGGTGGTAATGGGATACCCGGCCACCGGTTGGCTATCTGGTGAGAGCCCCATGTTGCCTCATTCTGGGAAGGCCCACTGCATCTTTTAATAGAATTTACAGTGCAGATGGAGGCCGTTCGGCTCATCGAGTCTGCATCGACCCTTGGAAATAGCACCCTACTTAAGCCCCACGCCTCCACCGTATCCCCGTTATCCCCGTAGCCCAGACATCCATGTGAAGCAGACAGAATAGCCTAACATTTATCCTTCTGGATTCAAAGGCCAATGATATGTAGGTTCTCATAATCTGATATTCAATTTTTGATGTGACGTTTGGTGTGAGATTTCTGTCTGGAAATACTCTCCTTCTGATAGCGTATAAAAGGAGTTTACAAAAATCATCACTCTCAGTACACCCTCCCAATTCTCCTGAAGGTGCTGATTCAGGCTGATCTTGTTCTACTCAGCATTTGACAGACCAGTTGTGGGCCTTCCTCTGGGATCAAGCTAGCTTATTTCCTGCAACCACGCGGCTTCAGAATAGTAAAGGGCAAATTTAGGGCATGAGTCCTGAAGCGTTCTTTTACACACAAGATATTTAACAGCTGGAATAGATTGTCAGGATGGGGATGGGGCCGAGACTGAATTATTTATCAAAGAGCTAAGTGCCGCAATGGGCAGAGGGGAGGGTTGATTTTCGGAACGGATAAGATGACATAAAATAAGGCCTTCTTCACTTGAACCTACTTAGAATGGGGTACATTGCTTGCCCTTGAAGGGAAGAGCAGGGGGAGGGAATACAAAACTAACCTGTTCAATCTATGGAACCGGCTCCCCAGGGCAATGGTGAAAACAGGTTGTTTTTTTATTCATAGAATGTTTAGAATTTACAGTGCAGAAGGAGGCCATTTGGCCCATAAAGCCCCCCCCCCCCCACCCCATCCCCGCAACCCAGTTCAAAAGTTAATTAGATAGATTTATTTCATGAGACATTGGTCCATAAATTGTTATGTAAATAATGATGAAACTAGTACTGCTTACTGTTTTTGTAATGCACAATTACTGCCACAATTTCTGTCAAAGTGGATATCCAAATGTTGCTGCCCGAGATATGGTGTTCTGCTCTCAGCTTTTGTGAAAAACAGCATCGTGCAGTTGTAAATTATACAAATGAAAAGGATATTGTGTTGGACAAATCTGCTGCTTTTTTACATGTCCATTAATTGGGATTTTCAATGTTTTACAAATAATTTGCATTAAACAAATGCAGAAAGTTAGCTCTAGGTGTTAATGTACAGCAAGTACGGCACAAAATAATAGTCATTACATAATTGGGGACCAATAAGATAGGATAAATCAGAGATAAATTCCCAACATGTTCCTCCCATGGATGTGACCTGTCTGCACCCAAACAGGGTACGGGCCTCTCACCCACAGCTACAAAACCAAATGACGGAAGAAGAAAACAATACCCAAGAACCCCAGTGCCAAAGGAAAATTGACTAACTCCGACAGTGCAATTTGAACTCTTCTCCATATCCAGACCAGAACAGGCAGCATTCCTATACTTCGAGATGGCTAGATGACAAAGAGAGGATAGGGCACGCCAATACTTTAATGCTCAACCTATGGTCTCCCTAAAAGAAGTTTAAAAAAAAGGAGCAAGAACAGGAATCTGAACATCCAGAATCCCATTGCCCAGCCCCAGATCAATGGACAAAACCGATCACCAGAGCACCAGCACCAATATTGCCCTCAAGAGGACCACAGGATGTCCTGGGACCAAAGACTAAAATAAATATAAACTGGTCCCAATCGTAAAACAAGGGGGAAACTCACAAACTAGGGAACGCCCTGGGATGGAGAGAACCCCTCCCCTACCTTCACCTCTCTGTATGTGGACCTGCCCAGCCCTGAAAAAAGATCGGAGAATTGGCTCCAAGGACTCCCATGACCCCCCAATCCTTACACCCTTACAAAATTAAGACAGTTCAGTCCCATACAGGACTTTCTTCACTCAAAGTGCCATAACCTATACCCAGGCGGTACTTACAGGAGCAGGACGATCGTATTCCCAGAGCCCTTTGCGGAATATGGGTTTTCCCCCTAAGGGGGCGCGGTTGGTTCAATCACTTCCTGTGTAAAGCTGGCTGGCTGGGGACCAACCGACACTCACTCGGTTGGGTATCGCTGAGAGCCGTGTACCTGAAGCTTTGGAGTAAACTTTTCATCCTCCATTCAACTCGATGTGGGCTTCCCTTTTTGTGTGTACGAAACAAAGGCATAAGGATCTTTGGAAATTCTCTACCCGACAGGAATAGATGCTCAGTCATTGAGCATATTCAAGGCAAGAGATTGATAGATTTTCTCCTTATCTGAGAATGGATAGAACAGCATCAGAAGGTTCACCTGACTGATTCCTGGGAGGAGGGGGTTATCTGATGAAGCAAGGTTGGACAGTTGAACCTGTATCCATTGGTGCTTAGGATGGAAAAAAGGTGATTTTACTGAAACACATCAGTCCTGAGCGAACTTGGAAGGGTTGATCTTGGGAGGATATTTCTCATTGTAGGAAAGACTAGAACAAGGACACAGGTTAAGAACAGTGGGCAGGATTCTCCAATACTGGGGCTATGTCCCCACTCCAGCGTCAAAATGCGGGTGTTTCACTCTGGACTTTCCTGAAGAAAGTTCAGTGGGATTCTCTGACCTGAAAGGGGCTAGCAGGGCCCCGGAGCACTCCTCGCAGCTCTGGCTGCCGATACGGGGCCATGCACTTGCGTCAGGAGTCTGCGCATGTGCACAATGGCGGTCTTCGGCGGCCGCCCCTTGCGACATGGCGGACCCACATCGCGGACTGGCCCCACAAATATAGGCCCCCCAGAAATTGCACGTGCCTGCAGAGCGGTAGCCCCCGATCGCTAGCTTGGCCGTCCGTGAGGCCCCCGCCCCCGGTGAAGGATCCCCCCAGCAGGGCGGCCGCGGACTGACTCCGCAGCCACCACTGGCCATTACCGACAGGCAAAATGAGTTTAGAACCACGCCGTCGCGAACTCAACCAGTTTCCGTCGGAGAATCGCCGTGGGGGCCTCTGTCAATGGCCCCCTGCCCACGCTGCATAGACAGTGCATGCGCGATTCGCGGTGATCTCCGGGGACTGGAGAATCGCGGGAGCGGCATCACGCCGGATTTCAGTGTCAACGCCCATTCTCTGCCCGCGCCTATCGCGGTTTCGGCGCGGAGGCTCGGAGAATCCCACCCAAGGGGCGAGATTCTCTGACCCCCCCGCCGGGTCGGAGAATCGCCGGGGGCTGGCGTGAATCCTGCCCCCGCCGGTTGCTGAATTCTCCGGCACCGGAGATTCGGTGGGGGCGTGAATCGCGCCGCGCCGGTTGGCGGGCCCCCCTCCCGCGATTCTCCGGCCCGGATGGGCCGAAGTCCCGCTGCTAGAATGCCTGTCCCGCCGGCGTGGATTAAACCACCTACCTTACCAGCGTGACAAGGCGGCACGAGCGGGCTCCTGGGGGGGGGCGCGGGGTGATCAGGCCCCGGGGGGTGCCCCCACGGTGGCCTGGCCCACGATCGGGGCCCACCGATCCGCGGGCGGGCCTGTGCCGTGGGGGCACTCTTTTCCTTCCGCCTTCGCCACGGTCTCCACCATGGCGGAGGCGGAAGAGACTCCCTCCACTGCGCATGCGCGGGGATGCCGTGAGCGGCCGCTAATGTTCCCGCGCATGCGCCGCCCTGCAATATCATTTCCACGCCAGCTGGCGGGGCACTTCCGCCAGCTGGCGGGGCGGAAATCAGTCCGGCGCGGGCCTAGCCCCTCAAGGTTAGGGCTGGGCCCCCCAAGATGCGGAGGATTCCGCACCTTTGGGGCGTCGCGATGCCCGACTGATTTGCGCCGTTTTTGGCGCTGGTCGGCGGACATCGCGCCGACACCGGAGAATTTCGCCCAAGATGTCTCATTTAAGATGAAGATGATGAGAATTTTTTTTCCCTCAGTTGAATTCTCTTCCCCAGAGAGCAGAAGATGTAACACCTGTCCCTTTACCTCCGGCCTATTCATAGGTCAAGGCCCAAGTACTCCTTCCAGGTTAAGCAGAGGTTCACTTGCATCTCTTTCAATTTGGTTTATTGTATTCTCTGCTCCCAATGCAGTCTCCACTACACAGAGGTTGCTAAACACATACTGGGTGACCGTTTTGCAGAACAGCTTCGCTCAGACTGCAAGAATGCCTCCAACCTTCCTGTTGCATGCCATTTTAACTCAACATCTTGCACTCATGCCCACATATCTGTCCTTGGCCTGCTGCAATGCTCCAGTGAAACCCGGCGCAAGTGGAGGAGCAGCATCTCATCTTCTGGTTGAGTAAGTTGCAGCCATCGGGACTCAACGCTGAGTTCTACAACTTCAAATTTTGATGTTTCTCCTCAATCTTAAATCTCATTTCTTTCTTTTTTTTCTCATATTTCATACATTTATGCCCCTTACTCCTCTCACACCAGCCATCTGTATTTTGCTTTTAAAGTTGCTACTTTTTGTTGCCATTTCTACATTCTCCCTCCTTTCAGTTCTGATGAAGAGTCTATGGACTCAAAATATTAACTCTGTTTCTCTCCTAATAGATGTGAGCAGACCTTTATCCACAGTCTTTTGCTTATTTTATTGCCCTGATTTCTTCGTTGGGCTGTTATCAGCTCATACTTTCAGCAAATTGCCATGAAAAAATTGAAAAAATTAAACCTGCAAGGTCAAGTAAACTAACAGCAAATGACATCAGGGGCGAAATTCTCCCCCAACGGCGGGATGCCCGCCGACTGGCGCCAAAGCCGGCGCCAATCAGACGGGTATCGCGCCGGCAAAAAGGTGCGGAAGTCTCCGCATCTTTGGCGGCCTAGCCCCAACATTGAGGGGCTAGGCCGACGCCGGAGGGATTTCCGCCCCGCCAGCTGGCGGAAATGGCGTTTGTTGCCCCGCAAGTTGGCGCGGAAATGCGGCGCATGCGCGGGAGCGTCAGCGGCCGCTGTCAGTTTCCCAGCGCATGCGCGGGAGCGTCAGCGGCCGCTGTCAGTTTCCCGCGCATGCGCAGTGGGGAGAGTCTCTTCCGCTTCCGCCATGGTGGAGGCCGTAGCGGAGGCGGAAGGGAAAGAGTGCCCCCACGGCACAGGCCCGCCCGCGGATCGGTGGGCCCCGATCGCGGGCCAGGCCACCGTGGGGGCACCTCCCGGGGTCACATCGCCCCGTGCCCCCCCCCAGGACCCCGGAGCCCGCCCACGCCGCCTGGTCCCGCCGGTAAATACCAGGTTTGATTTACGTCGGCGGGACAGGCAATTCCTGGGCGGGACTTCGGCCCATCCGGGCCGGAGAATCCAGCGGGGGGTCCCGCCAACCGGCACGGCCGGATTCCCGCCCCCGCCCAATCTCCGGGAGCGGAGACTTCGGCGGGGGCGGGGGCGGGATTCACGGCGGCCAACGGTCATTCTCCGACCCGGCGGGGGGTCGGAGAATGACGCCCCAGATTCTTTACCAAAGCAAATTATGGTCCAATGTTTTGGGATACTGTAATTTGTGACCTACAAATTTGTTTGCACCTACGATTCCCAAAGCATTCCACCACTGGAGTTCTCCTCACCTGATTTCTGGATCTGTTATCAATTAATCACTCTGATTAGCCAACGACTCAATAATCAGTGTGTCAGACGACGACGACGATAGCGGAAAGTGAACTAGATGGATCTTTGTCGTCTTTGATCCAGCAATTCCTTTGTTCCTGTTCTGTGATGTACCCTCACTGACAAATTACCTTCAATGTGACTTTTCCACAGAATTGGTTTTATATTTCTGTGGAGTTTAACTCCCATTCTCACATTTACTCCCATGTTCCCCCAAGTCGTTGATCCCTCATTCTGACTTTGAAATCTGTTCCGTTTTTGGATGAGGAAACTTCTTACGTTTAATTTTTCAGCATTTCCAGCATGGATAAGAAAGTTGAATGGTATCTCACATTGCTTAGTTAGAACGGTTAAGTCAATCTCTGTATTTGTACTAATTTTCTTTTTTTTAAATAAGTTACAAAAAACGTATTAGTTATACATTTGCAGAAAATATCTACTGAATGGAAATGTAACTTGTCACTTGGATGCAAATTTTAATAATACTCTAATAATTTCATATCTAACATTGCAGGCTTTGTCAGATAATCATCTTAGCTTGGTCGTAATGTAATTGTGATAACCTGCCAAAAGCAATGCCATGTATTTTTATTGGATTCATTGATAATACTGATGCACATTTTGGTCTTGTAAGACATAAATCATTAGAATGCTGCAGTAATTTTAGTTGGTTGAATCGATAAACCATTCTCCGGTAAAACAATTACATTCACTGACCATTATAGTTCATGTGTAGCATTCTCCTCAATCACATTGATGCTCTGGTGCCCATGTAATTGTTTGAATGTCATGTCGACATCTGATGGGTATAGTTAACAGTGAGGAAGAAAGCAACATAATACAAGAAGACATTAGGAAACTTGAAGACAGGGCAGTTAAGTCGCAAATGAACTTTCACAGAGAGGGAGCTGATCCTTTGGTAGGAAAAATAGAAACATCACCTGCCCCTAATCATTAAGAAACTGAATGGGGTAGAAGAGCAAAGGGATAGGTATTCAGGAGAACAAGTCATTACAAGCAACACAGCAGGTCCACAAAGCAATTAAAAATACGACCAAAAGCACCGGAGTTTATTTCTAGGGATATAAAATTCAAAGGCAGTGAAGTTCTGGAGGACTTGTATGGAATATTTGATCATGCCATAATTACATGATTGTACAAAGTCTGTTCTCCATACGAGAAAAGGACAGAAGCATCAAAGGAAGTGCAAAGAATATCTACAAGGATGGAACAATAAATGAAACATATAGCTATTTGGAACATTTGAACAGGATGGAGTGAAGTTTTCAAAATGACCTGATGGCCATCTTAAAATTATGAATGGGATGGACAGGGTAGATACGGAGAAAATGTTTCCATTTATGGCAGAATTCAAAACTGCGACCATGAATACAAGATAGTTACTAACAATTACAAGAAAATAAGGAAGTATTTCTTAACTCGGAGTGGTTCGATTGTGGAACTTACCACCATATAAGAGTGGTTGAGATAAATAGCATTGATCCCTTTGAAAGGAAATTAGACAAGGGCATGAGAGAAAAAGGAAATGCAAAATATGATGGAAGGCTGAAATGAAGTGGATGGAACGGGAAGAAAGGCAACCGCCGAACCACTGAATTGACACAAGGAGACCATTCGGCCTATCATGTCTGCACCAGTTCTCTGAATGAGCAACTCAATTCATGCCAATCCCCCGACTTCTCCCTGTAAATCTGCACGTTCTTCTTTTTCACATAACAATTCTTTTTGAATGCTTCAATTGAACCTGCCTCCACCACAGTCTCAGGCAGTGCGTTCCAGGTTCCAACAATTTGTTGCATCAAAAAACTTCTTCTCATTTCACTTCTGCTTCTTTTACCAATTACTTGAAATCCTTTTGTGAATGGAAACAGTTTCTCCTTATCTATGATCACCAGACTCCTCATGATTTTGAGTGAATCAAATCTTGTCTCAACCTTCTTTTCCATCAGGAAACAGCCCCAATTTCTCCAATCCATTTTCATAACTGAAATTCCACTTCATTGTAACCACTCTCATGAATCTTTTCTTCACACTCTTTAATGCCTTTAAATCCTACATAAAGTGCAATGCCCGGAATTGGACGTAATACACCAACTCATTTTGGACTAGTGACTGATTCAAATTCAATAAAATCTCTTTGCTCTTGCACTCTTACGCCCTATTAATAGTGCACAGGATATTGGAAGTTTTATTAATCGCGCTCTCAATCAGTCCTGCCACCTTCAATTATTTATTCTATATATACAGGTCCTTCTGCTTCTGAATCCTGTTTAGGGTAGTACCCTTTGTTTGCTTAAGGCACGATCTAACAGCCGCATCACACCCAACAAATCTCGCAAGAGGCCTCTTGCAAGGTTTACCCAGTTCATCACGCCTTGCGAGATCTAACGGGATCTAGCGAAACGTTCCGATCTGGAACCCGCCCAGGATGGGTGAGATCTAAATTTGCATATTTAAGCGTGCAGTTCGGCATGCTTGCATATGCACTCGGCAGATCTAAACAGCACACAGTTCGAATCTCGTCATCAAGGAGACCCCAGCCGGGCGCCGTTTAACACTGGTCTCCACAAATGGGGACGAGGCGGAATGGGTCTCCTAGGCAGTCATAGGATGGTTGGCCCCTGGGCATGGTGACATCATGGTACAGCTGATGCTACCCGGATACCTTGGCACTACCGGCATTGGACCGGAAAGTGCCACCTGCTCATCCTGGCAGTGCCAAGCTGGCACCCAGGTGGCACTGCCAGGGTGCCAGGTGGCATTTCCAGGCTGTCAGTGGCACTGCCTCAGTGCCAGGTTGACAATGCCATGGTAAAAAGGTGGCATTTGGCCCATGCTGGGAGTCAGGCACAGGGATGCCCTGTGGTTGTGACGCGGGGTGTGGAGGACTCCGAAACAGGTAAGTTAGGGCATTGAGGAGGTCCAGGGGTCGGGTTGGGGGATCGAGCGATCAGGTCGCCATTTAAAAATGGCACTCTGACCTTTTCCTGCACTTGTGAGTGGAGCTCCGCCGTGTCGGAAATTAATGTACATGTGGTCCCAGGCGGGGCTTTCGCCGCCAAAGCCTGATAAAATAACAGAGTCTTGTTCGATAACAATACTACAAGAGCCGGAAAACACCCCGCTAAACCCACCCACAATGGGACACTTTTTTGTTAAATCTCCATGTTGAAAACTTCACATTGCTATGTATTGAACTTTGGCTCGAATTGCCTGGAATTGGATATTCCCACCCAAAGCCAATAGGCATTTTGCTGGGTCACCAAATTTTCTGTCCCGCCCGCTACGGGTCCCATCAAATCCTGGCCTTCATCTATCTCCTGTCCACCCATTCCACCAACTTGCTTGAACTAGTTGGGCCTTATGGTCTGTTTCTGTAATAAAAGCAAAAGGCTGGAAATACTAAGCAGTTCAGGCAGATACCTGTTTGTATTTATGGTCTGTTTCTGGGCCGTATGTTTGATGTCATTCTATGACAATAGGAAGTTGCATGTTAATATTTGTTTGAAGGGGAATTAATGAAATAGATAAAATAGGCTTTTGTGAGAAGTAAGTGTTTGTATTGTGCTTCTGTCTGCATTGATCCATTAAGTTAGAGTGACACACATAGATACAAGGACAGACTCATTAATCAAGTAGATATGTTACTTGCCATCAGGACAGCTTCTCATTATGTTGCATGAGCCATTCAAAGCTCTTCTC